>NC_079217.1:31208552-31551052 GCF_029633865.1 Lampris incognitus | reverse complement strand
CTCGCCACATCAAACTGATGTTTGGTGAGCGTTCTGGCGCAAAATGGCTGCTGTGCATCACCCAGTTGGGTGCTACACATTGGTGGTGGTTGAGGTGGTGAAGTACTTGGGGTGTCTAGATAAAGTGCTATATAATCATCATTATTATTAAACAGGAATAAGCAATGTGCCCTGCAAATTCCAACCTTGTTTAGTGAGAGAGGAGACAAGGACAATCACAACATCTTGGCTTGTTGTTTTGGATAAGATACAAAAAACAAAAACAAAACAATGATATCATGCATGATACTTTCAATACGAGCGTTCATACACAGTTTATGTCATCCCTTGTGCCACATGTTTTAGTGTTTATGAAAATATAAGGTGTAAACAAAACAAATTAATGAAAATAATGGATAACTGTTGAGTCAAGGTGATTAAAAAAGTTTGGAAACATGTGTCAGGTGCCATTCCCATTCATGAGTAGTTTACTTTCACATGAGCCAATGCAAAAAGTAAACTCCTAACCAGTTGAAACTGCTCTAAATGAGTTTGAATTGAATGAACAAGGACGCTTGAGGCCATGCGATGACCATGTGTTAAAATTCCTCACAAAACACTACTGCCCTCTAGTGTTTGGGGTGGTAAATAGAGGGCATGTCATACATATGCCACTTCCCTACACCCTTGCCATATGTTGACCATTACAGGAAAAATTGTAGTTGATTATGGAAATGTAGATGCTTTACCTTTCATTTGTGGAAGTGCACATTCACCGCCTCATTGGGTCGCAGGCACAGTCATTCAATCAAACATATAGCCTAAACTCAGCAAATTTAATCCACAAAAGTTTTCTTCGTTTTCAACTACTTGCTTTATTAGAAATCTAAATCACTCACCAGAAATCGTCTAGCGTATTTTAACAATTCACTGAGAATTTTAAGCTAAAAAGATGGGTGCCATATATTTTCTTTATACTTAACAATAATTATATCAACAAGTATTATCACCTGTTATGCGACTATTGCCAGTACATATTTCAGTGCAGCTGAGCTGAAATTGCATTACATGTCTTGCATTTCGTTTTCCTCCCCTCAATACAACATTGCCTTTGTTTCTGACAAATTTTAGGGATGCACTGTTTTTAATATATACTTGCTAATCAGTTGAACTGTGTCAAGCACTTGGTTAATAAACTCATGAAAAAAGCTTATCAAATTGTTTGAAGATCATTAAACAAATCTGAGATCAATACATTCTGTATATAAAGCCTCACATAAATGTATAATGCCACTGTTATCAGCATTATTCTTTCTCCCTCCCAGACTCAGCATGTCCTGGCCTTTCCCAGTAGTGCCTGCTTGCTTTGTGCTTGACTTCCATTTCCGATGGAGACTGTTTTTCTAATGTGGAAGTGAAACCAGCTCTACTAAAAAAGGGGATCTCACAGAATACTCAAGGAGCCAAGAAAATAATCAAAACACTGCAAGAGCTGGCGAGGAATACAGACTCCAGTTAACAACAAAGGCATTGGAAAACAGGGGAGAATATGCAGATTTATTTATTTTTTACAGCACAACATAAAAATAGTCCTGTGGGAGTATGTCCTATACTTCTTTTGCTGGGTCAGAAAATAATAGCGGAGGGAACATATAAACTGCAATATTTTGAAGAAGGTGCAAATCGTTGCACCTACTTAGATCTGTGTGAAGGTCTTCCAAAACAATCAATAAAGAGTGTACTGTTTGCAGCCAAGGCTGAATAGCCTAAGGCATGGTTACATATGTAAGTGCAGGAGTATTCAAGTCAGGAATTAAATTAGAAATAAACTGCATTATTTAAGAACGACAGCATATATTTCATTTGTGTTTGTGAGAGACTGAGGCTCTCTAGTACATTGCACAGTTGTATTTGTCAGTTTGGCGACACTTGAGAAGCTTGAGGAAGGCCTCCATCTTATGGGCGTCTTTTTTGAAGCAGTTGAGCAAGGTGTAGTCTCTCAGAACGGATTCCATCATGTCTGACTGCACGTCAGCGTGGGCTATGCCAAGTTCACTGTCGGTTGCGGCCAATGTACCCTCACTCAACATCTGCAATTAGATCAGGGGGGGGGGGGAAGCTTTGCAGATAGATTTGGACATAAAATAAAACACTCTATCTCTATAGAATTGTGAGGAAAGTTGTATGGTTTAAAGGTAGAAAGAGTAGGAGTTTCCTAAAAATCAGTGTATAGGCGCATCCGGGTAGCGTGGCGGTTTATTCAGTTGCCTACCAACACGGAGATAGCCAGATCGAATCCCCGTGTTACCTCCAGCTTGGTCGGGCGTCCCTACAGACACAATTGGCCGTGTCTGCGAGTGGGAATCCGGATGTGGATATGTGTCCTGGTCGCTGTACTAGCGCCTCCTCTGGTCGTTCGGGGCGCCTGTTCGGGGGCGAGGGGGAACTTGGGGGAATAGCGTGATCCTCCTACGCGCTCCGCCCCCCTGGCGAAACTCCTCACTGTCAGGTGAAAAGAAGCGGCTGGCGACTCCACAGGTATCGGAGGAGACATGTGTTAGTCTGCAGCCCTCCCCGGATCGGCAGAGGGGGTGGAGAAGCGACCGGGACGGCTCGGAAGAGTGGGATAATTGGCCAAGTACAATTGGGGAGAAAAAGGGAGAAAAAAAATCAATATAGACTCATACAAAAATATGACCCACTAGACGTGTGTGGCGGTGTCTTTATCTGCAGAGACCCAGCTTTCACCCGCTGATTAGCACTGAAAGAGAGGATGGGAATGAACAGCGACGCGGAGTTGGCTGTACACTGGGATGTGTCCCGGTAACTGCCTTTAGGGGGCGGGTCCTTCTGGTGACGTTAGCCGGGGAGGAGGGCCCAACTTTGAATGTTGTATTTACAAACAGCAACCGACAATTCCTACTCATTCGACCTTTAACTTGGATGGCAAAATCATCATGCTTTACAAATTGGCTCCTCTGTATTTTGGACATCTTGAATGATGAACATCAGGAAATACTTATTAATTTCAATTTTTTCACCATTTTGTTAAATATTCCATTACGTTTTAGAACAAAATATATTACAGCTGCTTGCATTTTAAACAAGTACACACCCATTGAGGAAGCTTTATAACTTGCTCTAAAAGCTCTAATAAGGGTTACATTCGGGAGATTTGATTTCACTTACCTTCCTAATAAGGACCTCAACCCCTTGCTCCAGACTCAACAGTTTTTCTGACATCCACTTCGTCTTGTTGAGCAGCATGTCTGGTGCATCATCATAGCGATCTAATGTATACTGTAAGTAGACCAATGGCTCGATCCATGACTGCACCAGCATCAGCACGGAGTGGAGCAGCCATTTATCCTGCATAGGACAGTTTTCCAATGGACAAACATATAGAATCAAAGAGCAACAGTTACAACTGAAGTAATGCATGGATGAATATATATTGTATTATGAAAATATAGACAGATGATATTATTAGTCCATCACAGGGCCAACACATTCACACCTAGGGACAATTTAGTAAGTCCCTTTAGTAAATCACTAAAACTTACAAAACGAATTTACCAAACTCTTACTAAAGGGACTTACTAATTGTCCCTAGGTGTGAATGTGTTGGCCCTGTGATGTACCAGTCCAGGATGTTTCCCCGCCTTCCGCCCAATGACTGCTGGGATAGGTTCCAGCACCCCGCGACCCTGATTACGATAAGTGGCTTGGAAAATGGATGGATGGATATTATTTATTTTTGGTTCATCCAGTGTTCCTCCAGTTCTCCTGTGCTGAGATCAGCAGCGAATGGTTTGCTGACTTATCAAATACGATCGACTTCTCGTTTACTTTCAAGATGCATAACTGAATACATAATGTCCGATCTAAGTCCGTCGTGCACATGCATGCACACGGTTGACAGAGAGCGACATTGGTTGAGCGAGCTAGAGCGTGAATAAAGAGAAGGAGCGGCAATAGCGAGAACAAACATTTTTAAAAGGATTTGAATCACCACACTTCTTGATCACAGTCATAACTGTGCACAAGGCTGATAGGTCCAGTAGTATGCGAGATTAGCCGCAGACACACACACACACACACACACACACACACACACACACACACACACACACACACACACACACACACTTGTATACAAACACATGCACACTAATATGCAAACACTTGTGTACATACATGCACAGAGAGAAATACCCTCCATCGACATACATAGTAAGAAACACACACACACACACACACACACACACACACACACACACACACACACACACACACACACACACACACACACACACACACACACAAACCCCAGAAAGTTGAATAAATTCATGTGGACACAATGTTTAGTGGGAGAAACGTTTCATCATTCATCTAAGTGACTTCGTCAGTCTCACTGAGTGAAGGTATCCCCAACCTTATAAACAGCACATTTGCAGAATAACCGAATGACCGAAACCGGCACTGTTGTGTCACAACCAAAACCAGCAAGCAGTTTCACATGCAAATTGCTGCAACCATTAATTAGAGTTAAAATGACCACATGTACTATTCAGAGAATTGGGAATAGTTACAATCACAGCATAGTAAGATGGCGACAGATATACTTTTAGACCCCCCCCCCCAATACACACACACACACACATACTCTATTCAGGGATGGTCATTCCCTCTTCACATAGATGACCTCTTTGACTCCCCGTTCAAACCAGCGTTGCTCCCTATCAAGGATGTGCACATCCTCATCCTTGAAATAGTGGCCACTGGCCTGTAGATGGTAGTAGACTGCGGAGTCCTGGCCGGATGAGGTAGCTCTTCTGTGTTGTGCCACCGTCTTCACCAGAGTCTGTTTGGTTTCCCTGATTTACAAGTCACGGCAATCCTCCTGGCACTTAAGAGCACACGTGATATTGTGCTGTTATTGCTGGGGGACCCAATCCTTGGGGTGGACCAATTTCTGGTGCAATGTGTTTTGGGGTTTGAAAGCAACTGAGATGTGCTGTTTGGAAAATATGCATCTCAACTGTTCCGACACTCCCGCCACACGTAGAATCACCACTGGTTTATGCATAGATGGTGGTTGTCCCTCTCCTCTCTCTGATCGGCCGGTGCACTGTTTGGGCATGTTCCTGGCTTTGATAAATGCCCAGGTTTAATGTGGGATTTCGCTCCTTCCCTGGCTGCTGTTTCAGTGGAGACATTGTCAGCTCGGTGGTACAGCATCCTGATGACTCCTAGTTTGTGGTCCAGTGGATGATGACAGTCAAACCTTACGTTCTGGTCAGCTGTACCACCGGGGTTCGGGGTTTGTTGGCATATACATACATGGTGTGATAGTCCTTCTTTTTTTTTTTCTTAGACAGGACAATGGGTAGAAATTTTGTAAGGAAGACAAGTAAGAGCAGGACTCCACCAGATGTAATGCTCAGGGTAGTCAGAGTTCAAGCTGCACAACAAAACAGTCAAGAGAAGTGAAGCTGTACAACAAAAGTCAGAATCACTTCTAAGGACTTTCAGATTAATTATTGAACACTGGCAAGATATTGCAGTAAAATAAGTCCATCAGAGGTTACTGGAGATGGAATTTGCCAATCCCTGCCAGTAGGGTTTATCAAACATTGGTTAGCTTTCAGTGAGGAGCAGGAAAATCAGCTGACAGAATACATCCCTCAGACATTTATTTTGGCCTCTCCCCTGTTGAAGTCTGCAAACTTGCATACACGTATGCGGTCCACAGTAATGTCCCTGTCTGCATAAACTGGGCAGAGAGGGCGATAGCGGGGGCAGACTGGTTCTCTGGCATTCTGAAGAGAAATTCATCACTCTCAATCAGCCTTGCATGTGCCAGTGCCTTTAATAAGCATAATGTGGACCAGTTCTTCGCCAGCTTGGAGGAGGTGATGGCAAGACACTAGTTTGAGCCCAGTCCATTTGGAATATGGATGAAACTGGTATTACCACTGTCCACAAACCAAACACATGGTAGCCAGGAGAGGCTACAAGCAGGTGGAGTCTTTCAATCTGCCGAGAGGGGAACCCTAGCACCCCAGGAAGTGACCAGGAACTAGGGACCCAGGAAGAAGAACTAAAAAAGGAAAACACTGATGAGTTCCACCTCCACCAACACCCCAGTGAAGGAGAGGAATGAGAAAGAAAAGGCAGCCGCTCAGCAGAGGATGAAAAAAACCCCTGTTCTCTCAAGCTTAAAAGAAAAAAAAAATCTAGGGCATCAAAAAAGACAACCAAGAGAAGGAAGAGACAGAAGATAGAGTCATCTTCAGATGCAGATGAATGTTTCTGCTTGATGTGAGTGGAGCCCTTCTCAAACAGTCGCCCCAAGGAGAAAGTGCTCCAGGGTACAGTGCATCCTGTGCAAGCAGTGGGTACACAAGGACAGCACACCTGGACTGCCAGTGTAGTATATCTGTCAGAACTGGGCTTGTGAATGTGATAGTGACTGACATAAGGATGATTTGAGTATTATTGTTATTTGTATTGTTCTTTGCATTGTTGTTTATTTTGATATACAAGGATAAAAATGCATTTATAGGAATACTTTATCCTGTTTATGTTCTCTCTATGCAGGAGATGTGTTAGGTTGTTGCCTTTTCAGTGAAATTTAAAAAAAAGTTAATATTTTCTTATTTTTCCCCTTAAAATAACATAGGGACAACCAACCCTATAATATGTGACTACCAACCCCAAAATAGGGGTAGTTATGCATAAGACACATTTGACAGTCCACATCTTTTGAACAGAATAAGCTTAAGGACAGTAATGGCATTCCTGCCTGGCACTTTAGGCTTCCATCACATATTGAAAGGGAATCTATTAAGTCTACAATTTTTTCAGAGATTCAAATGAAAGTAAAAAGTGTGACTACTAACCCAGTTCTCCTCTACAGACACACACAGTAATTTTCACCAAATCAAGAAAAAGTCAGGACAAAGTCATAGAAATGCTCTGGGAGTATGTTCCCATCTGCTTACAGAGATCTGCTGCATTTCACTCTTGGAACTTGGTATTGCGAAGGCTTTGGTTATGCACTCGTAGCCCGCCTGGTTCCTCTGGAGCCGCATGGGAAATGGGATGAACAACTCTTCCTACATTTCACACAGAGGACAAAAGCACGCTCACACACACACACACACACACACACACACACACACACACACACACACACAAGGACAAAGGGCAGGACAGGTATGAATAAGGTTAACTGTGATAATGTACACATGTGACAATTTGTATCTCATGGAGTTGTATATACACAAATGTGTTTTTTTTTCTTCATCTGTAGCCTTTCCGGGGTGTCAAACTCCACATCCTCGTGTCTCCAAGGAGACTTTGGTTCCCAGAGTGAAGGACACTCAACAGGTTGCTAAACATGGACTCTGAGTGCTGCAGTATATCATTATCTCACTCCTATGTTCTCAAGTGTTGCCCTGCCTCTCCAACAAATGAACTTTGGGTCAGAGGAGAGACGGTACACTTTTTTGTTGCCTGGTATTGAAGCTTGAACAGGTTAGAAAGAAGAGTAAATAACAGGGGGTACCTAAAAGAATGTCAGTGCATGTGGTCTACCATATTCTGTAACATAAAAAAAACAAACAAAAAAACAAAAAAACAACTCAGCAATTATTATCTTATAATTCATGTCCGTTCGTTTTCATAGAGCAAACATAAATGACTAACATTTATTTATTTTATTTTTTTGTAAATGCGAATTCCTGCAAATAATACAGTTGATGAGGATTTTCAGTTACACTTTCGTGACTTTTATGCATCCATATTTTTGGCACTAGTCTGTGATGGAAAATTTAGCTAATTACAACAGAATTTAGTTGCTCTCATGAGGACAGCTTAAAATAATTGAAAAGGCATTGTTTTTTTATCATTATTCGTCCAATATAAAATGTGATATCAGGCAGTGTCTCACATCATATGCAAAAATATAAATTGCTGTAAATGCAATCAATACCTGAGGCTAAATTTCTATGTTACTGCCTGTCAAAGTGCTGATTTCACACTTTATTAAAAAAGTACTTTATCTACTGCCCAAACGGCATCAGATAACTTTACCCCCCCCTCCCTTGTGACATAGATTTTCTTAGATTGCACTTAAGTTGAATCCTGTCCCTGTAGGTACACATGCATAAAAATGGAACAGTGCCTACAACCAGAAAAGTAGTCTCTCCTGGGGTCTCTCATATGCTATGAAATATATGCTCTGACGTTGCTGCAAAAGCTTGTGGATAAGATTACAAAGGTTGCTTACAGGGTTTAACTAGTTTTTCTTGTCAAGTTAAGTAGCTGATCCAGTCCTTTTTAGGCAATGCATGATGAGTGGTTGTTACTCACAAACAAAGAGCAGGATTCTTCAGAGACGCGATAGATGATCTCAGCATGCTGGATAACTCGATCCAGAAGTTTCTCCTGGGATATGGAGGGGCAGCGAGAGATGCTACCCTGTTCATCTTTACAGTCGAGTGAGATGCTCTTGGTAAGCAGACAGGGCCAGAGCAACACAACCCACACAAAAACCTGCAAGACTAATGACACACGCATAAGTATGCAGATGCATATATACAGACTAATAGACAGGCACAAATGTACATGGATACAGACATATACACACTAACATCCAACACCAAATAATCCCTAATGCTGTAAAGAGCCAACACAGGAAGCAGAGACACAGAGAGGGGTGGTTTATAATTGCCTGAACCAGTGAACATTTTAATCGCGAGCCAACTTAATCCACGTGTCAGTAAAAGCAACCAAAACAAGTCACAGAACAGCAGGTCATCAACAAGCAACACAACACAACTGTCCTGGCAAAGGCTGGCTGTGAATGCTGTACAGGACAGTGCCGCTACAATGCAAAGAAATACAAAAAATGCAAATGCAGACAGGACCATATAGACCCAGGCATAACCAGAAACATACAAACCAGCTTGTAAACTCTTAAGAAGGATGAGCGTGTGTGCAAAACCCACACCAACACAAATAGATACTCTATCTATCTATCTATCTATCTATCTATCTATCTATCTATCTATCTATCTATCTATCTATCTATCTATCTATCACAAAATTGACAGATAAACCAATGATAAATATACTGACTGACAGACAGACAGACATACAGGCAGACAGAGACAGACATACAGGCAGACAGAGACAGACAGACAGACAGACAGACAGACAGTATGCGTGTATGTTTAACATACACATATAGAGAGATAGGTAGATCTGCAGTTAAACACATTAATAGCTAGGCAGAACAACAAAACACACTACAAATCCTCAATTCCTATTGCTCGTTTTACATTAGCCATCTTGATGAGAAAATCACCATATCGTCTACCTGTCATAACAAATACATGAAATGCCCTTTGCTATGTTTAGTCTCTCTGTTAAAGAATACCTGTTATCATGTACATTCTGTCAGTATAGTACAGGTGCTCCTACCTACTCTTTCATGTTTACTTCTTCTTTTATAATCTCACCGAAACATAAATGAAACAAAAAGTCATAACAGTTGGCGTAGGTTCTTGTAAAAAGATACTGCTTGTAAGCCTACCCTCTCCCACTCCTGTTTTCTTATGCATTACGAAAATAACCACAACAGGTACCTTTAGCTCATTGATATTCATCTCGAGGATTAAACTGAAATTGGAATTGTATCGTACAAAGAAAAAGAAAGGTTTCTGACATGAGCAATGAAGTAGATGTAGAAATACGTCAAAAGATTTTGTGTATTCTTAATCATCCATCTGTCCATCCATTATTCAAACCGCTTATCCTGCTCTCAGGTTGCAGAGATGCTGGAACATATCCCAGCAGTCAAATTATGTTGTCCAAAAATAAGCGAATGAAGAAGAATAAGGCTGTTTGGATACATCATCAAAAAAACAAAAAACAAAAAAAAAAACAAAGAGAACAGACAGACAGACAGGAGTGTGCTGAGGAACCACATTTTTGAAGAAAAGGATTTAATGCATGACAGAAAAGCTCTTCAGAAATGGTTGCATTGAATTGTGACGGACGTCCCAAAAAAGAGCTGGATTGAATAAATTGTGTAAACACAACATCCATTGCACGTTGTCCGTCTTGGGAGAGAGAGAGAGATCCCTCCTCTGTTGCTCTCCCTGAGGTTTCTTCCTATTTTTTTCTCCCTGTTAAAGGATTTTTATTCTTTTTTCAGGGAGTTGCTCCTTATCCAATGAGAGGGTCTAATGACATGATGCTGTGTTGCTGTTAAGTCCACTGAGGCACATTTGTAATTTGTGATATTGGGCTATACAAATAAAATTGACTTGACTTGACTTGAGTGGGACTAAGGAAGTATGGGAATCTCATGAAAAGTCTTCAAACATCCTTTTTATTTCTACATGCATTCATCTTTCATTCTTCTGTAGAAAAAAACATGGTGCCAAAGAGCAGGTCTAGCCCCAAGCACTGACAACCCATTGGTAATATCAGACTGGATAGGCGTACATAGCTCCATTAAATCAGCCATTTCATCATGTCTTCTCTTGATCATTTAGTGTCCTGAATATCCAATCCCATCCCCGCAACCCTCGACTGTGATAACCAGAATCCAATTGGAGTATTACAGAGATGTAATGTCTCTTAATTTGCATCTTTAAAACCCTTGCCTGCATTTTGGATATGATGTACACATACAGCAGCACAAATGTCGTTGATATGAAAAGGAAAGGGCATATTATCATGTAGTCATTCATTTTATTTACTGACAGACAAAATAAAAAGTGGTGTAAACAACCTTAGAAAGTTAGTTGTAAGGTTACATAGGATTTAACAATTTTCTAACTATTCAGGATCTCTTAAAGATGAGACGAAAGTAAAAAGGAAAGAAAAAACAACAATACAAACCAACAAAAGAATGAACAAAGGACAGAACAAAATTACATTTTATAAATAGTAAAGTTATCTATTGATTTGAAGACTACCTATAATCAATCAATCAATCAATCAATCAATCAATCAATCAATCAATCAATCAATCAATCAATCAAGTTGCATTTTTACAGCGATTTTCAAGCTGATACAGCCACTCAAAGTGCTTTACTATACACACACACACACATATATATATATATATATATCTACTCATATATTTTCGTAATGTGTGTGTGTGTGGTGTTAGTGTGTGTGTGTTAGTGTAGATAGTGGGACCAAAAACTAAAGCACTTACGATCCTAATTCTTTTTGGAGGTGGTAGGTATTGTCTCAGAGAGTAAGGGAAAAATCCCAGAAAATTAAAATTATGCATAATTAAGCATACATATGCAAAACATGCATTTTTCTAAAAATGGCTAAAAACCACTTTTCTCAGCATTTCAGATGATTCTGAGCATCTTTAATTTTTTCAACTATATAAAAAAAAAATTTCTGGGACTTACAAATGTTTTGGCATTATGCAAAATATATGCATTTTTGCAAAAATGCACTTATGATCCTAATTTTTTTGGAGGTGGTAGGTATTGTTCCAGAGAGGACCAGAAAAATAGCAGAAAATTAAAATAATTATGCATAATTATGCATAATTATTTTAATTTGGCTAAAAACCACTTTTCTCGGCATTTCAGATGATTCTGAGCATTTGGGGGGGGGGTAAACCACTTTTCTCGGCATTTCAGATGATTCTGAGCATTTAGGGGAGGGAGTTGGAGTGGGGGGGGGTTTAGGGGCAGGGGGAAGGCGGTTAGCTGGCAGGATGAAGAGAAAGGAGATTTAGACAGGTGGATAACCAAAGCGCTACATTGTAGCGGGGTTCTTCTAGTCGCTCATATTTTCGTAATGTGTGTGTGTGTGTGTGGTGTTAGTGTGTGTGTGTGTTAGTTAGTTTAGATTGCGGGACCGAAAACTAAAGCATTTATGATCCTAATTCTTTTTGGAGGTGGTAGGTATTGTCTCAGAGAGTAAGGGAAAAATCCCAGAAAATTAAAATTATGCATAATCATGCATACATATGCAAAATATGCATTTTTCTAAAAATGGCTAAAAACCACTTTTCTCGGCATTTCAGATGATTCTGAACATTTGGGGGGAGGGAGTTGGAGTGGGAGGGGTTTAGGGGTAGGGGGAAGGCGGTTAGCTGGCAGGATGAAGAAGAGGGAGATTTAGATGGGAGGATAATCAAACCGCTACATTGTAGCGGGGTTCTTCTTGTATATATATACAGTGCATCTGGAAAGTATTCACACCCCTTAACTTTCCCCACATTTTGTTATGTTACAGCCTTATTCCAAAATGGATTAAATTCCTTTTTTTCTCATTAATCTACACATAATATCCCATAATGACAAAGTGAAAAAGGTTTTGTAGAAATGTTTGCAAATTTATTAAAAATTAAAAACGGAAATATTGCATGCACATACGTATTCACACCCTTTGCTATGACTCAAAATTGAGCTCAGGTTCATCCTGTTTCCACTGATCATCCTTGAGATGTTTATAGATCTTGAATAGAGTCCACCTGTAGTAAATTCAATTGATTGGACATGATTTGGAAAGGCACACACCTGTCTATATAAGGTCCCACTGTTGACAGTGCATGTCAGAGCAGAAACCAAGCCATGAAGTCAAAGGAATTGTCTGTGGACCTCCGAGACAGGATTGTATCGAGGCACAAATCTCGGGAAGGGTACAAAAAATGTCTACAGCTTTGAAGGTCCTGAAGAGCACAGTAGTCTCCATCATTCGTAAATGGAAGAAGTTTGGATCCACCAGGACTCTTCCTAGAGCTGGCCGCCCAGCCAAACTGAGCAATCGGGGGAGAAGGGCCTTGGACAGGGAGGTGACCAAGAACCCGATGGTCACTCTGACAGAGCTCCAGCATTCCTCTGTGGAGATGGGAGAACCTTCCAGAAGGACAACCATCTCTGCAGCACTCCATCAATCAGGCGTTTATGGTAGAGTGGCCAGACGGAAGCCTCTGCTCAGTAAAAGGCACATGACAGCCCGCTTGGAGTTTGCCAGAAAGCACCTAAAGGACTCTCAGACCATGAGAAACAAGATTCTCTGGTCTGATGAAACCAAGATTGAACTCTGGCCTGAATACCAAACATCACGTCTGGAGGAAACCAGGCACCTCTCATCACCTTGCTAATACCATCCCTACAGTGAAGCATGGTGGTGGCAGCATCGTGCTGTGGGGATGTTTTTCAGCGGCAGGAACTGGGAGACGAGTCAGGATCGAGGGAAAGATGAATGGAGCAAAGTACAGAGAGATCCTTGATGAAAACCTGCTCCAGAGTGCTCAGGACCTCAGACTGGGGTGAAGGTTTACCTTTCAACACGACAACGACCCTAAGCACACAGCCAAGACAACGAAGGAGTGGCTTCGGGACAAGTCTGTGAATGTCCTTGAGTGGCCCAGCCAGAGCCCAGACTTGAACCCCATTGAACATCTCTGGAAAGAGCTGAAAATAGCTGCGCAGCGACGCTCCCCATCTAACCTTACAGAGCTCGAGAGGATCTGCAGAGAAGAATGGGAGAAATACCCCAAATATATGATATATGTGTGCCAGGCTTGTAGCTTCATACCCAAGAAAACTTGAGGCTGTAATCGCTGCCAAGGGTGCCTCAACCAAGTACTGAGTAAAAGGCGTGAATACTTATGTACATGCAATATTTCAGTTTTTAATTTTTAATAAATTTGCAAACATTTCTCCAAAACCTTTTTCACTTTGTCTTTATGGGGTATTGTATGTAGATTGATGAGGAAAACAAAGGAATTTAATCAATTTTGTAATAAGGCTGTAACATAACAAAATGTGGGGAAAGTGAAGGGGTGTGAATACTTTCCGGATGCACTGTATAGATACACTCACCGGCCACTTTATTAGGCACACCTGTCCAACTGCTCGTTAACGCAAATTTCTAATCAGCCAATCACATGGCAGCAACTCAATGCATTTAGGCATGTAGACATGGTCAAGACGATCTGCTGCAGTTCAAACCGAGCATCAGAATGGGGGAGAAAGGTGATTTAAGTGACTTTGAACGTGGCATGGTTGTTGGTGCCAGACGGGCTGGTCTGAGTATTTCAGAAACTGCTGATCTACTGGGATTTTCACGTACAACCATCTCTAGGGTTTACAGAGAATGGTCCGAAAAAGAGAAAATATCCAGTGAGCAGCAGTTCTGTAGGCGAAAATGCCTTGTTGATGCCAGAGGTCAGAGGAGAATGGCCAGACTGGTTCGAGCTGATAGAAAGGCAACAGTAACTCAAATAACCACTCATTACAACCGAGGTATGCAGAAGAGCATCTCTGAATGCACAACACGTCGAACCTTGAGGCAGATGGGCTACAGCAGCTGAAGACCACACCGGGTGCCACTCCTGTCAGCTAAGAACAGGAAACTGAGGCTACAATTCGCACAGGCTCACCAAAATTGGACAATAGAAGATTGGAAAAACGTTGCCTGGTCTGATGAGTCTCGATTTCTGCTGCGACATTCGGATGGTAGGGTCAGAATTTGGCGTCAACAACATGAAAGCATGGATCCATCCTGCCTTGTATCAACGGTTCAGGCTGGTGGTGGTGGTGTAATGGTGTGGGGGATATTTTCTTGGCACACTTTGGGCCCCTTAGTACCAATTGAGCATCGTGTCAACGCCACAGCCTACCTGAGTATTGTTGCTGACCATGTCCATCCCTTTATGACCACAGTGTTCCCATCTTCTGATGGCTACTTCCAGCAGGATAACGCGCCATGTCATAAAGCTCGAGTCATCTCAGACTGGTTTCTTGAACATGACAATGAGTTCACTGTACTCAAATGGCCTCCACAGTCACCAGTTTTCAATCCAATAGAGCACCTTTGGGATGTGGTGGACCGGGAGATTCGCATCATGGATGTGCAGCTGACAAATCTGCAGCAACTGCGTGATGCTATCATGTCAATATGGACCAAACTCTCTGAGGAATGTTTCCAGTACCTTGTTGCATCTATGCCACGAAGGATTAAGGCAGTTTTGAAGGCAAAAGGGGGTCCAACCCGCTACAAGCTAGCTTACAGCCAGCTAGCAAGAAAAGACTAGCTAGCCAAGCCAAGCACAAGCATGACGCATTTCATCGGCAATATTGCTGAATACAAGGAAGGTAAAGAGGACTTCGAGTCGCACCTTGAAAGATTGGAGCAATGGATGATCGTTAATCAAGTGGAGGACGGTAAAAAGGCAAATGTTTTCCTATCTGTGATAGGCGCAGAAGCCTATGGCCTACTAAAGAACCTCTGCATACCAGAAAAACCGAGTAGCCTCACGTATGCAGTACTGAGCGGGAAACTAGCATCCCATTATAAACCCAAGCCACTAATCATAGCTGAACGTTTTAGATTTCAGAAAAGAAACCAACTAGAAAATGAGTCAGTGTCTGATTGTGTGGTTGCTTTAAAGCACCTGTCCACACATTGTGAATTCGGTCAGCATTTAAATGAAGCACTGAGAGGACGATTTGTTAGTGGTTTAAAGGTGGAGGCTATTCAGAGAAAGTTGCTCGCAGAACACAATCTGACTTTTGCGAAAGCACGTGAGCTGGCCTTATCTATGGAAATGGCGTCAAAGAATACGCTGGAGTTTGCCAGCAAACCAAGCGGAGCTGCAACTGTGAATAAGATAGACAAGAAGAGAACAAGCAAGGGTGCGTGGAGAAGCAAGTCGTCCACCAGCGAGTGGAAAAGCAAGCAACCTACCAGTGATAACTCTAGACCACAGAGAACAGAAACGCACCAACCCTGTTACCGATGTGGAGGTAACAACCATGCAGCTCAAGTATGTAGGTATAAAACCGAGACATGCCACAAGTGTTCCAAGGTAGGGCACATAGCAAGAATGTGTAAAACTAAAAATAGACAGGGACATACACAGTATGTGGCTGAAGACCACAGTCCAAGTGAGAGAGGAGATGGAAATGAGGATGAACTGTTTGGTGCGTATCCGATGAATACAGTGTACTCCTAGAATACAGTTGGTAATGGAAAAAAGGACATTAAGGTCAATATTAAGTTAGAAGGAAACCCTGTAGACATGCAGCTTGACACAGGAGCTGCCGTAACCCTGGTATCTGAGATAGTGTACAAGGAACATCTCTCACACCTGCCACTGAAAGAAAGTAAAGTGCGTCTGTCAACCTTTTCCGATGAGAACATTCCCTTGATGGGCCAAGTGACTGTCAATGCGAAATATGACAACCAGAGTGGAGATTTACCTCTTGTGATTGTGAAAGGTGACAGACCAGCCCTCCTTGGCCGTAACTGGCTGGCCAATTTTAAACTAGACTGGGCAAGCATATTCTCAGTTACACCAGCAGGGGACAGTGATAACACAGATGTAGAGGCAGTGTTACAGAGACACAAAGCAGTATTTGCTGAGGAGCCTGGCACTATTCGTGAATTTAAGGCAAATATCAAAGTGAAGCCAGATACAAAACCTGTCTTCAGAAAGGCAAGACCAGTGCCATACGCACTAAAAGACGCAGTTGAAAAAGAGCTAGATAGGCTGGAAAAAGCTGGTATTATCTCAAAGATAGACCATAGTCAGTGGGTTGCCCCGATAGTAGTTGTACCCAAATCAGACAAGTCAATTCGTATCTGTGGAGACTATAAAGTCACGGTTAATCAGAGTGTGGAAGAGGAGACCTATCCACTACCGAACGCCGAGGATCCCTTCGCCACACTGGCCGGGGGCACTCTCTTTAGCAAATTAGATCTCTCACATGCCTACCAACAGCTTGAGTTAGAGAAGGACTCAGAGAAGTATTTGACAATAAATACCCACAAAGGACTGTATGTTTATCACAGATTTTCATATGGAGTGTCGAGTGCACCTTCTATGTTCCAGAATGTGATGGACCAGATACTACAAGGCTTAGAGCATGTGACCTGCTTCCTCGATGACATACTAGTCACAGACAGAACAAGAGAGGAGCACCTGAGGAACCTAGATGAGGTTTTGAGCCGACTGGAGAGCTACGGGGTAAGAGTGAAAAGAGCAAAATGTGACTTCATGCAGGAGAAAGTAGAGTACCTGGGGCATCTGATAGATAAAGAGGGACTTCACCCCAATGAGACAAAGGTTGCCGCCATCGTAAATGCACCCCAGCCCACAAACGTCACAGAGCTACGGTCATTCCTCGGACTGTTAAACTATTATGGCCGTTTTATGAAAGATCTGTCGACCGTATTGCAGCCACTACACCAACTCCTGAAGAAGGAAGTCGAATCTTAATGGACACCAGAGAGTGCAGCAGCATTCAAGGCTGCCAAAGAACAGTTAGTGAAAAGCTCAGTAGTAGTACACTACGACACGCAGAAACCACTGAGATTAGCTTGTGACGCATCCCCTTATGGGATAGGTGCGGTAATGTCGCACATAATGGACCATGGGGACGAGAAACCAATCGCCTTTGCGTCACGTATGTTGACAGAGGCAGAGAGTAAATATAGTCAGATAGAGAAGGAGGCGTTGGCCATAATATTTGGCGTGACCAAATTTCATAAATATCTCTATGGCCGCAAATTCAGTTTAATAACTGACCACAAACCCCTACTTGCCATCTTAGGACCCAAGTCAGAAATCCCTACACTAGCCGCTTTGCGTATGCAGAGATGGGCACTGAGGCTTATGGCTTATGACTACAGTGTAGAGTACAGGACGTCAGCGGACAATGCAAATGCGGATGCGTTATCTAGACTGCCGGGGAAAGAAAAGGACAACACAGCGGAGGAGAACAGCACTTGTTATTTCTCATTAGTAGATGAGCTACCCGTGCAGGCTACAGAGATTGCACCGACCACTCTCAAGGACCCAGTCCTATGCAAGTGTAACGGAGGCAGTCCTATGCTGTTCTATGCTGGTCAGCCTGCTGCACGCCCGTCACTCTCATCATTAGCTCTGCGTTGTGTTCTATTTTGGGTGGGGCCCCAGGTGTTGTGGGGGGCCCTCAGTCTCTCATCATCATCATCATCATCACGATCAAGGAAGGAGGGGGGACACACAGGACTCTATTTGGCCCACCTTGCCATTTATTTTGGTTTCAAATCCTTCGACAAACGTCCAGTCCCCCAGCTGGAGCGGTTTCTTACGGACGTGGGGGTTGAAGCTCAACCACTGCCCGGACTTCACTCGTGTGCATTAGAAGGAGAAACCGTCCACGGGACTCCGATGTAAGAAAGGATAAACAAGTATTTTATCCCACAGCTTGCAGTATCTTCTTACAGGGATACTCAAGGTTACGTTCTCCTCAACCAGCAAAACTGTGCTACGGTAAGAAACACGCGTGGCTCGGCTCGATCGCTGCTTGACACCCCCTCCACAAAACAAAAACGGCATCTCCCGCGTTCCCACTTCCGTGTACCAACAAGACCTCTCTCTTAAAGCGACAGTACAGGTACATGACGGTCGTTATAAAACATACATTGAAGTAAATAATGACATTAAATAAAATGTAGTAAACACAAATAACAGCACACAGACAGGATTTGGTGATATTTCATATTCAACCAAAATAAAATAAAAACATTAATTTTAACCTGGTTACACAAGGTACTGGAACTGACCCGGTCTGGATGGCCGAGTTACATCAATGATGACACACTGAAACCGTACTTCAACCGAAGGAATGAACTGTCTGTGGAACAAGGATGCATTCTGTGGGGAATTCGAATTATCATCCCACCAGCACACAGAGAACGACTACTGTACGACCTACACCAAGGGCACCCCGGAGGGTGCAGGATGAAAAGTTTGGCGAGAGGCTATTTATGGTGGCCTCAGTTGGACAGTGATATCGAACATGCAGTGCAGCAATGTGATGCTTGTCAGAGTGTGAGGAAACTACCAGCAGTAGCACCACTACACTGCTGGCAGTGGCCTACGAGATTGTGGCAGAGGCTACATATTGACTTTGCAGAGAAGGATCAGCAACACTTCCTAGTGTTAGTAGACAGTCATTCAAAATGGCTTGAGGTGATCCCCATGGCAACAACTACCGCCGCCAAAACGATTGAAGTGCTGCGGAGCATCTTTTCGTCATACGGTCTTCCTGAGGAGATCGTCTCGGACAACGGTCCACAATTCACCTCGCTGCAGTACAAAACATTCCTGAAAAGCAACGGCATTAAGCAGACCTTAGTGCCAGTTTACCATCCTGCTTCTAATGGTGCCGCAGAGAGAGCAGTCCAGACGGTGAAAGCTTCACTTCTGAAACAGCTGCTCGATGAGAAGAAACAAAACGTCACTATTACAGTGAAACACAGGCTCGCCAACTTCCTGTTGTCATACAGGACCACACCACACTGTGCTGCTAACTCTCAAACAAGCCCCGCAGCTGAGGCGAGGATGAACAGGACGTCACTCAATGGTCGAAAATTTCTTTATTTTTAACCAACAGGTTACGAACCTTGAAAAAGAAAACACACAAAATACAAACATACATCATTCAAGTACCCTCAACTCAAAGCTAACACACAATACAACTCACTCACTCCCGCAATCACTCACCAGTCCGTCCTCGTCCCGTCATACTAAAGAGTCCCCGCTCCGAAGCTGCACCAACCTTCCCGACGTCACCCCCAGAACGCAAACCAGCCAATCACAGCAGCTCCCCAACTGAGACCCCGGATGCACGCATCTCTCGCCAATAGAACCTCGCAATAAAAGTCCTCATCAAGCACACAGAAATCACATACAATCGGAACTGGAATAAATCTCATTATTATTATCAATACTCAGATTCACCTATGTAACTAACAATTCAAACAATGCCACAATTCAACTACATGTAAACGAAATAACTTTCACAAGTTTGTACCCAAACCAAACAAAAATCTCTGACTAAACACAACTCAAATCCAACCACCCCACAGAAAGCAACACACCTCCCACTTGGTCTACTGGACTCTAGACCTAAGGAGACCACACTAATAATCACCGCTTTCTCTTTGGTGGTGTTTCTTCGGTTAACTCTTTAATTTCTTCTTTAAGTCTTTAACGACCCCGGAGCCAGGTCCCCCCGAAGAGGCACGGCCAGCATCACAGGGTTGCTCGCTGCCAACAGGGTGCTTATCCATGCTCCATACGGAACCAGTGGCACTCCTGTCTCTCCTGTGGTCTGGACCCTTCTATAGCACAACAGTAGTCCTGACATCTCTTCTCTGACGAATACAAGCCTGTTCAATGTAGACTCAGGGAAAGCTACCCCCTCTTGGGCTGCCAAGCATAGGTCCCAAAAGGCAGCTCTGACCTCCCCCACATCGATAACTGGCTTGCCCACCTTCCCTCTCGAGTGCTTAGCCTCCCACTCTGCTCTCTCCATGGCTCTCCCGCGAATCATCCGTCTCTTAACAGCTCGGCGAACCCAACCGATCACCCCACAGAGCTTGGCCAAGCTACTGAACTTTTCAGGCTCAACCAGATCAATGATAGCCACGCCCCAGAGCCTCTCCTTGTTTTCAATCTCAGCGGAGGTCGACTCTTCCTCCTTCACCGTGTGCACAGGAGCCTCGACAGTCCCATCCAGACACCCCTGGACAGGATTTGCCGTCTTCTTCCACTGGGCTCTAGTGAAAGCCACTGTGAAAGCCCTCCGCTGGAGCTTACGCACAGCCTCTCTGGTGCTGGCCGCCACCTCCGCCGCAGACTTCATGGGACACTCTTCTACCGGCCTCACTTGGAACTCAGGACCCTTTTGCCAAATGGAGCCCTCACCCAGGTCTTCTAGAGGACCTCCTCGGGTGATGAGGTCGGCGACGTTCAGATCTCCTTAGATCCACCACCAGTCAGCTACTGGCCCAGCCTTCTGAAACTCCCCGACCCTGTTCGCGAATAACGTCTGATACCCGTAACTCTCCCTCTGGATAGCTCCCAGGATAGTCTGGCTGTCTACGAAATGGAACCATCTCTCCACCTCAAGTCGACCCTGCCTCTCCCAGAACCCTCTCAGCCTGGCAGCGAAGACGGCGCCGCAAAACTCTGCTTTGACCCCGTCGCCCTTCTGGTCAAGGGGCGCCAGCTTGGCCTTTGACTCAACAAGGCGGATGTCCGCCTCTGTAGAAGTCTCCCACCTCAGGTACAGAACAGCTCCGAAGGCGTCATCACTCCCATCTGAAAACGTGATGCCCCACAGCCTCCCCCTCCATCCAGGAAGAGTAAGGCTCCTTTCGAAACTTATTTGACGAAGCCGCACATACTCTTCAAAAAGCTTGATGGCATCTGCCCAGAGGTCTGTCAGAAGGGGACTGTCCCACGTGTCTTTCTTGGAGTCTCCTCCCCCAGTCTCCTGGAAGGCTCTCCTTACCAAGATGGCCCCTCTCGCTTTGGCCGGGGTAGCTACACCAACAGGGTCGTAGAGCCCTGCTACCTGGCTTAGGAGCTCCCGTCTGGTCTGAGGGTTTAGCGTTTTCTCCTTGATCTCCTTCTCTGAGAGGTCGACCCCCGTCCTCATCTTCTGCTTTCTTTTGGAGAAGTTGATTGAAACCATCAGGAAGAGTCTGTCGCTGTCCACGTAGTATCCAACACCAAGAGCCTTGTTGTCTTCCTGCCCTAGCTGGTTGGGCAACACCAGGGTTCCGGACTCTGGACTTGGGCTTTTAACAGCTTGCCCAACCTGACTACCCTCGCACCTCCCACTTTGACCGGACCGAACCCACGGTTTGAGCGAGAAGCCTCCGGCCCAGAGTATCTCCTCCACTCCTCTGGTGATCTTGTCCAGCTTCCCTGGGTCATTGTGGGACGTGAAGATGTCGTCCACATAGCTTTCCTTTTCAAGCACTCTTCTCTCGTCGCTCATGTGAGAGAACCTGGGCAGTCTCGCGGTTTACCTCATGGCCAACTGCGCTATGCATCCCGCTGGCCTGTCTCCAATATTGACCCGAGTGATAGCGAAGTCTCTGATCTCTTCCTCGAGTGAGTCCCTCCAGAGGAACTGGTGAAGGTGAACCTCTCTTTCGTTCAGCCACACAGAATTGTACATCTTCTTGATGTCTCCTATGGCCGCATGCTCTCCTGCTCTGAACCTGAGCAGAACCGGCCGGATTGGGTTTAGCACATCCGGACCCTTCAGCAGGATGTTGTTCATGCTCGTCCCTTTGAACTCTTGGCTACTGTTCCAGACGAGCCGCACTGGCGTGGTGACAGAGTGAGGGTTCGGTGCGATTAGGTGACTTACGTACCAAACTGGCCCTCTCCAACTGTTGATTGTGTCCTTCTTTAACTCGATGGCTGCTCCTCTTTCCACCATCTCGTGTACTTGGGCTGCGTAAGCAGCTCTCCACAATGGGTCCTTCATGAGGCGCTTTTCGGTTCTCAAGAATGTCGCTTCCACCACTTTCCTGTCATTTGGAAGTGAAGCCGGGTCTTCAGTCCAGGGGTATCCCGCGTTCCAGTGCGGCGAGTCACTGTGGTAGTCAGTAGCCACATAGGTCAGGCCTTCCTTGATCTTTTCTAGTTCCTTCCCTTCAGCTAGAGTCATTTCCTTCCCCCCTGGCTGGCATTTCCCGCACCGGCATCCTCCACACTTCGGCTCACAGGCAGCTCCGATGCTGTCCCATTTCCACCACTCAAGAACTTCCTTGCTGGTTGTGGCCATGTTCCTGATCTCCTCACCACTCTCTTGCTCCAGGCCCAGCGTTTCCTCTCTGGAGCTATTTGGCTCTCTGGAAATCTCTTCGACCTTGATCACTTTTGCTCTCATTGAGCGTGCAAAATGTGTCTTTGAGTTGTGAATGGATACCTTCACCTCTTCGAACAGATCAGGGTGCGCTCCCCCCACAGTCTTGCCCAGTGGGCCGTCCCACAACACCAGGTCTCCCACTGTCTTCATCCGCTGCGGAGCAAGCCTACCCTCTCGGTGGCTGATTAAGAGTTCGATTTTCTTTGGCCTGACCAGTTCCTCTGTCTTGACCTCCGGGAAGAACTTCTTGAGCTGCCGCGGGCTAACGACATGGTCTGCTTGTGCGATCTCGTCCAGTCCATAACAGACGATCTGGTGGGGACTCCACTCATTCTCTGAAGTCCACATTCTGACTTTGAGCAAGTACCTTTTTGTCTGGACTCTTACTTTCATTCCACCAACTCCATGCACGACCAGCATTACCTTCTCTCCTTTCAGTTGGAGTCTGTTGGCGGCTTGGTGGGTAATGTAATTAGTGTCAGACGCAAGGTCCATCAGGGTCCCAATAGTTTGTCCTCCATTGGTTGTGACCTCCATGATCATAATAAGCACTGGATGCTCTGTCAAACCCCTTTCTTCAAGGAGACCATCACCGTTTGTGCTCGCTCTCATTGACGCTGTTGTCTTGTTGGTAAATGCCCTTATTACCCTTTCTGCTACTTCAGGGGAGACATCAGCTAGGGCCTTCTCTTGTTCTTTTGAGAGCCTTCCTGCCTTTGTGTCTCTCTTTCCCCCTTCTTGCTCTTCCCTCTTTTTCTCATCACTTTTGTCCCCTCCTTCCACGGAGCACAAGAGGTAGTGGTGGTCTGAGCCGTCTCTTTTCTGGCAGCACTTCTTCTTGCAGAGGAACCTGTTACTACATTCTCCATCCACACCATGGGATGCCAAGCATCTCCTGCAGGCTCCATTCCTTTCGATGACGTCTTTCTTTTCGGCTAGGCTGAGCCCTTTGAACTTCTCGCAGAAGAAGATCCTGCCTCCGTGTTTCTCATCTCCACACACGCTGCACTCCTCTTTTGCCAAATTCCTTCCTGTGGCCCTTGTGAACGCCCTCCTTTCCGGTTTGCTCGATTTCTCAGGCTCTTCTGACACTCTTAACTGCTCCAACCTTTCGAAAACCGCTTCTTGCTCCTTTAGGAACTTTAAGAGAGCATTAAAGCGACCATCAGCGGTGACACCGTTCTCGGGTTTGGTTTCGAATTTGAGCCTGTCCATCTTCACACTGTCAGGTAGTTTGCTCTCTATAGTTTCCATTGCCAGCGGATTCTTTATGGCATCAGTATTTCCGAGATCCGTCAGATCGGTCAGGGCCTTCTCCACAGCTTGAATCAGATCAATTGTCTTTCTTGGTTGGTTTCCTTTCACCGCTGGAAACTTCTCCAACTCCCTGATTATCTGAATCGCAATGGTAGTCTTGTTCCCAAACCGGTTCTCTAGGACCCTGAACATTTCTCCTGCAGTATCATAGCTCGAAAGTCTGAGGTCTTTGGCGATTTTTTCTTCCACGCTGTCTAGGAGCTGGAATTTTTTCACTTCCGGTGACTCTGACGGATCTCCCTGCCTCTGCAGACTTTCCCAGTCTCTTCGCCATCGGTGGAAGTCTCTCATGCAACCGCTGAACGTCGGTAGTCTTGTTGGTTGGAGGCGCACTCTCGGTTTGGCTGCTGCTTGCGCGCCTCCCGCTCCCAGGCTTGCCATACTGGCGCTATGTGCTTCCTCCCATGCTTTCCGCTGAGCCTTAGCTAGCTCAGCACGCTCTTCTTCGGCAGCTTCTGCCATCCTTTGCTGAGCTTCAGCAGCCTTTTTCCTGGCCTCCGCAGCCCTCTCCTCAGACTCGGCGTTAACTTCGGCAGCCTTTAGCCTGGCCTCAGCGGCTCTCTTCTCAGTCTCGGCGATCTCATCGGGCTCCTTTTTCCTGGCCCTGCCGAATTCTGCCAACCACCTGATCCAGAGCTCGTTTCTCTTGTCCTCCAGCACCCGAAGCCGCTTACTCATGTCACACGTAACACCTTCAGGGATCCACTCTTCCCAGACAGCCAGCAGATTTTCTGCCTTGGCGATGAGACCTTCCAAGAGTGCGTTTTGCTCCTTACCGTTGCTGTAGGTTACTCCTTTCAGGCTGACTCCTTCAGCGCTTTCATAGCTTCTTTCTGCCCGTCCAATGGCAGATATTAGCTCGGTCTCCGCATATCTCGACCAAAGGCTGGACTTGACTGCCCGTCTCACCTCTTCAACTTTGAGCTCACACTCTCTGGTTACTCTCTCTATGTCTGCTTTGAGCTGCCCATCCAGTGCCTCCGCGTCATCGTTCGCTTCAGCTAGCAAGCCAGCCTCATTGTCATCATTTGCAGAAAAAACCCTTTTTGCATCATCAGAAAATGATTTCCACTCAACTTTCAGCTCATCTCGAACCATGGTTGTTGCCATTCTAAGGATGTAGTTGGCTCTTTTCGTGAACGCCGTCTTCACTTTGGTCCTCTCTTTCTTTAGTGATTCCATTTTTATTGATTTACCTTGGATGCTAAGCCCTGAGCGTACCTGTATCTCCTTTTCTAACTCAAAGTCTTTCGGCCTCTCTAGCTGCCTACACTAGCTCAGAATCTTCTGCCCTGACTAGCTCAGCCTGACTAGTCTTCAGCGGCGTTACCGGGCTCACCAGGGGTCCCCCCGGAGATACCGCCCAAAATAGAAAGCAACACAAATGAATAAAGTGGGGAAGGTCTCACCTTCCCCCGCCGGCTTGCTACCCAGGTACGCTCAAAACTAAGCTAAAGCTTAGGCCATTAATTTACACGGCTGCTAAATGTGATCACTGGCATCAGCAGGTAGCTGTTTAGTTAACCAGCTCCTATTCTACTGGCTGGGCTAGCTTTCCTTGCTAGCTCACGTCAGCTTTTGTTACGGTAATTACGTTAGCTTCCGATGCTAACTCACGTTAGCTTTCCCTTGCTAACTCTCATAATTGCTAGCTAGCACACTAGCTTCATAGCCTACTAGCTGTGCTTACTTTAGCTAGCAGTGGTAGCTTCCTAAACTGCTAGCTGAGCCCTTACGTTAGTCAGCTACACGGACCTGAGCTAGCATGCTAGCTACAAACAGGTACGTCGTTGAAAGGGAAATTTCACCACCTGCCCGCTGACCCTAGTGGCCTTATGTGCGGGTTTATTACGTTTACACCAACAACATGGATACCACAACCTTTCTCGTCCAGGCGACGGTTCAGCAACTCTTCTGCCGTCGTGGTGGTTCGTAACTGTGCTGCTAACTCTCAAACAAGCCCCCCGCAGCTGAGGCGAGGATGAACAGGACGTCACTCAATGGTCGAAAATTTCTTTATTTTTAACCAACAGGTTACGAACCTTGAAAAAGAAAACACACAAAATACAAACACACATCATTCAAGTACCCTCAACTCAAAGCTAACACACAATACAACTCACTCACTCCCGCTATCACTCACCAGTCCGTCCTCGTCCCGTCATACTAAAGAGTCCCCGCTCCGAAGCTGCACCAACCTTCCCGACGTCACCCCCAGAACGCAAACCAGCCAATCACAGCAGCTCCCCAACTGAGACCCCGGATGCACGCATCTCTCGCCAATAGAACCTCGCAATAAAAGTCCTCATCAAGCACACAGAAATCACATACAATCGGAACTGGAATAAATCTCATTATTATTATCAATACTCAGATTCACCTATGTAACTAACAATTCAAACAATGCCATAATTCAACTACATGTAAACGAAATAACTTTCACAAGTTTGTACCCAAACCAAACAAAAATCTCTGACTAAACACAACTCAAATCCAACCACCCCACAGAAAGCAACACACACACAGCGTTACAGGTTGCACACCAGCAGAACTGTTCCTCAAACGTCAGCCTAGGACCAGGTTCAGCCTGCTGAAGCCAGACCTCGCTCGAGTGGTGGGGGCCAAACATCAAAAGCAGAAGGACTATCATGACCAACTCGCCGCGAAGCTGAGACATCTGTCAGAGGGGGACTCAGTACTGATCCGAAACTTCCGTGGAGGAAAGGAGAGGTGGACGAAAGGGACAGTGGAAAAGAGACTCGGACCAGTCACCTACCTGGTGTGGAATGGAGTGAACCGATGTTCAGTCCACATTGACCATCTGCTGTTCGACCGACCCTCCAGTCCTCCTGAGGCATTTCAGTTTCAGGATGACCAGATGGGCATCAGCAACACCTACCCTGCAGTTGCGGATTTGGGGGGGAAAGGCACACCTGGAGCCGTAGGTGCTAGCCCGTACTCACCTGAAGATACACCCGTTCCAAGGATGCAGGCTCCGGAGAAGCTTACAACACCCTTACGAGGTTCGGTGGGCAAGGCCGTGTCGCCTCCTCACTGAGCATCCACTTCCCCTGAGGTGGTTGAGCGCCGGTACCCTCAGAGAGAGAGGGCACCTCCAAAACGACTCTCTCTGTAAGATCAGCCGAGTTCCTGAATAAAAGAGTTCCTGAGAGACTAAATTGTTCAACTCCTGTTCAGGAAAAAATGTGAAAAAGAGTTCCTGAGACCGATATGTAAATGGGCAAATGTGGGTCGAAGTGGGTTGTGTAACCAGTAATGACCAAGTAAAAGATGTTGAAAGTAATTTGCCATATCAGCATGTTTTAGAGTGATAATATTTTATTAGGGGAACTTCATAGTTTAAGGGGGAGGAGTGTAGTATACTGATACTAATTGCTTAGCTGAATGATAATCATTAGTAGACCAACAGCGACCTAGGGGTGGTTAAGCTAGGCTCTCATATACCCCGGATGTTGACTGCTACGCCAGTCGGAGAGTTACAATAAAGAGGACCAGACGTTGGGAATTGGTCTCCGGCTCAAATCACTGTTATGGATATATTTGTTATGTATGCACACATCATTAATGTTGACTGTGCATGATTTGAATGACACTGGCGCAGAGCTCACCTTGTGAATGACGGCGGTTGAAGACTGGGGGGTGTGGCCCTCTGACCCAGCCGGGGAAGATCGACAGACGTTGGCAAAGTGATTGTGCTTACCGCAGCTACGGCATGTCTGGCCACGGGCAGGGCAGTTCTGAGCCCTTGAAACATGAGACCGAGACCCACAGTTACCACAGGACTGTTGAGGGCGGGGCCGAGAACGCCGTCGTTGCAGTTGCAAGACGTCCCCAGTGGAGTCGGCGCCCGCCTCGCTCTGGCTGGGTTGCGTCCCGAGGGGCAGCCGTGAGTAGAGGGAGGAGTCGTTGGCAGCTTGACTGGAGGTGGCCACTTGCTGTGTATTTAGCATAGCAGCACACTCAGCTGCTCCCTCAACCTGTAGTGCGATGGTAATTGCTCTGGACAGCAGCAGATCATCTTTTTCCAGCAGGAGAGTCTCACGCACCTTTGCGTTGTTGGTGTGTTCGATTAGCTGGTCGCGAACCATCTCGTCCTGAAGCGGGCCAAACTTGCATGAGCTAGCTAGCCCTCGCAAATTAGCTACGTACTGCCGCACAGACTCACCAGGCAGTTGGTGTCGCTGACGGAATATAAATCGCCGAAGGAGGGCACTCTGTGGAGCAGTGAAATGGGTGCTCATAAGTCCCACAGCTTCGGCAAAGCTTGTGACGTTCCCCAGAGTCCCGAGCACACGATGACCCTCTGCTCCCAAGCAGTGAAGCAACAGAGCCGTCTTCCTAGCCTGGCTCACGTCGTCGAGCCCTGAGGCGATGATGTAATTTTCAAAACTATGTAGCCAGCGAGTCCATGGTACCGGAGGCTCGCCAGGTAATGCCAGGAAGGGGGCAGGTGGTGGGAGAGAGATATCAGCCATCCTCGTCGCCAATATTAAGTTTAGAAATCACGTCAGGACACAGCGCTGTCGCTCGACACAACCTCTCCGTGGCATTCTTTATTTAGACTGACACAGCATCAAAGGCAGACCCGATCAAACAACCCAGAGCCCGCAGGCATCACCAATCGATCCCAGCACAATAGAACAGCACCAAATCAAATGCAGCACTGTCGATGTGTGCATACATAACAATATTAGCAGTATAAAATACATCCAGATAATATAGAGAATATATTACAAGCGGGTGGCAGGTGGTTTTTCCGATTGGGCTCCGTTTGTGTGGAATAACCTGCCTGCTGCCGTCAAACAATCAGAGTCTGTTGAGTCCTTTAAATCCAATTGTAAACTCATCTTGTTGCCTGAACCTACTTTTAGTTGCCTTTAAATTGAATAATTCACAACCTGTACTTCATGTTGGGTCGGTTTCTGTCTCAATTGATTTACCAAGCACTGTTCTGCCAACAAGATTGTAGCATATATATTGATTAATGCGACTGTTCTCTTCTCTCCCATATCCTCTCTCTCTCTCTCTCTCTCTCTCTCTCTCTCTCTCTCTCTCTCTCTCTCTCTCTCTCTCTCTCTCTCTCTCTCTCTCTCTCTCTCTCTCTCTCTCTCTCTCTCTCTCTCTCTCTCTCTGTCTGTCTGTCTCTCTCTCTGTATGATGTCTTCACCTGTCACTTCTCCCATATATGTGAATGGTGTGATGTGAGTCTCCCCTGTGTGCATGTGTAGTCTGCCCTCCTTCCAGGTCTCCATGGTGATGGTGGTCATCACCTGGACACTGCTTCATATCCTTCTCATCACATTTTTTATATATAATTTTGTTACCCTGTCTCAATGTTATATCCTTCTCTCTCTCCAATGTGTGACTAATGTCTCTTCTCCACTGTATGTGAGTGGTGTGAGGTGAGTCTCCTGTGTGCATGTGTAGTCTGTCCTCCTGTCAGGTCTACATGGTGATGGTGGTCGCGTGGCTCGGGTCCTGGGCTGTTGCTGTTCTGGTGGCATCTGGACAGTGCTTGGCATCCTCCTCTTCATATTCTGTATATCTTATAATTTCATTATAATTCTGTTATCCTCTTTCAAAGTTGTATTCTGTAAATTGTGTTCTTTTCTGTACACACAACATCCATTGAACGTCTGTCTATCTTGGGAGAGAGATCCCTCCTCTGTTGCTCTCACTGAGGTTTCTTCCTATTTTTTTTCTCCATGTTAAATGTTTTTTTGTTTTTTTTTAGGGAGTTGTTCCTTATCCAATGTAAGGGTCTAAAGACAGGATGTTGCATAACTGTAAAACCCCCTGAGACAAATTTGTAATTTGTGATATTGGGCTATACAAATAAAATTGACTTGACTTGACTATACTTTTGCTTGAGTACCGTTTTTGTTTATTCTTCCCATCACTGATGACATCAAGGATGACATTGAGCCTGCCTAATGTGTTCTTGGTGCAAAGTCACCATTTACACTTTGGCACATGGATAATTCATTGCACTCAGCTGCAAAATTGTATGGGTGTGTTTGCACCGTAATATGATTAGTGCAATATTTTCCATGGTGCGATCAGAGGCCGCAATTCATTCTTTCTTAATTTGCCTGTCAATACAGAGTGAGTTTTGGAAAAATGAGAGACATCCGCAGATAGAAACAGATGAAAGAGGAGGGCGATAATTACAATAATTAACAAATAATTAGAATAGTTACAATTAAATTAAGTTCTCTTTCAAATCAAACATTGCAATACATAAGTGGGAGGTATTGTTCTTCCAACTGTATTTGTAACTTTTTTTTTTGCTCGAATGTAACGATGTAATGTAACGACGTAACAATGTAATGAATGATGTAATGAATGTAACAATGTCATGTGATATGCTACTTCAGTATACTTAAAAAAAAAACAGTGGGACCACTATAGAAAATTGCAGATTAACATTTAATATCCAGGAATTCACATTATAGAGCCTACCACTGACCATCCCTCTAACAAATTGGCCACAATTTCAAACTTTAACCATACACGGTCGAGCCACATACTAGGTTTTGACCTACTCTTGTTTTAACAATTTACCAGACAGGCTCGATATGGGGTTTGAATTGATCTGGATTTGCTAATCAAATTTAATGCTGGATTCAGATTTGATAATATGCAATCAAAACTCAACCCCATATATAGTGTCTCTAACTGACACAACTAGTATCAAATTTTAATTTCTATATTTCTATACAGGCAGACTGTTCCAAAGCCCCAGGGAGGACAACTTCATCTTGGGTCATCCCTTCAGTGTGGAATACTAAAGGATAACTGGCCAGGGATTAGCGAGTGTCAAATTATGAGTGTCGCTTTACTGAAATGGACGTCACCAAGGCGTTTCCTATTCAGACCTCCTCCTCAAGACACCTGGAACCTCATTTTCTGTAACCAGAGAGGAGCAGTCACATCCACCCACCCTCCACACACACACACACACACACACACACACACACACACACACACACACACACACACACACACACACACACACACACACACACACTGGTGCTTTCTGTCAAAGTTCTATCAGATTTTCAGAATTAAGACTAAAGAAAACTGTCAGAACTTTGAACTCGCTGTTTAAATCTGATAAAAAGAAATCAACAACAAATCAGGTATTTTACTGTGCCATGATTAACCTCACAATTACCTGTCTTCTCTCTTATTTTATTTTGATTTTAGATCCAGGTATATGTATCCACTTCTCCTCATTTCTGCAAGTCAGAGATGTTTTCCAACCAGGATTTGACATTATGTGCTGTAATATCACTTATATTCAATCAGATTTATGTTAGAAACAGGGTTAGGGTCTACATGTCAATTTTTTTTTTGATTTTGAGATACTTTATCATAATCCAAAAAAAAAATTGGACTCATTTCAGAAATCAAAATCAGGCTCAGTGGAATAAAAGAGGTGAAATATATCAGTTAGAATACACTTCCTATTTTCTAAAAGGTAGATACGTTCTCAGAACAAAAATGGACATGTTGACCCTAACCCTGTTTTGGCAACCAAGGTAAAAAATGGCATTTAGAAAAATGTGCTGGAAACACAGTTATTGCTCTCGTGACATGAAAAAGAGGTAATACTACTACTACTACTACTACTACTACTACTACTAATAATAATAATAATAATAAATCAAACTTATATAGCGCTTTTCTAACACTCAAAGTCACTTTACAATAAATGGGGTGAAACAAGACAGCAGATACACATAACACAGACATAAAGGGGTGGATGGAAAGGGGGGCTACGAGAGGGAGAAGCGGCAGACACACACGATGCCAGCAACACTCTCTACTCTCCCACTTAAACAGATACAAAAGGGCAAGAAAACAAAAAAACAAACAAAACAACAGCACTGTGGACGCTGATGTTGTGTAGGGGTTTACTCCCGTAGCCTATTCCTCTCCCGGGGTATCCACTAGGCAGTGGCACTGTTTAACCGATAGCTGGGGGCTGGTTGGAGGGCATCAGGGAATGCCCACACACCGGTGGGCCTTCATACCGCACGTCTAGGGACCAGACCTCCTCCGAGTCCCTTGTAGATCAGCCAGGGTCCAAGGTGTACCCAGTTACCGAATGTCGCCACGAGGAGGCACTACACAGGGCTTGCCGTTGGAGAGGCTATGTACTGGCAGGGAGATACTTAAGTGCTCTGCTCTCCTGTTCACATTTCTGCTAGCCAGCGGTGAAAATTGAGCGTGAGACGTGACAGGCACAGAACACTACACCAACACACTAGACGCTTCACAACAACCCCACTTCTTACACACGAATGTCAGACACTAAAGCCTCATGACTGGCTTTGTTTCTATTTGTGACGTTTGTTAGGATATCAGCTCTGAACCCTGAACAGATAACTTTACAGAATAGAGTGCACTCCAACTCAGCGGTTTTGCTATGGCATCATAAACCAGTAAAACATTCAGAAATGGTTTTAATTTTAAATGAATGAATAATAAACCAGAGAAGTTTATATGTTATCCTTATTATGGTGCTTAGGTCATCACTAAGCTCGACAATATTTTACCAGAAAATAACAGTTTTCAATAGCCTATTTAGATTTTTTTATTTACTTGTAATCAGGTAGTTAAGGGTTTTACTAAACCCGTGTGTACATGTTTAATAAATCCCTTAACTACCTGATTACAAGCATTCCCCCCAGTTCATGTTCATTCATTTACAAAGAGGAGAAAAATTACAGGTCGATCATTCCATTTCATCTTACTGCAATGCAATGTAGATGTTGCATATCTAATTGATTTTAATGCACTTACGTTTCAATCATAAATGTGTAAAGTTTCCCTTTTTTCAAATTTTTGCAAAAACATATTCAATTGATAATGAAGCTGCAATGAAAATGTATCTTGTAAAACTCACACATTCAAGCAAAAGGCAGGTCTGCATCGAATTTGGTTGTGATTTTCAGTGATATGAGACATGGGTGGAGTGTGCTCCTGGCCTCAGGCCCAGTTCACATTTTCATGCGGAAGTCCAAGCAACATCTCTTCCTGTTGTCCACTGAGCAACTCCCATGGAGAAAATGGAGTTCCTTCTCACAGATACTGCTGTAAGCACAGATAGAACCACAGGTTTGTTGAAGGAAGAAGAAAGAAAAAGAAAGAAGAAAGCCACTTTATTTTTTGTTATTGTACAGTTACAATGAATGTGTTCTCTGCATTTAACTCATCCTATTGTATAGGATCAGTGGGCAGCTGCAGCACCCGGGGACCAACTCCAGTTCTCCTTTCCACTGACTTGCTCAGGTGCAAAGACAGAAGTATCAAGTTTAAATAGTGCATGTCTTTTTTATGGTGGGAGGAAACTGGAGCACCTGGAGGAAGCCCATGCAAACACGGGAGAACATGCCAACCCCTCACAGAAAGGACCTGGGACGGTCTGAGGTTCAAACCCAGGACCTTCTTGCTGCGAGGCAACAGCGCTAACCACTGGGCCACCGTGCTGCCCTTTTTTTTTTCTAAAGAAGAAAAGCAGTGTGTTGCTCTTTGCTTTCTCTGTCCAGATCATTCAAAGTCATCAGGGAACTTGTTTGAGTAATTTTCCAGCTACAAGCCAAGATTTTCTAACTTTTTGGTCTTTTGCTGTTGGCTCTGTCATTGCAGGACAAGGCATGTAACATGTAAGGATCAGCTTGACATACTTACAATGTTGTCTTAATGAATTGGGATGTCTCTCCTTAGTCACCCCCCCACTCCCCTTCAAAAAACGTGATTTTGTTGTGGGAGGTAAAGAATGTCCTCATTTTCTGTGTTAATTCAATGCATGTTTGCTATTATAGTTGCTGTTGCTTTTTATTTATCTGTTTATTCATCTATTAATTTTTGTGGTACGACACTCATATACTCTCTCTCTCTCTCTCTCTCTCTCTCTCTCTCTCTCTCTCTCTCTCTCTATATATATATATATATATATATATATATATATATATATATATATTTACCTTCCTTTCACCTCGTGTTTTACTGTTGTGTGGAGTGTTGGGAGGTGTGTCGTATGTGTCTGGCTGGGATAGCTGGCATTGGATCAGCTGGGGGAGTCTGGTCTGCTGCATCTGGTGGGCCCAGGGACCACGGCCCTGCTGGAGCTGTGCTCGACAAGGAAACACCGAGGGTTTTCTGACAGGATGCGGAAGCAGGGCAGGCTAAGCTAACTGCTAGCCCATGCAGACCGGCAGTTCTGACAGTCATCCTGCGTTTGTTCTCTTGGACTGTGATTTTTTTTGTAGTTTGATATATGTGTTCTTGTAATTTTTGGATATGTGTTTTTGTCTTTGTGTTTCACTGCTCTAGGCAGGGATAAACAATATTTTGTTTCATTTCATGTGTGCAAGTACATGAAATTAAATTACAAATAAAGTCTTCCTGAATCCTGATGGCAGTGGCCTCTTCCAGCAGGGTACTGGTTTAATTGGCTCAATGATTCTTCCCTCTCCACCTCAAGCTGATGTGTGTTGAGTGTTCTGGCACAAAATGGCTGACATGTATCACTCAGGTGGGTGCTTACACATTGGTGATGGTTGAGGTGAATTTCACCCCTCCAATGTGAAGCGCTTTGGTTGTGTAGATAAAGTGCTATATAAATGGTAAATGGGATGCATTTTATATAGTACATTTCAAGTCTACCAACCACTCAAATAACTTTTTTTTTTACAATGTTTGCCTCATATTCATCCATCCATTCACACACACACACACACACACACACACACACACACACACACACACACACACACACACACACACACACACACACACACACACACACACACACATTCATACACTGATGAAGCCATTGAAAGCCATTGAAACTCACCGACAGGTGGATCAGTATAAAGATCTGTCTTAATGAGATACTTGTGGCCTTTTCTGCTGGCGTACAATAGACTGAATGTCAGTGTCAATGTTTGTGCATCCAATCTGCATGAGTTGAAACACAGTTTAATCTCTCAGCCTGTTTCTCTCTGTTGACTTGATGTGGTTCATTGTAGAGAAGCCACTCTCGCAGATGTAAGTGCTCCCAAACATGCTGACCATTGAGAGTGCAAAATCCCTGAGGAGTGAAAAGTGGGACTTGGGTAGTAGTCTCCAAAACCAAATTCCTCTCTCATTACGTTTTGCTTGAAAGAAGGGGTCTAACTATAGTTTTCAAAGTTCATGCTGCATCTCTGGGGTTGCTCACTGACAGCAGCAGAGAGGGGGTCGGTGAATAATGCAATTCATGGCTGCATGGCATAGAAATCTTGAAAGTGTATTGAAATGTAATCTATTATTAATATTATATGCCCTGTCACACTACAAAAATTGTTCAGGAGTGGTTTGAAGAACATGACAAAGAGTTCAAGGTGTTACCTTGGCCTCCAAATTTCACAGATCTCAATCTTGTCGAGCATCTGTGAGATGTGCACGAAAATTAAGTCCAATCCATGGAGGCCCCACCTCGTAATGTATAGGACTTCAAGGCTCTCCCTCTTATTCTGTTTATCCTCTTTCAATGTTGTATTGTGTAAATTGTGTAAACACGACATCCATTGCACACTGTCTGTCTTGGGAGAGAGATCCCTCCTCTGTTGCTCTCCCTGAGGTTTCTTCCTATTTTTTCTCCCTGTTAAAGGTTTTTTTTAGGGAGTTGTTCCTTATCTGATGAGAGGGTCTAAGGACAGGATGTTGTGTTGCTGTTAAGCCTACTGAGGCAAATTTGTAATTTGTGATATTGGGCTATACAAATAAAATTGACTTGACTTGACTCTTTGTTTGTTTGTTTATTAGGATCCCCATTAGCTACAGCACTGCAGCAGCTATTCTTCCTGGGGTCCACAAAAAAGCTTATGAGACAAGCAAACATAACAACTTATATCATACCACATAACATTACAAAATTAACAGGATAAAGACTAGAACACATAAACACACACAGAGAAGACCAGCTCCTGATGGTACAATAATCAAAATATATGAAATTCAATGACTTCATTTATGGGTAGCATCAACCAGTGCTGGGCAACAGTTCTTTAAATACTTCCCTTTACAGTTTACCTTGCAATTGTAATTAGTAATTGGTCGATCATCCAGTGGTTAGCACTGTTACCTCACAACAAGAAGGTCCTGGGTTCAAACCCCAGGCCGTCCCAGGTCCTTTCTGTGTGGAGTATGCGTGTTCTCCATGTCTGCGTGGGTTTCCTCTGGGTGCTCCGGTTTCTGCCCACCATCAAAAATAAATGCAATTTAGGGTTAATACTCTTGTCTGTGTCTCTGAGCAAGGCAATGGAAAGAAGAACTGGGGTTGGTCCCCGGTTGCTGCAGCTGCCCACTGCCCCTATACAATGGGATGGCTTGAATGCACAAGACAAATTCATTGTAAGAATACAGTTTGTTGTAAGAATACAATGTTAAATAAAGTGGCTTTCATTCATGTCAGTAACATAATTTGTTGGATTACTCCAACACCGTAATGTAACCTTTAGGATTACCTGGGTTCATGACTAACATTACTGTATTTCAAGTAGTTTTTAATCATTTATGTTCTTACTCTCACTCCAGTATGTTATTTCTTTACACATTCTTCTGGGTCATCCAAAAGCGATCAAAAGATAATCACTACATTTCTATCATTAACACACTGCAACCAAGTAGATATAATCTGCTACCCATCTAGTAATTACCATTGTCATAGTTAGGAGCTAAAGAACACTGATGTATGTCCGCGGTGGTGTAGCGGTCTAAGCATCGGCTTTGTGTCGATGCAGTTGCCCACTGTGGACCGAGGGTTTGCGCCCCAGTCTCGTCAGATCCGACTATGGCCGGACTCGATGAAGCGGTAATAATTAGCTACGCTGTCCTCGGGAGGGGGGTGAAGTCGGCTTGTGTTCGTCACATGAATGCGTCTCTCTGTGTGTTTAGCGCAGTATGGTATGTACTCCCGTAGGATTTTTGTGCCAAAATTGATTTTTTTGCTGTTTTGGCTTCTATAGGGACCAAACTGTCAGAAAATGATGGGTGCCAAATTTTCAGACCCCCACGCCCTTTCTGAGCGCCCCCTATCCAAAATAGATGGTTCAATATGTGAAAAAAAAACTTAATCCCAAGAAGCATAGTTTTTTCTATTGATTCTGTTACCTCTAGGCATGCTTAAGAACATACTAAAAATCTAGGAAAATCTACCTCCTGGAAATGCATCATTTTCAAGATGGCATCCAATATGGCTGCCAGGAGCTTAAAATGGCTATATCTCAGTTTCTATTCAAGCTAGAAAGCTGATTTTGGTGTCTAATCTAAGGTTTTTGGGCTCAAGGAATTCAACTGAATCAGTGAAATTTCCATCATTTACTTATTTATTGTCAAATCCAAGATGGTGTCCATCCTACGGCGATGTCCCATTGTACTAAATTAGGTAAAAACAACAAATTTACCTTTTTTTGTGAAAGGGAACATAATAACTGTCATATTTAATGTGAAAATGGAAGACATTTATTAAACATGTTTCTATTATGTAAATAACAACACAGTAGTCGAGTAATCCAGTAAGACAGGTTTATCTTTCAGTTAAGCATACTGTATGTTGTTTATAGCAGCATATACATGATGACAAGCAGCAGTAAAAAGTTGCACTTAGTATCCAATTGAAAAAAAAAGTTACTCTATGTTGCGCCAGTAGGTAAATAGAGAGTAAGAAAAAGCTGCTAAATTCCCCAAAAACATCTACAACAAAACAAAACAAATACAGGTGATGATAAAGGAATTTAAATAATACTTGATGATCTATTCATCAGCATTGTCATCTTCTGGAATGTACTCACTTGTTGTGTTTGCACAGTCTCCACCATAACATTTGCAGAGAGGAGTGCAAGGCAGGTGATTCTTTGAGCAGCTGCACTGTCCCTTGCAACCTACTTTGCAGCCACATTTGATTAGCTCAAGTACTGCCTGTGGTGCAGGGAGGGCAAGACACCTGCCTGGAACATATCCGCCACTCACTGAACTCCATACATTCTGTTCGATTGGTGGAAGCTCAGGGCAATTCGTCTTGTATGACTTATCTCGCATTGTGACATAATTGGAACGTAGCATATGGGGTAGCAATGCAGCACGAGTTGGAGGTAGCATCTCACCCTCCAGGTTCTTTGATCGGAATAGTTCCCATCTGAGTGATGGCAGGGTTGTTGGACCTTTTGAGCTGTAAACACAGCACACAAAATTCTCTAATGCCTTCACCAGTGATGGGAGCTCACCACTGATAAGCTCAGGGGGAATGGAACCCTTGCCAAGGTCCTTGAAGCAGTCAATGGCAGGATCATCATCATCAAGCTTCAGGTATGCATTGATCCATGTCTTTTTGGAGATTCCAACAAATTTTCCTCCCCAGTCAGCACCAGAAAAATTGTGTAGGCCAAGTAATCCCTGACATTTCTGACGTCCAATAACTTGAACACGCTCAAAAACATTTATTTCCCGTTTCTTTGCACCTTTGCCTGTTGAAAATGTCAGAGAAGTTGGAGTTGCAATGCATTCACATGATACTAAATCAAGTAGCAGTAAGAGGACATCAGTGTCGGGTGACCAAACACATGTCTCGTGAGGCACCATTGGCAGCAGAGGCAAGGACTTAATGAGGTATTAGGGTATCAGCCTCTTCATGTGTGAATGCCTCCACAAAATCATGTCCCTTGATGAAGGTGTCATAGATGACAACCAGTAGGAAAGAACTGTCCTTTGAGAAATACTCTAGCAGTCCCTGGCCCAACTCACATGTCAGCTTCTTCTTGGTCGATGATGCAGAGAGGAGAACCTTGATCGACATAGTGAGCTTCATCTCTGGATGGATTTCGTATTCTACAGAAGTAGTTGCTCTCTTCTGTCGAGTTTTCTTCTTTAATGACTCATCCATATATCGATCAAAGACAACTCGACCCTCATGATAGCCAGCCATCATTGTTTTGATGCGTTTGTTAAATGCGTCCTGAAGGTCTGACAGCTTCCGTCTTTTTCATGCTCTGAAGCACACCCATGGCATCAACTATTAGAACTTTGATAGGGACACCTGGAGGATCTTCTTGCATTGGATCAGGCTTTGGGACAGCTTCAATGAGCTCTGCCTTGGCATCTTCAATTGAATGCATGAGACTAGTGTAGCACACTTGATAAGAATGACACTTACAAGGGCTGGTGTTTTTGTTGTTTTACTCCATCTGTCAAATAGACATTACAGAGGACACGTTTTCAGAGCATGGCTCACTATACGAACGGCAACACTCATCTCCAATTTATACACAATAAGAGCACCAAATATATTCTTCCATAAATTCACATTAGTCTAGCCTACCGCGAGCAAAGCTAAACAGTATATAACGTTACGGAACATGGGGGGATCAAAATAGCAACACACATAGGCCTACCTTCATATTTACACAGTGTGGAGACACTAAACATAGTAAAGGGACAGACTAATCACACCTACAGACAATGTCAAAGCCAAGCTACAGAACAATGGGTTCAGACCGCGGGAGCTATGGCTATGCTAACGTTAGCAACTCGCTAGCAATCTAGCTAACGTTAGCCAGTGATATGACGTTATCAAAATAAATATGAAAGTCCCTTCGTGGGTATTTCTAATAGGCATCCATATCCCACCTACACATCATATTTAATCACCATCCTAATTCCATATGTCTAACTAGTCTGCTTACCTGTCAAATAGACATTACAGAGGACACGTTTTCAGAGCATGGCTCACTATACGAACGGCAACACTCATCTGACGACTCTATGTCCCAGAGTGCACGGCGAGAGCCAGCACTACGTCACACAGGCTAGAAGCAATTAACCTGCAGTGCCCTCCTGTGGCGAGAACCGGCTATCACAACAACACAGCAGACAATTCTCCTCTTTACTATTAGTGAGTGGTCAATGAAGGTAAGTATATAAAATAAAAAATAGATGGGGGGCTACTAAATCCCAAGTACCCCACACTCTCCCCTCAAAAAGATAATGGCGTCCCGACATAACAAATCTACCAGTCCACATTGCATAACTTTTCATTGAAAAGATAGGTTATTACTAAGCAGGAGTCAATCTGGATACTGTACTGTAATCAGTCATAACATATAACACACATCTCCTATTAATGGTATATGTTTGCAGTAAATAATGTGCACTTGAATCCACTGCTTCGTCCGTCTTGAGGCCGGGGAGCTATAGTATCTGACTAAAAGCAAATAACTTTGTAATAGTAATATCCCTGGTGGTAACAGGTGTGTTCTAAAACCCCAATGCTACAGTAACTCTGTGTCTGGTGATCACAGGACAACTAAAATCACATAGCTATAACAATTGTAACATGTCAAAAGTTTTTTTTTTTTTTTTCATTTATTTATTTATACTGAGTTGTCTGATTTGCTTATCTACCAGACACACTAGGCTGCCCTAGTCTGTGATAAGTAAACACTGGTGTAGGTTTTCTATTTCTCAAAGGATATGCTTTTTCTCTGGCAGGCTGCACAGCTTCCCCTGGAGGAGGCTGCAAGGCATCTTCTGGTGGAGGCTGCAAGGCATCTTCCGGGCTCTTGTCGTCATCGGGCTCATCCTCTTCTTCAGCTCCAGATGTCTCGCCATTCTCTGACACTGTCCCATTGTCCTCTATTGTTGCAGGCTGCTCCGCAAAATCCTCTTCATCTTGACCGTCTCTTTCCTCCGGGTAGAACTCCAAGGCGTCTGGGCTCAGCTGACTCTGGATCCGCTCACTGGCTCTGACTGTTGGTCGTCCCACGATGCATCTCCAGTTATCCTCATCATCTGAGTCACTGTCCTGTTCCTGGTTCCACTGCATTTGTCTGTCTGTCTTCTTTCTCTCCCGTCTAGGTTTCACAGGTAAGTCCTCTTCTCTTGGTTCCACCGGCAGGAAGTCGCATGGCAGAAGAAGGTTCCTATGCATGATTCTGGTTCGTCCTTTTCCATTCTCCGGCTTCAGCTCATACACAGGGCTGTCGGCGTGCTTCCTCTGTGTTACTACATGCACCTGGTCCTCCCAGAATGGTCTTAATTTCCCCGGTCCTCCTTTCTCGTTCAGGTTGCGGATGAGAACCCTGCATCCGGCATACAGCTCTGTCCCGTGGGCCTTTTTGTCGTATAGTGTTTTGTTTCTGGCCCCCTCCTTCCGTGCTGTCTCTGATGCTAGGCGATAGGCGTCATTCATGCGGGCCTTCCACTTCTCTGCATATTCTTGATGGGATAGTGCCTGGTCCTTTGCTCTAAGGCCAAACATCAGGTCAATGGGAAGTCTTGGATTTCTGCCGAACAACAGATAGTAAGGTGCAAATCCGGTCGCTTCATTTCGGGTGCAGTTGTATGCATGTATCACCTTTGGGAGTGACGCTTTCCAATCCGTTTTCGCAACCGCTGGCAGGTTTCTCAGCATCGCCAGAACCGTTCTGTTGAAACGCTCGACCTGACCATTTCCTTGCGGGTGATACGGTGTTGTGTGAGAACCCCTGACTCCACTGTACTCCTGCAGCTTGGCGAAGAGCTTATTGTCAAACTCCTTCCCTTGGTCATGGTGCAGCGTCGCCGGGAAACCAAATCTCAGCACAAAGTCCCCGAATACCTTCTCTGCGGCGGTCTTGGCAGCTTTGTTTCTGCATGCATAGGCTTGAACAAAACGGGTAAAGTGGTCCATAACCACCAGTATATACTCGTACCCTCCCTTACACTTCTCTAAGTGTAAGAAGTCAATGGAGACCATCTCAAATGGGTGTGTGGTCACGATGTTGGTGAGAGGGGCTCTGGTTGGTTTGTTGGGGCGCTTGGTCTTCAGGCAGCTACACACCTGTGTGATGTAATGTTCCACATCTTTCTGCATGTGAGGCCAATAGAAACGGTCCCTCAACAGGTGCAACACCCTCTCCACGCCTAGATGGCCCAGGTCTCTGTGCAGTTCTTTATATACCAGCTCATGGAACTTTTTCGGCAGGACTAGCTGAGTTCGGGTAGCTGTTTTCCGGCGCAGGATGCCATCATCATCAAGGCACAGCCGATGCTTCTCTCTCATGAGTGTCGCAACACCCCTGCTCGCACACTGTGTTTTTCCCCGAGGCCACTGATTGGAGGTTATGTACTTCAGCACCTCACCAATGACAGCATCCTCCCTCTGGGCGTCTCTCACCGTCTGACTGGGTATCTCTGCCACAGGTGATGTATGTTCCTTCTCAAACTCGGCTAGTGCTGTGGCTATGGTTACCGGACACATCCAAGGCTCAGCTCTCTCCAGCTGTACTGACAGCGCCTGGGTCACACTGTTCATGACCTCGGGGTGTACTTCTTGTGAACAGGTCTGCATGTACTGCTCCATCGGCATGCGTGAGAGGCCATCTGCGTCCCCATTGGCTCGTCCAGGCCGGTACTTGATAGAGAACTGGAAATCGGCTAACTCTGCTACCCACCTGTGGGTGGTCGCATTCAGTTTGGCTGTCGTGAGCACATAGGTGAGGGGATTATTGTCTGTGTAGACAGTGAATGATGGAGCGTGGTAGAGGTAATCTCTAAATCTCTCACATATGGCCCATTTCATCGCGAGGAACTCCAACTTCCCTGAGTGGAGATGGTAGTTCTTCTCAGGAGTTGTCAGTGTCCTAGACCCATACGCGATGACTGCCAGCCCACCCTGTGACTGTCTTTGATACAATACTGCCCCGAGGCCCTCTCGTGACGCGTCGCAGTGAAGGATAAAGGGCTGTTCAAAGTCTGGGTAGCCCAACACTGGTGGCTGGATGAGGAATTCAATCAACTGACAGAGGACCTGTTGGTGTTCAGCTGTCCACTTAACTGGGTGAGAGGAGGGCAGATGGTCTCGGGAGCCCTTCCTCCCCTTGTCCTTTCTCTTTTGTTTGAGCTTCCCCGCTGCTGTCTTCTCTGGGGTGAGGAGGTCATAGAGAGGCCTTGCGATTCGGGAGAAGTTAGGTATGTAGGGCCGGTAATACGAGATGAATCCCAGCATCTTCCTGAGCTCTCCGATGGTCGTAGGTTCTCTCTCCTTCAGTGCCTGGACCGGGGCCACATCAGCGGGGTCCATTGTGTATCCATCCTTGGTCACAAGCCTTCCCAGGAACCTTACTTGGTTTTTGAAGAGTTCACATTTTCTTGCCGTCAGCTTGATTCCATGGCTTCTGTAGCGGTGCAGTACTCTTCTCAGGTGCTGGAGGTGTTCGTCGAATGTGGTTGAGTGGACCAGGTTGTCATCTAAATACGGCTGACAAATGTTGTCCCTCAGCCCAATCAAACATTCCTCCATGGACCTCTGGAACTCTGCTGGTGCTGAGGACAGTCCGAAGGGAATTCTCACCCATTCATATAATCCCCACGGGGTGATGAATGCAGTCAGTGGACGGCTGGACTCCTCAAGAAACCCCTGGTGATATGCCTTCCCCTGATCCAAGACAGAAAACCAGGCACTCCCCTTCAGGCTGTCGAGCATATCCTGGATGCGTGGTATTGGATGGCGGTCTGGGATGGACCTCTTGTTCAACTCACGGTAGTCACAGCAGAGGCGGAGGCTCCCATCCTTTTTCCGCACACACACGATTGGGCTTGAGTAGGGTGATTTTGACTTAGTTATCCAGCCTCTGTTCAGTAAATCCTCGAGGTATTCCTTCACTTCTTTATGAAGAGGCTTTGGGACTGATGTGTATGTCCGCTTCACCGGTGTGGTGTCACTCAGGCGGATCTTGAGCTGGAGTGATGGAATAGTCCCCACATCATGGTCATCGCGTGCGAACACACTACTCTCCTCCCGCAGTAGCTCTCTCACCTGCAGTTGTTGTTCAGGTGTCAGGTGGTTCAGAGGGACAGGCGGGTCCCATAGATCTTCCTCCTGGTGTTCCGTCTTGACATCACCTGGCCCTTTCAGCTTTGTTGTGTCTCTAATCACAGGTCTTCGTTCTGTACCTGTTGTGGAGGTCCCTGGGATGACTGGGTTCACTGTACTAGTCCCATCCACATCCAACGGCTTCACGGCGGCAGGGTAGATGGCTCTAGTTCTTTGGGTCTGCCCCAGGGGAGTCCGTGGCGGCAGTGTGATGTCATGAGCTGTGACGTTAGTCACTGGGACAGCGATGCGTGACCAGGTTCCCTTCTGTAAACATACAATGTTTTCATCCACCTTCAGGCCCTCTGGCCACTTTGGGTTCACATTAGGCTCAAAGAGGACGTTCTGGTCTGCTTGGAGGGGCCCTGCTCTAACACCACACTTAACAATCTTTGTCTGGCCCGCCGGAATAGTCATGCTTTCTCGGCCCACTTTAACCATCCCCTCACCTTCCATATCATCTTGGCTGTTTATCAGCTTCACGAGGACTTCAGCCTTCTTGTAGTCAACCGCGAACGCAATGCTTAGTGCCTTTGTGATTACACTTGATGGCTGTCCAGCTCCAGACTCTAACAGGTGTTCAATTACATTGTAACCGATGATCGGTTCTTCTGCGGTGCCCTGGTGTGTGGTTACTAGTATTGGCACAGTGAGTTCCATTGGTGGAGTCTGAGTGGTGCTATTCGGTGCTAACTGGACAGTCACTTCCACCCATCCAGAGAAAGGAATGGTTGTCTGGTTTGCTGCTTTACCAGTCAGGGTGCCAGGGCCAAGGATCTCTTCTGTGCTTCTCACCTTGGTGTGTGGGAGATGTTTTCTCCTCCATTCTTCACTGATTAGGCAGACCTGCGACCCGGTATCCCACAATGCCTGTGTGGCTACACCATCAATGTAACAGTTTATCATGTATTTCTTTCCAATTAGGTTCAGCAGCTGTGACTGGCGTTTTGAGGAGATATGACTCACTGTGGGTGCTTGCTGTTCCCGCCCTGCCTCGTCTCGCTGTCGGGCAGACACTCTGGCTTCTAGTAGCTGAATACTGTCGTCGATGAGCTTGCTGGTGACAGTACAGCTAGACGTGTCTACCTGCTCCGATTTTTCAGGCCTCTGAGCTCTACACCCTCTTGAAAGATGGCCACTCTGTCCGCATTTGAAACAGTGGTTGCACTGGTCGCCCCTTTCACTGTCTTGACAGGCTTTGCATCCGCGCTTCCTCACAGGCTGCTGCTGACGAGAAGGTCTTTGGCCAGAGGAGTGGTTCATGGCTTTTCTCATCTGTTCCATTTCTCCTTTCAGCTGTTGGATTATCTCGTAGAACGCAGACTCCTTTTGGTTCCCTGCCTGTGTCTTAAGGGCATTCACACTCGCGGATGTTGATGGCGACGACTCCTGACCCCCGACCACTGCAGCTTCCGCTCCTCGATACTGATGTGCCTCAGCTCGCACTTCCCGCACTCTGGTTTCCTTACTGTGGGAGCTCTTCTTGAATTTCCGCTGTCTCTCTGACTCGAAACTTGCGGCCTCTATCATCTTAACAATGAGAACATCATCAGTAGTTGCTTGATCATCGAGATAGCTCTTGAGCTGATATTTTACCTGGTCACTCACTAGCCCAGTTCCCACAGCTCTTAGGAACTTCTTCTGTATCAGTTCAGGGCTGTATTGTTCATCAGAGCCAGGCTCTCTCGCTGCTGCTAAGAGTCTCTCTTTACATGCTATGGCTCGGAACAGGAAGTTCTGTGGTGACTCCTGACTGTCCTGTGTGATGTTGATTAGTCGGTGATATAGGTCCACAGAGCTATCCTCTTTGAAATGGCCGTTCAGAATGGTCCTCAGCTGAGGGAGGGTGAGTTCGGTTTTGATCTCTAACAAGTCACGGAGAGTCAGCCCAGGGCTGATGGCTCGGATTACAGCCTCTATTATCTCCAACTCGCTGTGGCCTTTTCTCACCCCCATATCAATCTGATGCGTAAGATTTATATAAGACAACTTGTCTATCTGCCCCCGTTCTCCTATTTGGCCATTTATCTTAAAGTCTCTGCGTATGGTCACTTCAGGGGGTTGGATTACTGACGGGATTGGGTTTGAAGGTTGACTAGGTCTACTGGGTTCTTTAAGACTTAGTTTCTCACTGAGGCGTGATATCTCTTCCTCAAGCGCTTTTGTGGATGCAGTAAAGCTGGACTGTAAGGCCTGATATTGTTCATGTAAGCTTGCCAATTCAGCAGCATCCTTGTTAGTACTGTCTGCACCTGCACCAGTATGTGACTCCGCCCCTCTCTGCTTCATTTCACTAGAGAGGTCCACTAGTCTGGACAGAAACTGACGTGCTACCTCTTCATCCTCCTTCTCAATTGCTTCATCCACAGTTTCACTAATAAGTCTGATCAGCGCATGCCTCTTTGTCTGGTTTTCAGTGGGGACTTTAGCAATAACACACACCTCTTTTAACTGGTCCAGCCCTAACTGCAGGAGGGTCTCACTCAGCCTGTCTTGCAGTTGCTCAAGCTCCAGTTCCATTGTTGGTCACGTGTTCTCACTCCGCTCCCCACTTCTTCTCCTGACAATGGTGGCAATGGCGCTGATCCCGGGTTTCGGCACCAATATTTGTAGCACACTTGATAAGAATGACACTTACAAGGGCTGGTGTTTTTGTTGTTTTACTCCATCTGTCAAATAGACATTACAGAGGACACGTTTTCAGAGCATGGCTCACTATACGAACGGCAACACTCATCTCCAATTTATACACAATAAGAGCACCAAATATATTCTTCCATAAATTCACATTAGTCTAGCCTACCGCGAGCAAAGCTAAACAGTATATAACGTTACGGAACATGGGGGGATCAAAATAGCAACACACATAGGCCTACCTTCATATTTACACAGTGTGGAGACACTAAACATAGTAAAGGGACAGACTAATCACACCTACAGACAATGTCAAAGCCAAGCTACAGAACAATGGGTTCAGACCGCGGGAGCTATGGCTATGCTAACGTTAGCAACTCGCTAGCAATCTAGCTAACGTTAGCCAGTGATATGACGTTATCAAAATAAATATGAAAGTCCCTTCGTGGGTATTTCTAATAGGCATCCATATCCCACCTACACATCATATTTAATCACCATCCTAATTCCATATGTCTAACTAGTCTGCTTACCTGTCAAATAGACATTACAGAGGACACGTTTTCAGAGCATGGCTCACTATACGAACGGCAACACTCATCTGACGACTCTATGTCCCAGAGTGCACGGCGAGAGCCAGCACTACGTCACACAGGCTAGAAGCAATTAACCTGCAGTGCCCTCCTGTGGCGAGAACCGGCTATCACAACAACACAGCAGACAATTCTCCTCTTTACTATTAGTGAGTGGTCAATGAAGGTAAGTATATAAAATAAAAAATAGATGGGGGGCTACTAAATCCCAAGTACCCCACACTAGCTTTGTCTGTAGGGATGTACAAGGTTCCATCCACAGCACACAGAGAGCGGGGAACCATTGACATTTCATAGTCTCCAATTGTCTCCTCAAGTTTGGGAACTAGACTTGGTCGACTGCCTTGGATGATGAGAAATCTTCCAAGCAGTTCACGTTCCTCACGCAACTTGATGACCTTGTCTCCAACACGTACCTTTGTTTTCTCCATCCAGTTTGAAAAGGTCTTCAACTTGAGTTTCTTGATTTTGTCCCACACTGAGAGTGTTGACGTAGCGATCAAACGTTCAGAAACAAACTCCTCAAAGCGCTTCTGACGCTTTTCCGCAAACTGGAGAATATCATGCTTTGCCGCATCTGTCACAAGCGCTGATGAAACAAGACTCTTTAATGATGTTTTTTCTTTGAGTGGATTGCCTCCACAGTGCAACTCAATCAAGTCGCGTAGCTTCAGTGCATTTGTTCTTGACCTCAATGCAATCTCTCCTGAGAGATGATAATGCTCTGTCCTTGAAGTAGATCTGGAAGCTTTTGGGAAGCTCTTGAGGTACTGATTCACTAGATCAGCAAGATGAGGTGTGGCAATGATCAGCCGGTCCAGAGCTGCTTCATCTCTACTGAGTCCTACCATCCCACCATGTCCCTTTAGCTTCTTGATTTCCTGCTCGAGGGCTTGATCAGTGAAGAGATGAGTGAAGGGTATCTCTGACTTTGCCACCACAAATGCACCAGACTTCAGTGCATCCCATGTTTCTGGGTCATCTTTTTCAAGAGCATTCATTTGAGCAAGATTGACTGGCATCAAGCGGGCATAGTTGAGGAGATCAAGAGCAAAGAAATACTTGATGAGATTCTCTAATGAAGACAAGTATCCCTCCCAGTCACCTGAGCGGCAAGAGCTGATGAGATTAAGAAGACTCTCTACCTGGTGAAGATACTGGGTTAAGAATTGAGTGAACTCACCAATGTCTTTTTCATCTTCGAGTGGCTTGACATTTTCTGTGTACCAGGATTGGATTTCTTCAAAGATCTCTACCATCAGTAGGTTACGTTCATGGAGTTTGTCCTTGAGAGCAATGCATTGCATCTGAATTGGACAATTTGGAAGTTTTGACAAGATGGCATCAAATCGCAACATCAAAATTGCAAGGCTCGTAGTGATGTGGTATTCAAGGCCTCGTTTGTAAGCTTTGCCACCAAAGATACCACGAAGAGCTGCTGATGTGTATGCACCACTTTCAATAGCACATATGTCAAGGCCACTTCCATCAACTGTTTAACCTAGACCCTGCAACACAGCAAATGCAATGTGAAGAGTTCCAGCTCTTAGGATCCAGTTGGTGTTTCCAACTGACTGCTGAATCTTCAATGCACGGGAATAAAAGTCAAGATCTAGGGTTATCAGTGTTTTTCTGTGAGGGCCAATGACAGTGGCAGAGATACCCTGGGTTAACTTCAAAGCGGTATAGAGGGTAGCATAATCTGTTGGCGAGGTCTTAAACAGTGGAGCAATCACCCCTGTGTTTGTTGAGGTGCAACTGTTAGAGGACTGAGATAACAGTAGAGATTTAGTTGCAGCCCAAGTTGGCATCATATCTTCCTTCTTCAATTTCACTGATTTACGCCTTTGTTCTTTGATCGACACAATAGAGTCATCTTGATTTCTGTCATTATTAGATTCAGCATGGCTTCTCTCTTCTTCACTGTTCTGGGTCTGTTTGCTTGCCAGCTGCGGTTCAGTTGAGGTTGCCCCCCTGTTATCATCAGTTGCAAGGTAGTTTGTGAATGCCCAGGTGTGAGTGAAGTCTTGGGAAATGAGATTGTTTTGGTTTCCTATCACAGACTCAAATCTCAATGGAGTGGTTTTGATCATTGGCTCCTGCAGCAAGTTTATATCAAATGCCAGAGGTGATGCCGTGAGAGGTTTTTCTGTTATAACAAGTGGTTGGTTCATCAAGTCTCCATCTTCATCCTGCTGGTTGATTACAACCACTGTGCCATGGAAGGTTTCTTGCCTAGTGGCTGTGTCTTCCAAAAGATCAATATTGTCAATAGCAAACCAGATGTTCACACCCTTCTTCACAAAGTCAGGGAGACAAAATCCGCCAGTATCCCTCATTCGTTGAAGAACAGACTGCTCCACACTTTTTTCTAAGTCAAGGATCTTCAAGTAGTCACTTCCAATGTAGACATCTGAGAGGTTCTGGACAAGGATTTTGTCATGCACTCTAGAGTGGATAGCAAGGGGCAGTCCGATTGAGAGGGGTGTTTGGACATTTTGCCGAAAGGCATCGTCTTTCTTTGGCTGATGTTTCACCTGACGATCAGTGCGAGTGTTCTGGACTAGAAACTGGTATGCAACATCAACAGTTTTGTTTACTTCTTCATCCCGCATTCCAAACACTTTGACAACATGACTGCCAAAGAGGAGGTGACTTAGGAAGAATTGGAGTAAAGAGGGATTCTTAAAGTTATCAAATATCCCGGCAAATGACCAGCTGCGCTTTTGCATGATCTCTGCCCGCAGTAGGTTAGCAACTTTCTTCAGGTTGCCAATAACCTGACCATCATTCATAGTGGAAATACTGCAATCAATAGCTTTGCTAACTACAGTTGATTTAACAAGCTTGTCTGGCTCATTTCGTTGCAGTGAGCTTACAAACTGGACATCTGGAAGTCGCTCACCAATGATCTTTTTCAGATGCTTGCGAGAGTTTGTAGTCTCATCGACATCCATGTGATATCTTTTCAGGATCAACAAGTAAGCATCATTGACCTGAGCCATGTCAAGAGTAACATCGTCTGTGACGGTATTTTGAATGGTGAGGATTAACTGTTCGTCACATAAAGAGCGAATGAGTGATTCATTATCATGATCTTTCTTTATTGTTGTGGTACATTTTGCATTCTGCAAGCATTCCCTGTGATAGTACTTTTCAAGAGCTGAAGCGTCACCAGCATCCACTAGGTCTGCTACACAGATTCTTACTTGGTCATCTTGGGTATGCTGCTTTATTTCAAGAAGCGTTTCACCCATTGCATCAGAAAGAACACGGTGCAGTGGCTCTGAATCACCCTTGGAACAAAAGTCACAAGGTGAGAATAAACACACTTGCTCCTTTGGGACAGATTTCAACCATTTAGGTCTAACAGATCCTGTAGTAATTGAAGGGCGCCCAGGTCCTCTTCTAGAACAGACAGGTGACTGAGGTCGGGATTGGTTAGCCCTGAGACGGTCAATTTTATTCTTGTTTATAACTGATTTTCGACACTCACTATGATAATGAGCCAATTTCAGTTCCCCTTCATTTAGGCCAGATAAGTAGTCGGAAAGTTCCTCAAAATCACTTTGACCTAAAGAAACTCTGTCCCTGCAAGCCTGCAGTAGGTCATCAATCATGGCTGGATTTTTAACTAGTCGCTTGCCAGGGGTGGCACCTTCTTTGCAGATCATGCAAACGTTGCATTCCTCTGCCATATTGACCAGATCTCATCCCACCTTAGCTCACAAGTTGTCCAATTTGTTGGATGCCAGACAGATGAAACCTAATGATGGGAAAACAATGTAAATATATATTTGAATTAGAAGGCTTGGTTTAAATTTCATCAGAAAAATATGACACATTTACCAGATCATTCTCAGCCCACCTTAGCTTACTGTTTAGCTTAGCTTTCTAGTTCGTTGTTGTAGGTTGTCGGATCTGTGCATGCCAGACAGATGAAACCTAATGATGGGAAAACAATGTAAATATAAATATGTGCAAATGTTGGCTTTTAAATAGCGGGCATGGTTTAAATTTAGCCCACCTTAGCTTACTGTTAGTAGTCCAAAATTGTTGGATCAGGGCATGTCAGACTGAAAGATTAGACCTAATAATGGGAAAACAATGTAAATATATGTCAAAATATGTGTAAACATTGGCTTATAAATCTTTCAGGCTTGTTTTAAATTTCACCTGAATGATAAAAAATTAAAATAAAAATATCACTTACCAGGTAGTTGCTTTCAGCAATTCCATGAATGTGATTCTCAAAATGTTGACTCTTCAAATCTATTGTGGTGTTTGTTTGTTTTGTTGTTGTTGTTTTCGTATTGGCCTATTTTTATTTTATTTTATCTTGAGTACTGTTCTTTTTTGTTTTCAGTCAGCTACAAACACAGCTGTGCTGTAATTATGATCTCACCTGTTTGAAATTAACCAAATTAACAAGGATTATGCTACAATGGCCACATTTTAACCCTTATTTTTTCAGAGTCAGAACAGGAATGTTTTTCAGAATGGTCAACACCTTCAGTAAAGTATTAATTGTCACTGGATGCCCATGAAAAATAATTGTAAAAGTTATATTGGCCAAGAAAAGAGCAGGAGTGGAAAGAGGAGAGTAATGATGAATGGGATAGGCACAAGGGTCAGTCCAGGGTGTCCCAGGTGAGGAACCAAAAGTCAGACAAATACTCTTCTAGCTGTTTTAATAGTGTTATAAATCAACTCAGAATATTTTAAAACCTACAAAACAACTATAATATTATAAAAATTGGACATTAAAAACCACTTCAGTCCCAGGCAATTTTTTTGAATTTTCGCCCGAAATTACATGCCCAAAATAATTCAGTAATAGCTCCGCATTACAGGGCCCAGATGCACAATTCTGGTGTCTATGTATAGGTAACACCTGGAAAAATGTACTTCAAGTGGAAGTTTAGTTGTACCATCCACCAGGACAGAAGAACTGTAGATAAACTACAGCAGAAATTCAATTTTTTAGGTTCGCCTAAACAAAACCTACAATTTGAGTATGAATAACATCAGTAATACCATTTACCAGCAGACCACAGATATTTGGATCTGTTCTACAACTTCTCACCTGCATCTCCTCCAAATTTGGTATTATACAACTGAAGCATAACAATTCTACAGCCATTTTAGTAAGAGTAGTCCCAGGCGGACTTCTATTTTACTGTTCTGGGAGGTCCCAAAATAGATGGCCCCCCAGCATTGGGGGTGGGGGTCAGAAAATTTGGCACCCTTCATTTTCTGTTAGTTTGGTCCCTATAGAAGCCAAAACAGCAAAAAAAAAATCAATTTTGGCACAAAAATCCTATGGGAGCTGTTTTTTTGACACAGCCTACCGCACTAGTTGGAAAAAGCAGTGGTTCGGCTTGGATTTGCCTTGTCACGAAAGTGGCGAGGCGTCTCCTTCGAGACTGCTGGCCGAAGAGATGCAGTTGGCAAACGCATGCAGTACGAGGGTGGGTGTTTGAACTAAAATAGGGATCGATTGGCCACTAAATTGGGAGAAAAAGGGAAAAACCAGAAATAAATTTCAGAATAAAAGAATACTTATGTATGTACATACAGTGCATATAGTGCTTCCCACAGAATGCATAAAGTCCCAATACAGGGTATTTAACCATGTAAGTGTAACTCCCCTTTACACTCATTCTTAACAATTACATTTTGGGAACACAATTTCTCTCCAATTTCTTAACTAATTTCAAATCATAATATGGTCTGAGTTTGTGGTCCAGTTTCCCTGGATCAGAACCTCAGACAGACCCTCCACAGACACAAGTCATCAACACAATCAAACTCACATTTATTATATTTTGTTAAAGACTCAGCCAATTGACTAGAAGTTAAAACACGCTTCCATGTCTTGTGGTGCTGCTGGCCTGTCCGTCTTTGGAATACTTGAACTTTAACCTCCATACATTTCATTAGTTTCCACATTTGTTCAAGATCCCTAGTCAAAAGATGCTGTTTTAATATTATTTTAAATCGAATTTTACTATTTTCTTGTGTGATATATCTAGGGAGTAAATTTCATTCATGCATAGCTCAGTACATAACCGTTTGTTTTATTTATTTATTCATTTATTTTTTACTACTTTATTAATCCCCGTGGAGAAATGCTTTCTCTGTATTTACCCTGTCCTAGCTGTGTAGCTAGGAGCAGTGGGCAGCTGCAGCACCCGAGGACCAACTCCAATTCTTCTTTCCATTGACTTGCCCAGGTGCACAGGCAGTAGTATAAACCCTAACATGCATGTCTTTATTTTATGGTGTGGGGAAACCGGAGCATCCGCAGAAAACTCACCACAGACACGGGAAGAACATGCAAACTCCATACAGAGGACGACCTGGGATGACCCCCAAGGTTGGACAACCCAGGGGTTCAAACCTAGGACCTTCTTGCTGTGAGGCGACAGCGCTAACCACTGGGCAACAGTGCCGCCCAGATTAGTTTGTTCTTGCTTTCGGTAACATATATTTTCCTCCTATAGCATGTCTGGTAGAGTAGTCATGGCTATTGAAACTAACTGATAAATTCTTATACAAAATAAAGAGTTTTTGTAACAGATATTTCTGATAAATATTTAATGAATAATCTGTTTTTAACATATAGTCATGCTCGACAATTATGCATTGCAACAACATTTGCTCTTTAATTAAAATGAAGCACTATATACATTTCTAATGTGGTTCTGCTGCTAACATCTTGATGCCAGATACCAGAGGACACCTTCAGAGGTCTTGTGGAGTCCATGCCTCGATTGGTCAGAGCTGTTTTGGTGGCACGAGGGGGACCTGCATAATATTACAACCCAGTATCACGGCAGTTCGTGAAATAGTCATGAAATTTAATCTATGGGTTCGTTTACATGGACACAAATTTTCCTTTTTTGTCATGACACTCAGCATGACTTTCAAACTAATGTATTTCAACTGGAAGTATCTTTTGTGCCTGCAGCACACTTTTATTTCGGTCAGTTGGGACTCAGAAGCGCAGAGGCTGTAATGTTATTTTCTAAATTTTGTTAATTTTTCTAACTATAACTGGTACATTACTCAACATTTAATCATGATATTTTATCCTTGTTTTTATTTCTTTATTTTAATCTTATTATGTTGGTCTTATGATTATATTTATAATGGTTTTGGTGATCATGTTTATGTTTTTCAATATCTTAATAATTGATGTTTACATTTTTCGATTATATTGCTATTTTGTCATTTTAGGAAGTATTTTATTTAAGTAATTAAACGGACAACAACAAGTGAATTGTTAAGAAGGACTTGGTCCACAGAGTAGGCTATCATAGTCTGAAAGGTATAACTCTTGCTGACATACTGATATTTTATATCATTACTTTAAGGCATCTCTTTTTACTTATCTTCAAACAACATTCTCTTGCTTGTAATTATACTTGAGATAATGAATATAATGTATAACTAATGTGCTGATAAACATTAATGTGTGTGTATATATATATATACACACACACACACACACACACACATATGTATACACATACATATACGTGTGTGTATATATATACACACACACGTATATATACGTATATATACATAAATATACACATATATACTATACATGTATATATACATGTATATACATACACACACACACACACACACACACACACACACACACACACACACACACACACACACACATATATATATATACAGTTTTGTATGGGTACGTATTTTGGCATTTTCAGGGGAACCAGTGGGTGTAGTGCCTGGGAGAGCTTCTATGTATGTGCGAGTGTATTTGTGTTGTTTTGTTTGTTTTGCTTTATGTACTATATTTTCTGTATATTTGTGTTAAGGACCCCTTGAAAACTAGATAGTTCATCTCAAGGGGTTTTTCCTTCTAATAAACGTGTGAATATAAGGCTTTTGTTTACTGTTTCTGTTTTTGCTGAAAGACTGACGAAAATAAATCACCATTTTTAATTAAAATACTGCTGACCATCCAAGGTTTACTAAAGGCTTGGGGGAAGGCCTGAAGTTCTTGGGTTGACTGGAAATATGTATCTTGCATTTCATCATGAAAATAAGGTTAAACATAGGCCAAGTCAAAGAAATTTATCTTGAAGGAATTTTGTCGCTATTTCCACAAAACAGAAAAAAAATAAATGAATAAAAAAATGAAATAAAATAAAACATGTAGGCCTATTGAGCTTTCAAAGGGTTCTGTGAAGCTTTGGGCAAAGCCATGCCCATGAAATGTGAAAATTAAAACTTTGTCGTAGGACTAAACCAAATACATCATTGGAAAGGTCTGAACCTGGAGAGTAACATCAATCTTTAACTTAATCTTTATCCTTGTTGTCCACAAATGTGGAAATTTTCCTTCAGATTCACAGGCTGGTTAAAACTCATCACAGTAAATGACAATAAATGCAATATAAAAAACACAACATGCACAGTACAGACAACAGTAACGGACATGGTTCCAGTGTGAATGGTGTTAATGAATTTAACAAAGTTATTGCATTTGGCATGAGAGACTTTGTGTAAATGTTCTTGGTTGCTGCAGTGGCTCTGTACCGTATTTCCAAGGGTAGTTTTATGAACTCTTTAAAAGGGGTATGAAGAGGATCAGACACAATTTGTTGGGCTTTTTGTTTCACATGTGTTTTATATACACATCCCAGTTGTTTCTGATCTTTCCCAATAATTTTACTGGCCATGTTTGTAATTCTGGACAGTCTATTTTTGCTCTTAGCACCCAGGTGCCCAAACAATGTACACATATTGAAAGTTAAACTACTTTCAACAAGGCTTCAGTAAACAGTCTTTAAGATGTTCTTGCTTATATCATATGAATCCAAATGTCTGATTAGGTACAAACATTGCATTTTTTTTTTTAAAGATGTATTCTCTGTTGTCTGTAAAACTTACAGTGCATTCAAAAAAGATACCTATGTATTTCAAGTTCCCTAATGCTTCATCAGGCTGAACATTAATCAAAGCCGGTAGAAAACAATGACAGGCATTGTGGTGCCTCACAAAAACCAGCTCTTAGTCTTACTTTCATCAAAAAAACAAAAAAAGGTCACTGTCTTCACACCAATTGTTAAGCTCACATATATGGTGGAAATATGTAATTTGATTATCTGTGTCCCCTGTCTCCATAAGGCTGACTAGCACCATGTCATCAGCATCTTTATACAATTGGGAGGTTGAATTCATAATCTACATGTCATTAGTGTATAGGGAAAACAAAACAGGTGAGAACACACAGCCTTGAGGTGCTCCTGTAGTCAGGATAACTGTACCAGAGGTAATACCACTGCATTGCACTCTCTGTGGTCAATCTGTGAGGAACTCTTTAATCCACTGTATGACCATCCCATTCGAAAGTTATGACTCAATTGAATGGGCGTTATCAGTGGTTATCACCCTCATAGATATGGGTTAGAAGGGGCCTGCTACACCTACTTGTAGGTTCAGAAGGCTGCTATCATCTATGGTTGATCACTGATATGAAAACAAGTAGACTCCAGATCCAGTCCAAGAGGAATCCAGCTCACCACTAAACCTGTGGAACTTGTGTCCATGTCACGTGACTGTCAAGTTTTTGTCTGCGAAAAGAAAAGTAATTGCTGACATTCATTTTATTCTCAGTGGAGGTGCAATATTTTAAGATATTATCAGCATTAAAATACATTTTGATAACATTCAAGCAGGAAATGTGCATTTTATTTACATAATCTTTGTTCTGTGAATGTATATGTTCGTTAGTTTGTTAGTTATTAGGAAGATTCTTTCAGATCTCACCAGAAAATTGTTGGAATGCAACATTTACGGCATTGAACACAACCCCAAAACACATTTCTAAAATACTTGCAAAAGTATCCTAAATAAATAAAAAATGGTGTGCTTTTTTCAAATAAACCACCTAAATGCAGTGTAATTTATGTTTTGGATGCAATAAATATTTGATATATTCTGTAAATATCCATATTTTTTATGACCCTATTTACAATGCTAATACAGCTACTGCCACTTTCGGCTGCTCCTGTTAGGGGTCACCATGGTGGATCATCCGTTTCCATTTCTTCCCGTCCTCTGCATCTTCCTCTGTCACACCAGCCACCTGAACTAAAGTGCTGATTTGTATCAAGCTCCATGTTGCGGCTCAAAGGAATTGTAGTTTTAAAAAAATATCAGTGTACTATGTAACCCATGTATTTTTCCCCTACATAGAAAGGGTTAATATCCCCTTGTATTATTTCCCATGATTTTACTTATTTACTTGTAATACCCCCTATCGCCAATAGAGGACGCAGCAGACCACATATGTAGGTCACGTTTCCTATGATTGCATCAGTCTGGAGTTGATCAGCAAAGCAGATCTCTGTAGAGGACGTTATTCCAGACATCGACAAAGATTTAAGATAAAGATAACCCTTTAACTTCGACTTTGTTTCATAAAACCTGTTGTGTTAACACAGGAGAAGTGTCTGACTGTGAACAGTCCACCCTTTATTGTTTTCTTTCTGAGTTTAATCGAGCGAAAGCTCCGGTGAGTTACAATTTTTTCCTCATGTCACGAGTCATGCTAGCTAAAATATTGGGTGCTTCATGTATTGCTAGCTCATGAAACGGCAGCGCCGTTACTGTTTTCTTTTACTGATTTCGTGATATATATTTAATTTTCACCACAGTAAAGTTCATATTTCATATAGATATTTAAAAACTAATCGGAGACCAAGTTACATATTTGATATGAGTCTCTTGAATGATGTTTAGCTCACGATGCTGATAGCTAAGCTGTAGCTATGTAACGTTAGTGAACGAGTCATTTGATTCATGTGAGGTAACGTGAGTTGATGCTGAATTGATTTATAATTGATATAGAAGTTATACTGTACAGTCGAGATTTAGATAAGACTCCTAACTGAACCCCTGCTATATGCAGGTTGGTTTTTTTTCGTGGACTTGCAAAGTGTTGAATGGCGAGCCAGGACCCCCGAGCCGAGCGCCCTTGCTCGAGTCTGCATGCACGCGCTCCACCCTGCATGCTCTCTTCAGACAGCAAGTTCTCAACTGCACGCTGCACGCGCCAGGAGCAGTACCATCATTCGCGCCAGGCTGCAACAACGTGCAGGATACAGCTAAGCAAACTTGAGCTCTTTTCCAAAATCACACTACCCGGGTAGATGGGGCATTTACTGACTTTTATTTTATTTTCAAGGTTGCAACTGATTTAGTCATAGGAGTTATAATGTGTACTATATATATGTTTGATATGTTTGACCTTATTGAGAAGGGATTTGAATACTGATCATATTGATAATAAAGGCCGGCATTTAATACTTTTTTCTAAAACCTCGTCAGTGTGCCTTTTATACTCCTAGAGTCTTAAACCCTTTACTAGACTGTTTAACCGATTGAGTCCTGATACGAATTACTTGGTTAGATATCTTGGCCCAAATAGAACTTGTTACAACTATATCCCAGAATTGGAAGTTGTAAATACTGAATTTAGAGTCCATTGAAGTGTTCAATCAGAATCAGAACCGTCAGAATCATGTTTATTGGTCATGTAGGTTTGCACATACATGGCATTTGACTCTGGTTATGTGGCTCTCTTTGTACTTAACTTAGAAAAACAACACTACAACACAGCAATCTTCAGATATATATACAAGGATTGACTTATACAGGCAAAATAAGAGGTGATAAAGTGCAATGGTGCAGAAAATATATCAGAGATGCTGAAATAGATGTTAGCAAGTTACTTACATACATGCCCGAGGTAGATGGACATGACAGAGCATACCAGTATACATACAATGTACAGTACAGTATATCCAAATGGTTGGAATTATTTGACAGTGTTAAGTGTTCATTTGAATGACAGCCATGGAAAGAAACTGTTTTTATATCTGGTTGTTTTAGGGTTTATTGTTCTGTAATGTTTACCAGAGGCGACGGGTTGGAACAGGTTGTGACCAGGGTGTGATGAGTCTGCAGTGATGTTGCCTGCCCATTTCCTGACTGGCAGTGTGTAAGTCCTGAATGGAGGGCAGGTTGGTCCCAATGATTTTTTTTTCTGCAGACTTAACTGTCCATTGCAGTCTTTCCCTGTCCTGTTTGGTAGCTGATCCAAACCAGACAATGATGGATGTGCAGAGGACAGACTGGATTATTGCGGTGTAGAACCGAATCAGCAATTCCTCAGGTAGGTTGAACTTCTTGAGCTGGTGGAGAAATACATCCTCTGCTGAGCCTTTTTGATGATTGTGTCTATTTTGGATGCCCACCTTAGCTCCTGGGAGATAGTGGAACCCATAAATCTGTAGGTTTTCACCATAGCCACTGTTCTGTTGGGTATGGTGGGGGGGCAGTGTTGGGGGACTCCTCCTGAAGTCGACTGTCATCTCCACTGTTTCAGCATATTCAGCTCCAGGTTGTTATGACTGCACCAGAGGGCCAACTTATCAACTTCCTGTCTATATGCAGACTTGTCACCATCTTGGATAAGGCTGGTTGTGTCATCTGCAAACTTCAGGAGTTTAACAGACAGGTCTCCTGAGTTACAGTCATTTGTGTAGAGGGAGAAGAGTAGAGGGGAGAGCACACATCCCCGGGGGGCCCCAGTGCTGATTGTCCGGGTGCTGGATGTGATTTTCCCCAGCCTCACAAGCTAGCTCCTGTCCTTCAGAAAGTTTGTAATCCACTGGCAGATGGGGGTTGGTACAATGAGCTGGATAAGTTTGGAGTGGGGGATATCTAAGATGATGGTGTTGAATGCTGAGCTGAAGTCCACAAACAGGACCCTTGCATATGTCCCTAGGGAGTTGAGGTTTTAGAAGATGTAGTGTAATCTCATGTTGACTGCATCATCCACTGACTTGTTTGCTCAGTAGGCAAACTGCAGGGGGTTGAGCAGGGGGCCTGTGATTTCCTTCAGGTGGGCCAGCACCAGTGTCTCGAAGGATTTCATGACCACAGACATTAGGGCAATGGGCCTGTAGTTATTTAATCCTGTGATATGGGGTTCTTGGGGACCGGGATGATAGTGGAACTCTTGAAGCAGGAGGGGACTTCACACAGCTCCAGTGATCTGTTAACGATCAGTGTGGAAATGGGGACCAGCTGGTCAGCACATAGTACTTTAAGACAGGAGAGTGACATGCCATCTGGGCCCAGTGCTTTCCTGGTATTCTGTGTCTGAAGAGCTCGCACACATCTTCAACACAGATCCTGAGTGCGGGTAGGGGTTCAATGGGGAGGAGAGAGTGGGTGACAGGGAGTGCAGTTGGTTCTGTTTTGCTGCAGGAAAAGGTGAGGGGTGTGAAAGTTTGCTTTTCAAACCTGCAATAAAACCCATTTAGATTGTCAGCCAGTTGATGTTCCCTGCAGTGTGGGGGGATGGTCTCCTGTAGTTGGTAATGTCTTTCAAACCACTCTAGACTGATGCTGGAGACACATTTATGCGATCAGATTTTAAATATCCATCCATTCATTAGCTGCACCGCTTATCCTGTTCTCAGGGTGACACGATCACTGGCCAGAGGATCAGCAACCAACAGGTGTGACATCTCCCTATCGGCCTGCAGTCATCCAGTATGAGTGGCACCTGCCCTTGATTGGCCTGTGATTAAGTGCACCTGTGCTGGGGACTATTTGACCGGGTGCTTTGTAGACATACGTCGTAGAGAAGCTTAGCGTCGGTCTGTGGAAGCCCGTGTCTCCTGAACCCTTGTCTGCCTCCTCTGTGTGAGAGAGTGTTTCCTGTGTTTAGTATTTTATGTTTATTCTTGTTTGCATTTTTGCCTGCCCTGTTTGGCAGTTTTTTTTTTTTATTATTGTGTGTTTGATAAAGTCCAGTAAATTGACTTAGTACTTACCAACTGCCTCTGCCTCTTCTCTGCGATTGGGTCCAAACACACGGCGTTGCAGCAAGACTCGTCCAGACATGGACCCAGCAGAGTTGGAGCAGTTGCGCGTCACCATTACCATCCAAGGTGCAGCTCTGGGCGGAGAGCACACTGAGCTGCAGTCGCCGAAAGCGAGCATCCGCTCCATCTCCAGCCTTTTTGGAGAGATCCGCCCCATGCTTCAGCAGCAGACAGCATATCACTCCCAGCTGCAGCAGGTCCAGGCTCAATAGCAGCAGATGATGACCGCCATCACCGACCTCGCCACTGCTCTCCAGCGGCTGCTGCCTACCCAGACGGTGCCACCTGTGTCGACAACGCCCACCCCGACCGGTGTGGACCCAGCAGAGGGGTCGGCGTGCCGGAGATGACGTAGGTCGAGCCCGGTGTCTGGGGTGAATGGCCTCCAGTGAGGGGTGGTTCAGTTGGATAACCAGCAGCCTGTCTCTCGGTCTGCTGGCCCTGAACCCGCTAGCCGCCATCCTGCCTACCGCCGATCGAAGGGTGGTGCCTAGCCATCTCCAGCCCAGGACCCATTCTGGGGAACCCGCCTGGCCCGGGGAGGTCCCCGGGGTCTCCACCAGTCCCATGTTCCTCGGCAGCCGGCCGACGTCCTGTCCGACTACCAATCGCCGGCCGACTCCGTCTACAGGTTCCTGTTCGGCCTGTCACTCCCGCCGACCAGTTGGGCTTGGCTGCCAAGCGTCCCCGGGGCGCCTCCGAGGTCCGTTTCCCCCACGGCTGCCACGCCGCCTCCGAGGTCTGTTTGCCCCGCGGCCGCCAGGCCGCCTATGAGTTCAGTCCGCCCCGCGGCCGTCTGTTCCCAATGCCTAAATGTATTTCTCAGAAGAGAAATGGCAACATCTAGAAACGATGGCCATAACACAACTCCAGTCTCGTTAATTATCTGGGAGAAAATATTTACTTTATTTTGACTCGAAGGAACCATTGAGGAAAAAACTCATTTATGATGGTGTCGAGTACCCTACAGTCACAGATAAAAACACTACAAATTAAACAAATAAGATACGGAATAGCAATAGAATGTAAACCTCACTTACGATATTAAAAAATGTGATCACTAAATCCATTATAAATGCAATCATAAGACCGACATAAAATTAGAATAAAGACATAAGAAAACAAGTATGTAATCTTGTGTTTAAATGTTGAGTAATGTAGCAGTTAGTTTAAAAAAAAAATGCAGCTTCTGTGCTCCCGAGTCCCGACTAAGAGAGAGAGAGAGAAAAAAAACGTGTTGAAGGCACAAAATATATTACCAATTGATTTCAAATACATTAGTTTGAAAGTTGTGCAGTGTCAAAAAAAAGGGAAAATGCGTGTCCATGTACACAAATCTATAGATTAAATTTCGTGACTATTTCATAAATTCCTGTGATACAGGGCTGAATATTGGGCAGGTGGTTTTAATGTTTTGGCTGATCGGTGTAATCACAGTATTGGGCGAGTGCACTATTTTGATTTTCCTTGCTACACTGTCATCATTTCATGTGAAGGAACTCATAAAATAATAGTTGGGAAATCAGCCTGAGGTCTGTGCGTTTCATGGCCATCTTTTTTTGTATATTAGGGGAGTGAAATTGCGCAAAAAGGCCACATGAGCTTCGTTAATGAGGACATTGAGATACAAAGCGAGACACCACTTTTGTATTCCAATACCCACAGCCCTCAGGCAACTTGGAATACTACACATCTGTATGATTATACGCCTCTCTATGAGTGTTACAATTAGGTCGTATGCAAGGGTGAGTGTTTGTGTGTGTGTGTGTGTGCATGCGTGCACACGTATGAATGTGTACTTGATCCGATGTGTAGAGTATACAAATAAAAGCAAGGAAATTAACACCGCATGGCCTCCAAGAAAAAATGATTAATGGAATCTTTTCTGTTTTCAATCAAGCACCATTGGTGGTGCTCAAGATATTCACTTTTAATAACTAAGCAACGGCTTTTGTTAACAGCACTTAATTGAGCGAAAGTTGCTATTCTCCAAAGGTTTTGAATTAGAACAAAAGAGATTTTCCTCATCACTAGAGCAGAAACTTTTCTAAAATCATTATAAAGTTTGTGTCTGTTGTTGGGCAAACATAGACGAATATAAAAAAAAAATGCCTTTTTTATTTTCTCCCTTTTTTCTCCCCAATTGTACCCGGCCAATTACCCCACTCTTCCGAGCCGTCCCAGTCACTGCTCCACCCCCTCTGCCGATCTGGGAAGGGCTGCAGACGTTGCAACATCACATGCCTCCTCTGATACACGTAGAGTCGCCAGCCGCTTCACAGATGATAGCATCCGGATGTGGGCCACTTCAGGCATGATGCGGCACTGATGGCCTTCTTCTGGCCCTGACAAAGTGGACGTGAGCCTGAAGTGGCCCACATGTATAATAGCAAATATGCCAAATCAAATGTGGGCCTTTTTTGGCAAAGATGCGGTGCTCTTGGCAACATGTAATCTGGATGTGACCCATAAGTGGCATGTGTGGTAAATGGTGAATATAGCCCAAATATGGGCCACCTTTGGCATGTGGCACATGCGGCATTGCTATGGCTTGGTTCTGGCTCAGATCTGGCAAACGGGAGCAGACCGTCCAAGTGCTATCATTACACGCGGTATGTGGGCTGGATGAAAGTGTCACAGCAATTTTGCTATCTGGGTTTCATCCAGTGGCGTCACTAGAGATTTATGGATAGGGGGCTAAGCCTTTACTAGGGGGTCTGGGGGGAGGCTTTTTATTTTTTTAAATGGCCCCAAAATTTCTGTTTGTCATGTATTTTTAGAGTAGCAATAGATGTAAAATCAATCAAAAATATGGTTATTTGGTCAAGTTAGCACACAATAGATCTGTATCTTCATAGTTTGTATTAGGCATGGATCTAATATGACTTAAATGCTATCCAGCCACTTATAACAGGCATAGATCAAGCAAAGGTATTGAACTCAAGGAATGCTATCTCCTCTCTCTTAGATAAGTTGCAGGTCCGAAGTATGTTCATACACAGACTAGATTGGTGCGATCACAGTTTCTGCAATCAGAAAGAGTATGATTTTGTTCTGTAGTTGTGCTTACATGTTTCATAACCTAGGTGACATAATTTCAAGGTCATAGTGACATTTGACAGCACAAATATTAACTTTTCTCAATATTTTTTTAATTTATTCTCACACATGAGGATATTCAGAATGCAGAATATAGGATGGTTTGTGACTGAACAGAGGTTTTGCACCTGAACCAACCTCATAGTACTAAACACAAGGAGAAACACAATGGAATAAATAAATGAATGAAGAAGTAGATGGAAAGGAATTTTTATCAGACAGGTTTATATAACCCTTTTCAGCAATTACTTTATTTACTGAAACTGAAAGGCTGCTGTTCATAGAGAGAGACTATATTATGGGTGGGAGCATCAAAGAATACCTTCTGTTTTTGAAGGTGGCAAATCGGTCTTGATTCTGTTGCGTCTCAGCAGCCCTAGTGTATTGCTCTCAATTGAGATGACTGCAAGATTGTGAAGCCTCTTCTGTCCCATTGTTTTACACAGCCAGGAGTGCAGCCTGCGCAGTGCGCTAAAAGACCTTTCACAAGAGCAGCTGCTCACAGGTATTGTTAGGGCAACTTGAATGATTGTCTTTCGAGAGGGAAACATATCTGGATCGAGGAGGTTGTGCACAGCTAACATGTCTTTGAGTGGACATCCAGCCTCTGTTTTGTGGGCAAGACAGTTTCTGGCTACCAGCACCTCTTCTGTTTAGAGATCAGTGTTGTAGTGATTGGCAAGGTCAGTTAGATATGAGTCACTCAAGAAGTGCTCTGAATTAGGGCTGCATGCCTGGATGCCTTTTAGTAGGCTTGCATCTACACTAGAAAATCATTGTTTAAGCTCACTAACCATCTTATCCAAGCAGGAGAACAGCAACTCTGTTTTCAACGTTCCTGAGCTGAACCAATCTGTGCCTGAACCCAAGGTTGTCTCCAACACAAAATCACTCGTTTTCCTCTGTTTATGTCTTTTTTAGCATCTGGTTCTGGGATATTGAGTGTTGCACAGGGCCTTGGTTTTCTCATACAGCTCTGTGGCAAATGTATATGTGTGTTTGCCTTTCAGTGTGTCACACACAGCTTGTTTGCAGATGACAGCTTTTGCTAGGTCTAAAGTCTCTTTCTGTAGGAACTTGTGAAGTCCCTCAGTTACAGAAAGTATGGACTGAAACATCAGTAGTAAATACACTGTTGAGAACTTGCAAAGCTTCTTCTCAGACCAACAGCTATGGGGGATTCAATGGCAGACAGACATTCAAAAGTAGCAGGTAAAGTGTCAAGAACTACATTAAGGGATCGCACCATTTGATTTGGTGAGATGATGCTGTCTTTTGCAGCTGATAGGCTAGCAATCTACTGGCCTTGTCCCCATGCTCGTAATAAGTATATCTGGATTTCAGTAGCATTTCCGTTGTGTGATCTGTAGCTAAAACTTCAAACTCGGCCTGTAGGGAGAGATGCTCCTTCTGTAGATCTGGGGAAGGAGAAGTAGCATCGATTGTGTCCAGCTGTGCAATGCATTTTGTTAGTTCCATAAGCTTACCCCTCTTAATTTTCCTCTCATAACCACTGTTAAGAGATTATTTCACCTCTGATATATGCCTTCAGGGTCTCCCATACCACTGATGCGGACACATCAGGAGTCTTGTTTACACTAAGAAAAAAAGCTATTTGCTTAGAAATAAACTCCACAAAGTCCTCATTTGAAAGTAAACGGTTATTGAAACGCCATGGAGCGTGATTATTGTCAGATCCCTTAACGTGTATTCATTGAAACTGGGGCATGGTCAGATATAACTATTGCATTATATGAAATTGACTTTACAGATGGAATGATTCTATTATCCATAAGGAAATAATATGAGAGAAAGTGTGATGGGCATTTGAAAAAAATGAATATTCCTCTCCAGAGGGATTGAAAAAACTCCAGGGGTCAGATATGGCAAACTGTTCTTTAAAGGATTGGATCACCTTGGCAGACCTCGAAGGCATACAGTTTCGGGTAGAGGATCGGTCTAGTTTAGGATCCAGCCAACATTTGAAATCCCCTCCTAAAATAAGTAAATGTGAGGATATATCTGGCAGAGGGGAAAACAAAGTTTTAAAAAAGCCATCATCATCCCAGTTCAGGCCATATATATTAATCAGAAGCACTGGAGTGTTATACATTTTACCGCTGACAATTAAGTACCTCCCATTTCGATCTGCAATCATATTTGAACGCACAAAAGGAACTGACTTGTGCAATATAATAGCTACTCCTCTAGATTTACCCTGAAATGAAGAATGGTAAATTTGGCCAATCCAACCAGTTTCTTGTAAATAAATGATCTGGGCACCAAGTACCGGAGATGGTGCAATGCTTTACTGCACTTGACCGGATTATTAAGGCCTTTACAATTCCAGCTGCAAAATTTTAGCCCGCTTCCATCTTGCTGCATGAATTAGGTGAAGCCAAAGCACAATCTTAAAAGAGGCAAAGAGTGAACCATAGTGATAGACAGCGAGTAACAGTATCTAGGCTAATGATTGCATTCAATGTTGATAGACCAAACAGACACTCGAAAAGACAAGCAAATAACACAAAATAGAACTCTTTTAGGTGAACAAACCACATTACCCCCTCCCACCCTGGCAGAAGAGTCTCCCCAAACGAGACATGCCAATCAAACCTTGTAGAGTGTGCTAAACGCTCCATCATAGCTATTTACATCATAGTCAACTACTATAACCCAAAGCTACCTAAGAGAGAGTTGTGACTGTGTCCAGCAATTGTAAACTTTAACAAAATTAACAGAACCATAGTAACATACCAGTAACTGTCCTCATCAGAGACTTAGTCCATTAGTATGGAAAGCAATATCTGACTACTAGGAAAAGCAGTCCAAGTTTAACCAAACAGACAAGTGCAGGCTAGGCGGGCTAGCCAGCTCTGCTCGCCTGTGTTTCTTCACAGATTACTCGGAGTGACTGATTTCTTAAGGGTCTTGTTGATAAAGTCATTTGCAGTGGCAGGATCTTCAAACCGGTGTGTGTCTCCCGACAGTGTGATTCTGAGTACTACCGGGTATAGCAGACCAAACTTGACGCCTGGACATGAGTGGAGCTGATGCTTGACATTGCCGAAAGCAGCCCGCTTTTTAGTGACAGCGGACGTGTAGTCAGCAAAGATGGAAATGTTCTTACCCCTGTAAAGGAGAGGAGAGAGTTCCCCAGCCCGACGCAGAATCTCATTGCGAATGTGGAAGTAGTGTACTCTGATGACGAACGGTCGGGGCGCATCTCCCTCTCTGGGCCTGTCCCACAGTGTGCGATGGGCTCGGTCCAGCTGGGGCTTTTTGTCCAGGCGAAGCATTTCCTTTAGTAGTTGGGCAATAAACTCAGTAGGACGGGGTCCTTCCACCCCCTCCGGTAGACCCACTAGACAGATATTATTCCTTCTGGATCTCCCCTCTAGGTCCTCGCGTCGGTCCTCCAGATGTTTAGCTTGAGCCGTTAGCTTGCTAACCGTAGCCTCCAGCTCCGTTATCCGCCCACTCTGGTCTGTAGCTGCTCGCTCGAGGGCTAGCATAGTTTGCCCGTGTTGTTCGACCTTTGCTTGCAATGTTTCGATTGACTCTTTTAGTTTCTCTCGGACAGAAGAAATCTCGGAGAGGAGATTGGAAAACAATGAGTCGATTTTCCCAATGATGTCGGCTTTCAGGGAGTCCATCATAGTTTGCAGTGGTTCAGCATTGAGAGTGTTATCAGCATTAGCCTCAACCACCTGTGGGGTAGCCATGTCAGGAAGAGGCGAGGCTTTGTTGCGGCCTCCTCTCGGTGCTTCGGTTTTTTGACGAGCGGAAGACATTTCGGTCGTTTTCGGTTCAGAAAAGCTACGTACAACGAATATTGAGTATATATTCTTTGTTTTCCAACAAAATAAATGCCAAGACTCGTGCAGGAAATTATGAAATTAAGTCACATTCTTAGGAGCAGCGGGGAGACGCGTGTTACATCCTTGGCACCCCATGTGACCCCCCTAGACAGCTGCTTTTTAGTAAGTTTAGATACACTGTCAAAGAGAAATCTGGGGTTATGTTTATAAATATTGATTAAGTGAGAGAGATACGCTGTTTTTGCAGTAGATAAAGAAAAACTAGTTTTTTTTTTCTCCTGCCAGACATTTGGGGACTTTTCCTGAAGATGCCCTAGCATTAGAAAAAGGTATTCCATGTCCTACTTTATATTCCCATAAAAGCAATACACTGTCTAGGAACACAGAGTGTCTACTGGGTCATTTTTGACCCGGCAGTAATTAAATCAATTACAGACAAACTGGAATCTCAACAAATGATTTAAAGTAACAGTGAAGTGGAGATAAGAACCTGATGGCATTTTCTCTGGATTTATTTGCCTCTCACTCTGCTTCTCTCAATTTTCAGATGCACCTACATCGATGCATAGCATCAAATGGAATTCAAGTATTTTAGCCTCCCTCATTCTCGCGATCTCACTTAAACACATTGAAAAACCGCCCAAGAAAGTCACGCAGATGAGTCTTGAACAAATAAAGCAAAATATAGGAGGGTCTCTCTCACACACACACACACACACACACACACACACACACACACACACACACACATCTACAACATACATCCTGGTGCCATCTCGTCCCAAGGTAAACAATGCACATGCACCCGGACATCCACATGATGTAAAATAAAATGGGATTTATCAGACTAGGCCGCCTTCTTCCATTGCTCCATGGTCCAATTATGATGCTCATGTGCCTATTGTAGGCACCTTTGGTGGGGGACAGGGTCATCGTGGGCAATCTGATCAGTCTGACCAGTGGCTACGCAGACCCAATTGCAGCAGGCTGCAATGGACTGTGTTCTGACACCTGTCTGTCATAGCCAGCATTGAAATTTTCAGCAATTTGAGCTACAGTAGCTCTTCTGTGGGATCAGAGCAGACAGTCTATCCTTCACTCCCAATGCAAAATGTCTTCATGATTAAATATCTCAGTTGGTCCTTGAAACATAGTTAAATCAGAACACACACACACACACACACAAAACAGAGTGACATACTTGGTCTTTTGTGAATTTGGACAGAAGGAAAATTCCCAGCAAAGGTATCATTTCTATCCCCAAAAGTTTGAGATTGTTATTGCTATGTTGCCTTACAGTAAAATACATTGTTACTCTTCACTGTTGTCATGTGCTGTTCTCTTAGGCTATTAATGAGCAACCTCATGGAAAAAAATGTAAGAGAAACTATGAATGATTCTTATACTTATGCATCACATTTTAACAAAATAATATAAAACTGTTAGGGTAAACACAAAAAAAACTTGTCAATATGCATTAATTATGTAGAAATTTATGATATTCAGACTACACAGAAATTTTTACTGTTGCTCAGGACTGTGAAATAGAAAAAGAATATCCAAGTTGTTGACAAGTGAGTTTGTGTCCTCATACAAAACAGATTTTGGGTCTAGAATTCAATATGAGGCTTTATCAAAGTAGTTTGGTGAATCCCGATCATTTTTTGACCCAGAGGAAACAGGGTGTGTGCACAATAATGGAGGCTACACTAGGGTTAAAGATAGGGTTAGGGGCTAGGGAATGGATGTAATACACAATGAGGGTCCTCACAAGTACAGAAAACAAAAAAAAGTTGTGTGCTTGTGTATGTGTATGCATGTCCATGTGCATGTGTTTATGTAATTGAGCCTTTAGAGGCTTCAGGGCTTTTCACCGACCTTCAGCTGATTGTCAGATGGTTAGATATGGATAACTGTTGATGGATGTTTATAGATATACAGTATGCAACCCTTTTCTACCCTGAATGCTAATCTATGTACGTTCACATGAATACTTGAAGCAACCAATGGCAAATTTTAAAGCAAAAAAATAAATAAATGCATACCTTCTTTCAGAAAAAAAATCCTATTTGACATTGTGCTCTTGAAATATCACTTTAGTGAAGGGTAACATTTTGCAAACTACTCTATTCAGCAAGTTAGCAGGCAATAACACAAATGTGTCAGTACATATTTGAGCTACATACATAGAGTCCTGGTTACAATTTCCTATTCCCATTAGACGGTAAATGTCAGAGTGACAACTAAAGAAAAATAAATTCTTTGCTCTGGCTAAAATATACATTTTACCTAATGATAATGTCTGCATAATTGCTTCGAACCAATCAAAGAGCCATTTAAAAGCAACTGTAACTTGGGCAATTGTTGTTGGAATGGTTAGAATCCCAATGTACTATTTTAATTTATTTTAATTTATTTTACTCTAATTTATTTTATTTTCTGTTTTAAAGCTTGTCTCTGCAGCCGTGTCAGTGATTCCCTGCTTTATTAGCAGTGGTGTACAAAAGAGTTTGAGGATGACAGTTTTAAGCAGATACATTAACAATTTACTACAAGCTTAATGATAACCCTTTCTCTTCCTCTCTGATAAGATACAGCACTTAGTTCTCAGCAAACTATTGTACTACTCTGTTTAGATCCAGACAGTGCCAACCGGCTCCCTTACCACTTCTCCAGTATTCACGATCCTTTTCTCCTTCAGGTCCCCAGCGGCGGACGCATGCGGACAAAAAAAAAAGAGCACTGTTAAGGTTATCACTTGCGATGACTCCAGCTTCTGAGCCTGTTATTCCCCACTTGGAATTGGTTGCAATGAAGCCGCAAAAAGAAGCAGCATGCCTGTTTGCTAGAGTATTCTTGTCTTGATGCCACATGTCATTTTTGACAAGTCTCAGGGGATAAAGAAACCAGGCACGAAAGCCTTAAATCAAATTGGTCACACAGCCTTGCCAATCACCTTGGACAACATATGCAGGCTCACAACCAAGGTGACGCTGTCATTATGTGTTTCAGCAGTGAGGGAGCTCTAACATGGAAGGGAAAACTGTTGCACACCCACAGCTATTGAGGGTTGGATTTACATGGGCTGAGGTACAACTATATACTCAATCGCCACAATGGGAGAGGCTTTAGCTTTTCTCCCTCTTCAAAGTGGGATGTACAAAAAGGAAATGCTTGATTAGGTTTACTCAAAAGTAGCTCTTGATGAGTAAACAAAGGGTACTTGATACCATTCTTTCTGGGGCACATGAATGCTAAATTTAGCACCACTCCTCTGCTTTTCCAGGAAGTATTTTTGGGTGATATTATAACTGGTTTCTATAGAGCCAAAATTCTGTACAAACTTAACATGCGAAAGAAGTGAAACCTCATATCGCAAAGTTTCATTTCCAAAACTTAAAGGAACATTTTGCCAATGGTTTTGTGTATTTGCAGTCAGTACTGATGAGTAATGTAGTCAATTGAAGTGATGAAATCCTCACTGTGTACTATACTGACAGAGAAATCGGTGTTCTGCTGCTCACAGAGACTTTCCAACAGCACCTATACATGTACCTGAATGCATTGCACTCTAGCTTTTGCATTGTCATTCATAAAATCTTTTGCACTAGTGTTGTGTGACATTTCCATTGGAACTGTAGTTTAGCCGAGAGAATCAGAATGTGTTTTTTGAAAAACATGTATAAAGTAGAGTAGTAGAAAAAGTAAGTTAAGTAAGAGTATTAGAAACCCTGCTAGACGGAATTTTTCCATCCACCAAATGACATCACTTTATGTCACTTCACAGATGGAAAAATTCTGTTTCACTGTTGCCCCAGAGATACAGAAAGGATCGAGAACAACACATTTCTATGACTGTAATTACCACACATGATTCATCCCCTCTCTATAGACACCAAAATCCTTATCACACTATGGCTCTCAAAGTAATGTAAGTAAAACCTATGAGTGAAATTAGTTTAGATACTTGGCAGTTTCAATGGTGCTCACTTGATTAGCAGAATGCGTTCGCCTGCCTCTTCTCCGAGGACAGCACCATGACAGGAGTAAATAATGTGTCACAGCGGCTGTATCTACTACTACTACTACTACTTTTGGCTGCTCCCGTTAGGGGTTGCCACAGCCGATCATCCGTTTCCATTTCTTCCTGTCTTCTGCATCTTCCTCTGTCATACCAGCCACCTACATGTCTTCCCTCACCATATCCATACACCACCTCTTTGGCCTTCCTCTTTTCCTCTTCCCTGGCAGTTCCATATTCAGCATCCTTCTCCCAATATACCCAGCATCTCTCCTTCACACATGTCCAAGCCATCTCAATCTTGCCTCTCTTGCTTTGTCTCCAAACCACCCAACTTGAGTTGTCCCTCTAATATAATCATTCCTAATCCTGTCCTTCTTTGTCACTCCCAGTGAAAATATTAGCATCTTCAACTCTGCCACCTCCAGTTCCGCCTCCTGTCTTTTTGTCAGTGCCACTATCTCCAAACCATATAACATAGCTGGTCTCACAACTATCTTTTAAACCTTCCCTTTAACTCTTGCTTGCTGGTACCCTTCTGTCACAAATCACTCCGGACACTCTTCTCCACGCACTCCACCCTGCCTTCACTCTCTTCTTCACCTCTCTCCTGCATTTCCCGTTACTTTGGACAGTTGACCCCAAGTATTTAAACTCATATGCCTTTGTCACCTCCACTCCTTGCATCCTGACCATTCCACTGTCCTCCCTCTCATTCACACATAGGTATTCTGTCTTGCTCCTACTAACTTTCATTCCTCTTCTCTCTAGTGCATACCTCTACCTCTCCAGGCTCTCCTCAACCTGCACCCTACTCTTGCTACAGATCACAATGTCATCCGTGAACATCATCGTCCATGGAGAACCCTGCCTGATCTTATCCGTCAACCTGTCCATCACCATTGCAAACGAGAAAGGGCTCAGAGCCGATCCTTGATGTAATCCCACCTCCACCTTGAACCCATCTGTCATTCCAACCGCACACCTCACCATTGTCACACTTCCCTCATACATATCCTGCACCACTCCTACATACTTCTCTGCAACTCCTGACTTCCTCATACAATACCACACCCCCTCTCTCGGCACCCTGTCATATGCTTTCTCTAAATCTCCAAAACACAATTTAACTCCTTCTGGCCTTCTCTATACTTCACGATCAACATTCTCAAAGCAAACATTGCATCTGTGGTGCTCTTTCGTGGCCTGAAACCATACTGCTGCTCGCTAATCGGCACCTCTCCTCTTAACCTAGCTTCTCTTACTCTTTCCCATATCTTCATGCTGTGAATGATCAAGTTTATACCTTAGTTGCTAGAGTTCTGCACATCGCCCTTGTTCTTGAAAATTGGTACCAGTATGCTTCTCCACTCCTCAGGCATCCTCTCACTTTCCAAGATTGTGTTAAACAATCTAGTTAAAAACCCCACTGCCATCTCTCCTAAACATCTCCATGCCTCCACAGGTATGTCCTCAGGACCAACTGCCTTTCCACTCGTCATCCTCTTCATAGCTGCCCTCACTTCCTCCTTGCTAATCCACTGCACTTCCTTATTCACTATCCCCACATCATCCAACTTTCTCTCTCTCTCATTTTCTTCATTCATCTGCCCCTCAATGTACTCCTTCCACCTTCTCAGCACACTCTCCTCGCTTGTCAGCACATTTCCATCTCTATCCTTGATCGCCCTAACTTGCTGTACATCCTTCCCAGTTCGGTCCCTCTGTCTAGCCAATCGGTACATGTCCTTTTCTCCTTCCTTAGTGTCTAACCTGTCATACAACTCACCATACACCTTTTGCTTTGCCTTTGCCACCTCTCTCTTCACTTTACGCTGCATTTCCTTTTACCCCTGTCTACTTTCGTCATCTCTCTGACTATCCCACTTCTTCTTTGCCAACCTTTTCCTCTGTATAAGTTACTGTACTTCCTCATTTCACCGCCATGTCTCCTTGTCTTCCTTCTTCTGTCCTGATGACACACCAAGTACCTTCCTAGCTGTCACCCTCAGTATTTCTGCAGTGGTTGCCTTGCCATGTGGCAACTCTTCACTACCACCAAGTGCCTGTCTTAACTCCTGCCTGAACGCCACACAGCAGTCTTCCTTCTTTAACTTCCACTATTTGATCTTCAGCTCTGCCTTCACTCACTTCTTCTTCTTGGTCTCCAAAGTTATCCTACAGACCACCATTTGATGCAGCCTAACTACGTTCTCCCCTGTCACCATCTTGCAGTCTCCAATCCCTTTTACATTGCGCCTTCTACATAAGAGATAGTCCACCTGTGTGCACTTTCCTCCACTCTTGTATGTCACCCTGTGTTCTTCCCTCTTCTTGAAATATGTATTCACCACAGCTATTTCCATCCTTTTCGCAAAATCCACCACCATTTGTCCTTCCACATTTCTCTCCTTGACACCGTGCCTACCTATCACCTCCTCATCACCTCTGTTCCCTTCACCAACATGTCCATTGGAGTCTGCTCCACTCACCACCCTCTTCACCACGTCATCCAGCTCACTCCAGAATTCTTCTTTCTCTTCCATCTCACACCCAACTTGCGGGGCATATGCGGTGATAACATTCAGCAATACACCTTCGATTTCCAGCTTCATACTCATCACCCTGTCTGACACTCTCTTTACCTCCAGCACACTCTTGGTCCAGCACACGCTTGGTTCATGCCAAGCTGCCGCAGACAGGATGGAGAATGTAGAAGATAAAACTACAACTGGATTTATCAAGAACTTTTCAAGTGATCCACACGCCGAGATTATAGTTGTAAGTGAAAATGGCATATCTATTTTGCGGTGGTTATTCTTATTTGGGCATCATGACTAGTTACACTAAGTAATGGCGGTCTTTTCTTGTCGGTCGCCTTTCTTGTCGGTCACCATTTTTGAAGGATCTTGTGGTTTTGTTGTATTAATATTTTTTGACGAAGTAGTCGGTTTCCTTCTGAGATTGTACCGTGGCATGAAACAACCAGTAGAGTTAGTTTGTTTCTAGCTTGGGCTCAAGGTTTGATATATATAATTGGACACCTGCATCCAGACGTCTATCTCGCGTCACATTGCATAGTGGTCTCGACTGTCCCGTTTACGGACTATTATCTGGAAAAAGTCCAACATTAAACCCATACACGTCCCCAAAGGCGGAAAACAAGGTGGACACAGTGTTAACTGGTGTAAAACTAAACTTGAATTAACATATTTTTGCCAAAGAAAGGCTGGATCAGGCCTGTGTTTGACTCTGCAAACTCTGGGCCTTTCTCCTCCTGTGTTTTCCTGGAGCCCACATCCAGGACGGGAGAGCCGGCCGGGGCAGAGAAAAGTTAACACGACACCCTTGGGGTAAAAAAAACAAAAAAAGACTACGGAGCAGAATCGTGTAAAACTCTCGGAACCGTCTGATTAGATTACTTAAATAATCTGCTGTGTTTGACACAGCCTAAGCCAAAGAGGAGGAAACTCTTGGACTTGAGTCTACAAAGAAGATCTTGTATATCCAGGGTGATTCCTGCCGATAGTAGCTGGTACATCCCGGTAAGACCTCAGTTTTAAATATATCTGAAAGTAATTGCTGCTTCGGAGTGAAAATACTGTTAGATCTGAAGATGTCTCGCAGGAACACAAACAAGACTCAAGGTGAGGAGCCTGATTTTGTAACTATGGATGTACTCAAGGACATGTTGGAGCAACAGATACACTTGTGACGAAGTACTGAAAAGTCAAGAAGCCTCTTTTAGTGCTTTTACTCAATTGATCCTTGAGTCAACAAATAAGAGAACTGATTCTCTGATGGCTGAGATTCAAGAGCTAAAGATTAGTCTGAAATACTCTCAAAAATACACTGATGAAATAAAGGCTGACCAGACAAAGCATTAAGCTGAGGCCAAGGATCTTGCAAAGCAGGTCATACAAATCAAATCAAAGCCACTAGATTCAAATGACAATTCTAAGACTGGATTATCTGGAGAACCAAACCCAGAGGAACAATCTCATCATTGAAGGCATCAAGCCTGATAGAGCAGATGAGACTTGGGCTGAGACTGAGACCAAGGTCCAAGAGCTATTCACCTCAAAGCTTAAACTGGACCCAGACACTATAGAGAGAGAGAGCGTGCACACAGGAGTGGAAAGTTCAAGGGTGATCCTGAGAAGCCAAAGCCAGTTGTTAAGCTTTTATGCTTTAAAGACAAACAACTCATCATGACAAGGGCTAGGGCTAACCTCAGGAACACATCAGTGTATATAAATGAAGACTTTTCAGATCAACTGCGTAAGAAGCGTGCTGAGCTGCTGCCAGCAATGAAGGAGGCAAGAGCTAGAGGGGACTATGCAGTTATTAGTTATGATCGCCTTATTATGAAACCAAGGAGGGAGGGAAGGAGGACTGAGACCCACTAAACTGTACAGGAGTTGAATGTTCTGATGTTTGTTTCTCAGATGGAAGATTAGATGAATTATTCATATTCACTATGTCTTTTAAATTACCAAAGAAGGGTTTAAAAATAGCACACCTTAATATATGCAGTCTTAAATATAATGTTCATGAGATGACTTCCTTAATTGAAAATGAGAATTTACACATACCTGCCATTTCAGAAACTCACTTAGATCCTTTAATAGATGTAAATGAAATTGCTGTCAGGATATAGTGTTTTTAGAAATGATAGAAACAACTGTGGTGGTGGTGTGGCAATATATATCCAGAACCATATACCTCTATTTTTACCAATGATATGCCACTTGTTTTGAGTAATGCTAGCTTAGTTATGTTTGCCGATGATCCCACAGTGTATATGTCATCAAACAGTGTGGATGAGTTAAATGTCCTATTGGAAAATGATATGAAATTAATTTCGGACTGGGTAACCAAAAACAATCTAGTTTTGAATGTATCAAAGAAAAAAAGTATTGTTTTTGGCTCAAACCAGTGCATTAAGATGTCAGAACCAATTAAGCATATCTATCAAGGGCAGCTGCATAGAACAAATTACTGAGGCTAAACTTCTAGGAGTCATTCTTGATGAAAAACTATCGTGGAAGAATCACATAGACAAAATAATTGGAAAAATGGGGGGAGGAATATCTATGATAAGAAGCTACTCTTTCCTTACGCCAACTACTGTCTTACAGGTTATACAATCCTTGGTTTTGTCACACCTTGACTACTGCCCAGCAGTCTGGTCAAGTGCAGTAAAACAGGCGCTAAACAAGCTTCAGATAGTGCAGAATAGAGCAGCACGTCCTGCACTCAGGTGTTCAATGAGAAAAGGTATAGACCAAATGCACCGTGATCTTGCCTGCTTGAAAGTAGAAGACATATTAACATGCAGTCTTCTAATGTTATTCAGAAATACAGTTGTGTCAAAACAGCCCTACTACTCTGTACTCTTTTTCCCAGGACAGACATGAACATGGAACAAGACAAGTTAGCAGGGGTCATGTTACAATTCCTCAACCCAGAACAATTAAAATGAAAATAAAATGAAAATAACTGCTATGTATAGGGCCATTTCACAGTGGAATAGGTTGCCATACATTATTACCCAAGCAACAAGTAAAGAAAGTTTTAAAAAGCAACTTAAGAGGTTATTTTTGGGTACAGGCATACACAATGTCTAATACATAACTTTTTATATTTTTATTCTGAAATATGTAGCACAAAGCAGGTGGTAGGAGTAGTATGTGATAGACGCTACTGTAAGTGTTTGTGTGGGTGGGGGCGTTGTGTGTTTGGCTTCTTTATTAATGCTGGTTTAATTGAGGTGGGTGGGATGGGGTGGGGGATGAATTGAATTTAGTGATGCAATTGTGTTTATTTATGTAAGCATGCATGTGAAAGCATGTGTATACATGGACGTTGTTCGGTTCTGGGTCCTCTCCTGTTCTCCCTGTACACGACATCCCTGGGTTCTTTTATTCGCTCACATGACTTCTCTTACCATTGTTATGCCAATGACACCCAGCTGATCTTGTCCTTCTCTCCCTCTGACACACAAGTAGAGACACGCATTGCTGCATGCTTGACTGGCATCTCAGAGTGGATGGCGACACACCACCTGAAGCTCAATCTGGACAAGACAGAGCTGATGTTCCTCCTGGGGAAAGGTTGCCCACACTGAGACCTGGCCATCACCATTGACAACACCGTGGTGACGCCAACTCAGACTGCGAGGAATCTAGGTGTGATTCTGGATGACCAGCTGTCGTTTGCTACAAACATTGCATCGGTTGCTCACTCCTGCAGATTTCTCCTCTATAACATCAGGAGGATTCACCTATTCCTCACCGACGAGATGGCACAGGTGCTCATCCAGGCTCTGGTCATTTCCCAGCTGGACTATGGCCATTCCCTCCTTGCTGGCACCCCAGCGTTGGCCATCAGATCTCTGGAGCTTGTTCAGAAAGCTGCAGCTCATATGGTGTTCAACCGCCCTAAGTTCTGCCACACAACTCCCCTTCTCATGTCCCTACACTGGCTCCCAGTAGCTGCTCACATCCAGTTTAAGACTCTGGTGCTAGCCTACAGGGCAGTGAAAGGAACAGCTCCTTCCTTTCTCCAGGCCATGGTCAAGCCCTACACCCCTGCCCGACCACTTCGCTCTGCTGCCTTGGGATGCCTGGTTGCCCCGTCGCTCAGAGGCCCTTGCTGCCGATTGACCCCTGCTGCCTATCGTCCCAGTCACGGCTCTTTTCTGTCCTGGCCCCACAGTGGTGGAATGACACCCACTGATGTCAGGACAGCGGAGTCGCTGCTCATCTTTGGGCACAGGTTGAAAACTCACCTCTTTAAGAACTACTACCCTGTTACTTGCTTGTAGCACTTATTGTATTCACTCATTTAAAAAAAAAATCTCTTTCTCGCGCTTTTACTTTAGCACTGGTTTTGCTATTAGATGCTTGTTTAGAGAGAAGATGCACTTATGGATTCTGATGACTAGTAGTTCTCTTGATTTACTACGTTAAATGCACTTATTGTAAGTCGCTTTGGACAAAAACATCGGCTAAATGACTGTAATGTAATGTAATGTTGTAAGATGTTTTTGATGTGGACCCCAGGAAGAGTAGCTGTTGCCTTGCGTACCAGCTAATGGGGATCTAAATAAAAATAAACATAAACTCTTGACATACTCTTCCTTCAGAATTACCCCTACCCCATTTCTCTTCCCATTCACACCATGGTAGAGGAGTTTGAGCCCACCTCCGATACGCCTGGCCTTACTCCCCTTCCCTCTGGTCTCTTGCACACACATTATGCCTACCTTTCTTCTTCCCATCATATCAGCCAGCTCTCTCCCTTTACCAGTTATAGTGCCAGCATTCAAAGTTCCGACTCTCACTCCACACTCCTACCCTTCCTCCTCTCTCGCTGCCTCTGGACATGCCTTCCCCCTCTCCTTCTCCTTCGCCCAACGGTAGCATAGTTTTCACCGGCACCCTGCTGGTTAACAGTACTGGTGGTGGTTGTTGGTAACCCGGGCCTCGACCGATCTGATATGGAAATCTTATTTATGATCTGCATATTTTATTTGGCAAAGATTTTATGCCATATGCTCTTCCTGACGCAACCCTCCCCATTTATCCGGGCTTGGGACCGGCACTAAGAATGCACTGGCTTGTGCATCCTCAGTGGCTGGGTTGTGTCACAGCAGCTGTATACCTTTTGGATATTCTTTTTTTTTTTCTATTTAGGTTGTCAATGAGAGAATAAAATTCAGCTCAAATTTATTTTTTTTTGTATAAACCAGAAGTTGTCCATTTAATCTTTTTGGCCCCTCTATGTAAAGCCATTTTCATAAAATATGTATAAATTAATATGCACTTTCCCAGGCACAGTGCTTTACAGAGAGGGATCGAAAAGACTAAACATATAACTGTCCAGGCTGGCATCTTGCTTATTGCCAACCTAGACACAAAAAATGAATATCCAAAAGGTACACGGGCCAGACTTAAAAAACCTGAAAAATAACACAACACATATAGCCAAAGGGAAATGCACACTGTGGCAACAGCATTAAAAAGAAGGAACATTGTCTTACCACCTGCATCACTGCATCACTCCAAATGTGGCCTTTATTTCCAGGTTGGCACCCTACATTAGGGCATCAGTATCCAGACGACAAATGAATGGCAAACCGTTACTTTTCCAAACAGCCTTCCAGGAAAACTGAAGCTGGTTGGTTGATGTGGTGCCTCTGAAACGCTAGCATTTTGACCTGTGACGTTAACTTGAATTGTGGGGGCACGGCTCCTGTTGATGCACGCCCGATAATCAAACTCAGGGGAGAGTGCATTGGTATTTTCGAAGGTGCTTGGACTGGGCTGTGAGCCTGCCACCGCCAACTTGCTGACATTTTTCTTTTTTGGCGGCTTCCCAAAAAAATAAAAAATGCACTTTTGCACTGTTTCAAAAGGTAGTCAGAACTAACTACATCAGTGACGATAAGGCCATTAGCTACATGAGTAAGGTCATGTAACAAAAAAAGTTTATTCAAGTGTGCTATTAGCATACTTATTTTAAACTAAAAATCAGTGAGTATATTTTCAGTTTACTTTTGAAATACTTATCAGAGATATACTAAACAAAATTATTCTTTAGTATACTTACAGTTAAAAAAAATGGCAAGCGACGGGACCACCGACAGCAGCTTTGAGGTTGAGGATGTGGAAGACAATTCCTCTTTCTCAGTGGAAGCTGGCTACTCGCCTCACGAATATGCTGCTCACCCAATACAGCCGTCTTCCTTCGAGTTAAAAGGCTGCGTCTCCACTTTTATAGCATCCCACTACGGACACGCCCTCAACGCTAATGACAATTCGTGATGTGACAAGTTACCACATTTTCGCCAACCGGAAATCAGTTACTCGACCGCCGATATCTCTCGTCTAGCCATGAATGTGATTTTAGGGCTACCATTTGTCTCATCGAACCCAGCCACTGAGGATGCACAAGCCAGTGTATCCTTAGCCGCCGGTCCCAAGCCCGGACAAATGGGGAGGGTTGCGTCAGGAAGGGCATCCGGCGTAAAATCTTTGCCAAATCAAATATGCGGATCATAAATAAGACTTACATACCGGATCGGTCGAGGCCCGGGTTACCAACGACCGCCACCGGTACTGTTAACCAGCAGGGTGTCGGTGGAAACTATGCTACTGTTGGGAGAAGGAGAGGGGGAAAGCATGTCCAGAGGCAGCTAGAGAGGAGGAAGGGTAGACATGTGGAGGTGAGAGTTGGAACTTTGAATGTTGGCACTATGACTGGTAAAGGGAGAGAGCTGGCTGACATGATGGAAAGAAGAAAGGTAGGCATACTGTGTGTGCAAGAGACCAGGTGGAAGGGGAGTAAGGCCAGGAGTATCGGAGGTGGGTTCAAACTCTTCTACCATGGTGTGAATGGGAGGAGAAATGGGGTAGGGGTAATTCTGAAGGAAGATTATGTCAAGAGCGTGCTGGAGGTGAAGAGAGTGTCAGACAGAGTGATGAGTATGAAGCTGGAAATTGAAGGTTTATTGCTGAATGTTATCAGCGCATATGCCCCGCAACTTGGGTGTGAGATGGATGAAAAAGAAGAATTCTGGAGTGAGTTGGATGACATGGTGGAGAGGGTACCCAAGGAGGAGAGAGTGGTGATTGGAGCGGACTTCAATGGACATGTTGGTGAAGGGAACAGAGGTGATGAGGAGGTGATGGGAAGGTATGGAGTCAAAAAGAGAAATGTGGAAGGACAGATGGTGGTCGATTTTGCGAAAAGGATGGAAATGGCTGTGGTGAATACATATTTCAAGAAGAGGGAGGAACACAGGGTGACATACAAGAGTGGAGGAAAGTGCACATAGGTGGACTATATCTTATGTAGAAGGCGCCATCTAAAAGGGATTGGAGACTGCAAGGTGGTGACAGGGGAGAACGTAGCTAGGCAGCATAGGATGGTGGTCTGTAGGATGACTTTGGAGACCAAGAAGAGGAAGCGAGTGAAGACACAGCCGAAAATCAAATAGTGGAAGTTGAAGAAGGAAGACTGTTGTGTGGAGTTTAGGCAGGAGTTAAGACAGGCACTGGGTGGTAGTGAAGAGTTGCCAGATGGCTGGACAACCACTGCAGAAATAGTGAGGGAGACAGCTAGGAAGGTACTTGGTGTGTCATCAGGACAAAGGAAGGAAGACAAGGAGACTTGGTGGTGGAATGAGGAAGTACAGCAAATTATACAGAGGAAAAGGTTGGCAAAGAAGAAGTGGGATAGTAAGAGAGATGAAGAAAGTAGACAGGAGTACAAGGAGATGCAGCGTAAAGCAAAGAGAGTGGTGGCAAAGGCAAAGCAAAAGGTGTATGGTGAGTTGTATGACAGGTTAGACACTAAGGAAGGAGAAAAGGACTTGTACCGATTGGCTAGACAGAGAGACCAAGCTGCAAAGGATGTGCAGCAAGTTAGGGCGATCAAGGATAGAGATGGAAATGTGCTGACAAGCGAGGAGAGTGAGCTAAGAAGATGGAAGGAATACTTTGAGGGGCTGATGAATGAAGAAAATGAGAGAGAGAGAAAGTTGGATGATGTAGGGATAGTGAATCAGGAAGTTCAGTGGCTTAACAAGGAGGAAGTGAGGGCAGCTATGAAGAGGATGAAGAGTGGAAAGGCAGTTGGTCCTGATGACATACCTGTGGAGGCATGGAGATGTTTAGGAGAGATGGCAGTGGAGTTTTTAACTAGATTGTTTAACACAATCCTGGAAACTGAGAGGATGCCTGAGGAGTGGAGAAGCAGCATACTGGTACCGATTTTCAAGAACAAGGGCGATGTGCAGAGCTTTAACAACTACAGAGGTATAAAGTTGATCAAACACAGCATGAAGATTTGGGAAAGAGTAATAGAAGCTAGGTTAAGAGGAGAGGTGATGATCAGCGAGCAGCAGTATGGTTTCAGGCCACGAAAGAGCACCACAGATGCGATGTTTGCTTTGAGAATGTCGATTGAGAAGTATAGAGAAGGCCAGGAAGAGTTGCATTGTGTCTTTGTAGATTTAGAGAAAGCTTATGACAGAGTGCCGAGAGAGGAGGTGTGGTATTGTATGAGGAAGTCAGGAGTTGCAGAGAAGTATGTAGGAGTGGTGCAGGATACGTATGAGGGAAGTGTAACAATGGTGAGGTGTGCGGTTGGAATGACAGATGGGTTCAAGGTGAAGGTGGGATTACATCGAGGATCGGCTCTGAGCCCTTTCTTGTTTGCAATGGTGATGGACAGGTTGACGGACAAGATCAGGCAGGAGTCTCCATGGACGATGATGTTCGCGGATGACATTGTGATCTGTAGCGAGAGTAGGGTGCAGGTTGAGGAGAGCCTGGAGAGGTGGAGGTAAGCACTGGAGAGAATAGGAATGAAAGTCAGTAGGAGCAAGACGGAATACCTATTTGTGAATGAGAGAGAGGACAGTGGAATGGTCAGGATGCAAGGAGTGGAGGTGACAAAGGCATTTGAGTTTAAATACTTGGGGTCAGCCGTCCAAAGTAACGGGAAATGCAGTAGAGAGGTGAAAAAGAGAGTGCAGGCAGGGTGGAGTGGGTGGAGAAGTGTGTCAGGAGTGATTTGCGACAGAAGGGTAGCAGCAAGAGTTAAAGGGAAGGTTTACAAGATGGTTGTGAGACCAGCTATGTTATATGGTTTGGAGACATTGGCACTGACGAAAAGACTGGAGGTGGCAGAGTTGAAGATGCTAAGATTTTCACTGGGAGTAACGAAGAAGGACAGGATTAGGAACGATTATATTAGAGCAGGGGTGCCCACTACGTCGATCGCGATCGACCAGTAGATCGCGAAGGCAGTGCTGGTAGATCTCCATGACATTCGAAAAAACTTTTTTTTTCCCAAGCCATTAGCCTATCATCTGTCCTCCGTTTGGCATTTGCCTTTTGATTGACGTAAAGGACGGCCAGTCTGCTGTGGCCTAAAACCAAAGATTCTAGAGCGGAACCTAAAACTTTGTTACATTAGGTTACCATAACAACCAGAGCCCTTCTCTAACGTACTTTGAAGTTCACATGCCCACAACGTGAGCTAACGCAGAACTGCATTGAGCTAGCTAGTTCAACTCTCTAAAAAAAACTCTACAAAAAAGTGAAACAAAACAAAAATGAGTGGGGGAGCCGGACCTAGCAAGAAGCAAAAAACATACTGTAGCGAACTGCCGCGGCTGGGAAGCGAACCTGTATCGCCCGCACCGCAGGAGACATCGCTAACCGCTCGACTAAAGGGTCAGACCCACCAGCCAGTGGCCAGCGTGTCATTTTACAGTACCATTTCCATGTGGAATGGGAGGAGGACTTTTTTTCACCATGTCTTATTCCAAATGCATTTGTCTCATCTGTCAGTCTAGCATTGCTATCCCAAAGAAAGGAAATGTGGAGAGGCACTTTCGAACTGTTCATAAAAACTATGACAATGACTTCCCTCCGAAAAGCGAGCTGAGAAAGAGAAAGGTGAGGGAACTAAAATCGCAGTTAATCGCCCAGCAGTCACTTTTCCCGCAGCTGCTTTCAAAGGCAAAGGCAGCCACCGAAGCATCTTTACGGGTGAGTCACTCCATCATTAAGCATAAGAAAGCCTTCCAAGATGGAGATATGATGAAAGAGGCCTGCCTTGAGGCAGCAGATTCGTTGTTTCGGGACTTTAAAAACAAATCAGAAATAATATCTTCAATCAAAGCTCTCCAGTTATCAAGAGATTCCGTCACAAGGCGCTGTGAAGTGATGGGCGATGATTTGACACAGCAGCTTTGGAGGGACATCGTGGACTGCGAGTGTTTCTCGCTACAATTGGACGAGTCTACGGACATAAGTGATACGGCCCAATTGTGCATTTTCATTCGCATGGTGTTTCAAGTTATGACCGCAAAAGAGGAGCTGTTAACAATGCTACCCATGAAGGAACACACATGGGGAGAGGACATTTTTCAAATCTTCAAAAACTTTGTGGATAAAATCCAGCTCCCAGTGTATAAACTGGTGTCAAACACCACGGACGGTGCGCCTGCTATGGTGGGCCGCTCTAATGGATTTATTGCCAAGCGCAGGGAGGACGATGCTTTCCCGGACTTCCTTAATTACCATTGCATATTACATCAACAAGCATTATGCGCAAAAATGCTAAACATGAAAGAGATCATGGATGTGGCAACCAAACCCGCCTGTTCTCTTCGAGCGAGGTCTCTTCAAAGACGGTTGTTTCGTACACATTTGGAAGAGGCCGACTGTAACTACTCTGACCTCTTGCTACACACTGACGTGAGAAGGCTTAGTAGAGGGAGATTCTTGCAGAGATTTCGAGAGCTCTGTCCGGAGATTAAGGAGTTTCTCCTTATCACTAAACATGTGGAACACAAACAACTTAATGACAATCAGTGACTGCTAGACTTGGCGTTTTTAACTGATTTAACCAACATGTTGAACGAGCTTAACTTAGAGCTGCAAGGAAAAGACAAAAGCGTGGTAAACATGATCAGCTCAGTTAACGCTTTCAAACGGAAAATGCAACTTCTGTCCTCAAAGTTGCAGCGCCGTGATTTGGGAAACTTCCGAAACCTCGCAGCAGAGCTGGAGAAGCAAGGGAGGGCGTGTGCGCAACTTGACAGTGCACGCTACACAGAGCAGATTGAAAATGTCCGGTCAGACTTTGACAAATGGTTTCAAGACTTTGCTTTGCTTGAGCCAATCGCTACATTTATGTGCTACCCATTTGGGGAAGATACAGAGGTGGATTCCCTCGCCTAAACAATGGCATCACTGTTTCACCTGAACTCGTCTGCAGTGGAGGATGAGATGCTGACAGTACAGGCTGACATTCAGCTTAAGTCCAGGGTGCATGGAGAGTTTTGGAACTTACTTACAGAGGACAAGTACCCAAACATGAGGAAATGTGCAACCTCCTTGACGGCATTATTCGGCTCTACTTATTTGGGTGAGTCAGCCTTTTCTCACATGAAGATTATCAAGTCCAAATACCGTTCCACCATGACAGATGCTCATTTGGAGGCCTGCTTGAGGCTGGCTACCAACAGCTACTGTCCGAACTATTGTAACCCTGTCTGACTCCCTCCAGTGCAGGTCATCATCAGAGTAGAGAGGTAGAGATCACAAATCTACTTAACACAGCTGTAAAGGTTCATGCAGTGATGAAATTTCAACATAGTGTAGTAGCAAGTGCTTGGTATGATTATTAAGGTTCAATATAAATGCAAATCCATTGCAATACTGTATATGTAACACAACATGTATATAAATACACACACTGTATATAAATGTTCATATACTATATGTAAAACATGTAATGGGTATTTTTATTATTATTATTTGTAATATGAGTAGATCATTTTGACCTGGTCATTTTAAAAGTAGCTCACGAGTCAAAAAATTGTGGGCACCCCTGTATTAGAGGGACCGCTCAGGTTGGACGGTTTGGAGACAAAGCAAGAGAGGCAAGATTGAGATGGCTTGGACATGTGTGGAGGAGAGATGCTGAGTATATTGGGAGAAGGATACTGAATATGGCGCTGCCAGGGAAGAGGAGAAGGGGAAGGCCAAAGAGGAGGTTTATGGGTGTGGTGAGGGAAGACATGCAGGTGGCTGGTGTGACAGAGGAAGACGCAGAAGACAGGAAGAAATGGAAACGGATGATCCGCTGTGGCAACCCCTAACGGGAGCAGCCGAAAGTAGTAGTAGATTTGTCTCATCGATCACATCCACACTCCTTACATCGATTAACAACAGGAACAGTTGGATTTTGATGCAAGTACCTCTAAGTATGTACAAACTTTGCACATTCTTCTGGAGTAATTTTTGCCCAATTTTCTTGGCAGAATTTGTACAGGTCTTAGGGGTTGGTGGGATGGCGCCTCTGGACTGCAATTTTCAGTCTGTGCCACAGATTTTCAATGAGGTTGAGGTCCAGACTTTGACTTGGCCACTCGAAAACATTCACCTTTTTGTTGCTAAGCCATGCCATTATTGCTTTAGCCTTGTGCTTAGGATCATTGTCCTGCTGGAAGGTGAACTTTCTCCTAAGCTTCAGTTTTATGGCAGACTGCAATAGGTTTTCTTCCAATATTTCCGTGTATTTAGCTCCATCCATTCTTCCCTCAGTTTGAACAAGGTTCCCAGTGCCTGCAGATGAAAAGCAACCCCGTAGCATTATGCTGCCATCACCATGCTTCACTGTAGGGAGGGTATTTTTTTTAGGGTATGAGCAGTGTTAGATTTGCACCATACATAATGCTTTGAGTTTTGGCCAAAAAGCTCAACTCCCGTCTCATCTGACCACAAAACCTTTACCCACATCCTAACTTGGTCTCTCTCATGCTTGGTAGCAAACTCCAAGCATGCTTTTATATGCACAATTTTGAGCAACAGCTTCTTTCTTCCCAACCTCCCATACAGGCCAGATTTATGGCGAGCCCGTGATATGGTTGACTCATGCACATTTACTCCAGTTTCGGTTACTGACCTCTTCAGTTACTGAGCTCCTTCAAAGTAATTGCAGGATCTTCTGTGGCTTTCCTCACCAGCCAATCTCTTACTCGGACACTTAGCTTTGAGGGACAGTGTTGTGTATAGGTATTAAGAGAGAAACACGGAACAGATAATACTTTCACGTAACTTTACTGTGTAAGCTCAAGTTTATCATGCTACTTCTCATCTCTATTATCCCCATAGGATCGAACAGTATCACAACAGTTACCTAGTGCAACCTTTAGGCTTGGAATGGAATAGAATTCAGAACACAACATTTCCCTCTCTCTTAAAATTGTTACTTCTATATAAAACAAACGAGTATGACGCAAATGCAGCAAACAATTAACTTTTGAAATTATAACCTAATAGGTCATACAGTGCATCCAGAAAGTATTCACACCCCTTCACTTTCCCCACATTTTATGTTACAGCCTTATTCCAAAATGGATTAAATTCCTTTTTTTTCTCATCAATCTACATACAATACCCCATAATGACAAAGCGAAAAGGGTTTTGTAGAAATTTTTGCAAATTTATTAAAAATGAAAAACTGAAATATTGCATGTACATAAGTATATTCACACCCTTTACTCAGTACTTGGTTGAGGCACCCTTGGCAGCGATTACAGCCTCAAGTCTTCTTGGGCATGAAGCTACAAGCTTGGCACACCTACTATATTTGGGGTATTTCTCCCATTCTTTGCAGATCCTCTCGACCTCTGTGAGGTTAGATGGGGAGCGTCGCTGCACAGCTATTTTCAGGTCTTTCCAGAAATGTTCAATGGGGTTCAAGTGTGGGCTCTGGCTGGGCCAGTCAAGGACATTCACAGACTTGTCCTGAAGCCACTCCTTTGTTGTCTTGGCTGTGTGCTTAGGGTCGTTGTCGTGTTGAAAGGTAAACCTTCGCCCCAGTCTGAGGTCCTGAGCGCTCTGGAGCAGGTTTTCATCAAGGATCTCTCTGTACTTTGCTCCATTCATCTTTCCCTCGATCCTGAGTAGTCTCCCAGTTCCTGTTGCTGAAAAACATCCCCACAGCATGATGCTGCCACCACCATACTTCACTGTAGGGATGGTATTAGCAAGGTGATGAGAGGTGCCTGGTTTCCTCCAGACGTGACATTTGGCATTCAGGCCAAGGAGTTCAATCTTGGTTTCATCAGACCAGAGAGTCTTGTTTCTTGTGGTCTGAGAGTCCTTTAGGTGCTTTCTGGAAAACTCCTAGCGGGCTGTCATGCGCTTTTTACTGAGCAGAGGCTTCCATCTGGCCACTCTACCATAAAGGCCTGATTGGTGGAGTGCTGCAGAGATGGTTGTCCTTCTGGAAGGTTCTCCCATCTCCACAGAGGAACGCTGGAGCTCTGTCAGAGTGACCATCGGGTTCTTGGTCACCTCCCTGACCCTTCTCCCCCGATTGCTCAGTTTGGCTGGGCAGCCAGCTCTAGGAAGAGTCCTGGTGGATACAAACTTCTTCCATTTATGAATGATGGAGACCACTGTGCTCTTCGGGACCTTCAAAGCTGTAGAATTTTTTTTGTACCCTTCCCCAGATCTGTGCCTCGATACAATCCTGTCTCGGAGGTCCACAGACAATTCCTTTGACTTCATGGCTTGGTTTCTGCTCTGACATGCACTGTCAACAGTGGGACCTTATATAGACAGGTGTGTGCCTTTCCAAATCATGTCCAATCAATTGAATTTACTACAGGTGGACCCCAGTCAAGATGTAGAAACATCTCAAGGATGATCAGTGGGAACAGGATGAACCTGAGCTCAATTTTGAGTGTCATATCAAAGGGTGTGAATACTTATGTACATGCAATATTTCAGTTTTTTATTTTTAATAAATTTGCAAACATTTCTATAAAACCTTTTTCACTTCGTCATTATGGGGTATTGTGTGTAGATTGATGAGAAAAAAAAGGAATTTAATCCATTTTGGAATAAGGCTGTAACATAACAAAATGTGGGGAAAGTGAAGGGGTGTGAATATTTTCCGGATGCACTGTATGTCTCTTGTACTTAAGTTACATGGTGTTTGATCCAAGCTGACTGTGTTCTGATCCGCTGGCTTGGATTTCGTATAGTGTCACTTGTTGTAGGCTCCGTAGGCCTCTGACCTTCTGCTGGAAGACTTAAGGTCTCCGGCAGTGCGTACAAGTGTGAAGCATCCCAAGACTTCCCATCAGCTAGTGTGTAACTTTGAGGTCCTTTCTGTTGTGTCACCTTAAAGAGCAGGGTAACCAAATTGACAGATTTGCTTCAAAATACTTTATAAATGTGGGAGATGTATTGCTGTTGACATGTTAAAATGTGTTGAACCATGTATAGAACTTATTTGCGGAGTTAGACTGTTTTTGGGTATTTTTCCCGTTTTCCTTTCTTGATTTTTTGGCCGGCTTCCTTGGTGACATCGCTGTCTTCCTTTCAGTGCCATGCCCCCAGAGTCTGAAACCAGTGGACGTTGCAGATTTTTACACGCTTTTGAAGCTTTGTTTAATATACTTCGCATCATTTTTAAAGTGGCGGGTAACTGAGCTCAAATCTGTGTTTTGGGATACCCATACCCCAGGAAAACATATCAGTAACCACCCAGCCAATTCTGTATGATTAAAGAGCAGGGTAACCAAATTGACAGATTTGTTTCAATATACTTTATAAATGTGGGAGATGTATTGCTGTTGACATGTTGAAATGTGTTGAACCATGTATAGAATTGATTTGCGGAGTTAGACCGTTTTTGGGTATTTTTCCTGTTTTCCTTTCTTGATTTTTTTGGCCGGCTTCCTTGGTGACGTCGCCATCTTCCTTTTGGTGCCACGCCCCCAGAGTATGAAACCAGTGGACGCTGCAGATTTTTACACGTTTTTGAAGCTTCATTTTATATACTTCGCAACATTTTTAATCTTACAGAATTGGCTGGGTGGTTACTGATATGTTTTCCAGGGGTGTGGGTATCCCAAAACACAGATTTGAGCTCAGTTACCCGCCACTTTAAGAGGCTCACTGAACTTGGACTTTCCTTTCTTGACATGCATAGGGTTTCTCACATGAACAAGGCTTCCGAGCTGCAGATTAGGAGTCTTAGCATGTCTCTTGGCATCGGCATATGTTTTCATGTGTTACTGTTTCTTTGCAACTCTCTCTCTCAGTTCATGATATTGTGCAGGTGTGAACTTTGATTGGATAGAGATTTTGGTTCTCATTTTTCTTCCATACATGAGCTGAAAGGGTGATGTTCCTGTGGCTGCATGTGGTGTAGCTCTGTAGGCTTGCAGGGACTCAGTGACATGCACTTTCCACTGAGCTTTATCTTTCTGTGTGTTAAGGAGGCTTTCTTTTAACACCCTATTTAGCCTCTCTACAGCTCAATTTCCTTCTTGATGGTAGGTTGTAGTCTTGATGTGTTGGATATCTCGTTCTTCCAGGAAAGAAGACATTTCAGAGGAGATTAGCTGTGGGCCATTATCAGTCACCACAGCCATGGGGTTTCCTTTTTGGCGAAACACAGATCTCATGAAGGCAATCACCGTAGCTGTAGTGCATTGTGCACACACCTCTGGCCACTTTGAATAATAATCAACCATGGTAATTGCGAATTTACAGTCAAGAGGACCGGTCTCAATTGGGCCAACTATGTCTATTGCACTTTTTGCCAGGGTCCATCAGGCAAAGGGACTGGTGTCAGTGATGCAGGGGCTGTTCTTGCAGTCGTATCATTCAGCTGACAAGGCACACAGAAGGCAATGATGGACTTTACCAGTGCATCCATCTTAGGCCACCAATACAAATCTCTCAGTCTCTGTTTGGTGCGCACAATACCTTGGTGGCTCTCATGTGCTAGTTGCACCATGTGGGGACGTAGCCTTACTGGCACCACAAGTCTCTGGCTCCCTCTCAGGATAAGTGAGTCGTGCACTGATAGCTCATCCCTAACCTGGTAGTAAGGCGTCATGTCAGCAGGCAGACCTTTTGGTGATGCAGGCCACCCTTTACTCATGTAAGTGTGCAGCTTATGTAGCTCTGGACAGGAAGAACATAACTCTGTGAAGTCAGATATGGGCACAGCAGTCAAAAGGGTGGAGACGGGGTCTGCAGTGGTGTAGCGGTCTAAGCATCAGCTTTGTGTCGATGCAGTTGCCCACTGGGGACCGGGGTTCGCACGCTGGTCTCGTCAGATCTGACTATGGCCGGACTCGATGAAGCAGCAATAATTGGCAATGCTGTCTTTGGGAGGGGGGTGGAGTTGGCTTGTGTTCGTCACATGAATGCGTCTCTGTGTGTGTCGGAAAAAGCAGTGGTTTGGCCTGGATTCGTCTTGTCACAAAATTGGCGAAGTGTCTCCTTCGAGACTGCCGGCCAGAGAGATGCAGTTTGGGAACGCATGCAGTACGAGGGTGGGTGTTTGAACTAAAATAGGGTTCGATTGGCCACTAAATTGGGAGAAAAAGGGAAAAATCAGAAATAAATTTTAAAAAAAAAAGGTGGAGATGGCAGCAACAGTCTCTGGTTGCATGTTTGTGAAGCTGTCCTGTTCATATGGCAGTGGCAAATGGGAAAGACCATCTGCTGCATGGTTCTGAGCACCAGGCCTAATATCATAGTTGAAACAGAGCAGCCTTGCAGACAAGCGTGCTATTCACATACTCGTTCTACCCATGTCTTTGGTTGCCAGGAGTTTGGTTAAAGCTTGGTGATCAGTTCGTAAAGTGAACTTTGTTCCCCATAAGTAGGTCCTCCAGCGCTCTGTAGCCCAGACACAGGCCAACGCTTATTTTTCCACCACTGAATATTTCCTCTGAGCCGCACTCGAGGAATGAGAAGCGAAAGCCACTGTTCTTTCAGAGTTATCTGGATGTAGTTGTGTAAGGACACCACCCATGCCATAGTCGGAGGCGTCTGTAGAAACCATAGTGGGCAGTGAAGGGTCAAAAAGGGCAAGTGCCTGACTGTCAGTAATACGTTGTTTGACTTGCTGGAAGCTTTTCTGTGCATCATTAGTCCATGTGAATGTAGTGTTACGTAGCACATCCCTCATTGGTGCCACAACAGTTGCATAGGTCTGTATGAACTTGGAGTACCACGCTGTCAGGCCTAGGAAAGACCTGAGAGATGTGGCATCACAGGGTGCTGGAGTATCACAGATAGCTACAACGTGGCCATTATTTGGCAGCAGACCCTCCTTACATATTGTGTGGCCCAGGTAAGGCAGCTTGTCTAGATAGAATTTGCATTTGTTTGTATTTAGGTGTAGTCCAGCTTCCTGTAACCTGTGTAGTACAGCTTTCAGTCGTGTTTCGTGCTCAGCTTGGGTGTATGAGTATATGATTACATCATCGAGGTAAGCTTGAACTCCAGGTAGATCTTGCAGCACAATGGACATCATCTTTTGAAAAGCAGAGGGCACTGATGCTAGCCCATAGCAAAGTTGCTTGTATCTGAAAAGACCCTCATGCGTTATGAAGGCGGTCAAATCTCTGCTGCCCTCATGAAGATATGCATTAGCAAGGTCAATAGTTGAGAACATGGTTGCTCCTCTGAGTTAAGAAAAGAACTCCTCTATTTGTGGATGCGGTAGCAATCAGTCACTACAGCCTTATTGGGCCCCCTGAGGTCTATGCACATTCTAATTCGATCTGAATTCTTGCGTTGCGTCACCACGATTGGCGACACCCATGGAGACGCGTCGATTTTCTCAATTATGTCGGCATCTAGTAGGTGATTTAACTCTGCAGAAACTGCGTCCCTGACAGAGAAGGGCAATCTCCTCAAATTCTGTTGAACTGGTTTTATGTTATCTCTCACTGTAACTTTATGTACAAAATTATTCACACAGCCTGTGGTTGGAGGCGGAATGGTAGTGGAGTATGAAGGAATGGCTGTCGTAGCAGGTGGAGGTGAAACTTAGTAACATATGGACGTGGAGCTGCTATCGCCCTAACTGGCTGTTCTGATTTGAGAATCACTTTGTTTCCCACTATAACCATTTTTAATGCCTCAATTAAGTCCAGCCCCAGAAGTAGTGAACCTGACTCCACAATGTAGGAAGAGGCTGGGGCAGAACATCAGTCATGAAGTACATGTGTATCCAGTCGGCCTCGTACAGGAATTCTCTGTCTGGAGTATATCACCAGCGGAATTACTGCTGGTTTCAGGGGCCTAAATGAATGCTCATAAACATGAACAGGCAGTAATGAAACTGAAGACATCGTATATACTATCATCTGAAATGGCTGCCTATTGGATGTTGCTATTTCTACAGTGCACATTATGTTCTTCTCTACTGGGGCAGCATCTTTCAACAGTAGCACTGTCAGTTCAGGAATTATAATCTCTTTCACTTCATGTTTTTGGCTTGAACGACACACTTTTGAAAAGTGCCCAGTCTTTCCCCATGAGTTGCATGTTTTGTTCATAGCAGGGCATTTTGTAGAGTTTGCAAGGTGCTTATCTGAGTCACATCTGTAGCATTTGTGTGTCTCACTTTTTCTTTGGTTACCTGCACTGGTGGCGCTTTTTTTTCCCCCCCTCTTTGGAAGTGTAGTCATTTCCCGTACCGGTACATCACTGTTTGAAAGTGCACTAGCATTGCACGCGGCCGATTCCACTTGATTTGCAATTTGAATAGCTTTATCCAGTGTCAACTTATGTTCAAGTAGCAAGCGTTCACGTACACGTCCATTGTAGGCTTTTTCCACTATTTTATCTCGTAGCATATCTTGTTCTGCAGTTCCGAATTCACACAGTGTAACCATTTCACGTAGCGTGGAGATATATTGCGCAATAGTTTCATCATGTCTGCACTCGTTGGCGGAATTTATGTCTTTCAGCAGTCACATTTACCTTTGGCACGAAGAGCGCTTGCAGGGCAGTCCCGGCCTCTTCGTAGGTGGTGCCTGTTGCAGTCAATGTGTAGAAAATCCTCTGCGCTTCGGTTCCGCGGCTGTGTTGCAGTACAGCTCGCTTGCGGGTATCGGGCCACTTAGCTCCTTCCACATCAATAACGAGTAGGTAGTTTTCAAACATCTTTAGCCTTGTGACAAATGGCATTGTAGGTTCTCCCAGACATTGCATGAACATGGGAGGCAAAGGAGTAGTAGCCACAGACATCCTCGTTGCCAATTTGTTGTGTATAGGTATTAAGAAAGAAGCACGGAACAGAGAATACGTTCACGTAACTTTACTGTGTAAGCTCAAGTTCATCACACTACTTCTCCTCATCTCTATTATCCCCATAGGATCAAACCGTATCACAACAGTTACCTAGTGCAACCTATTGGCTTGGAATGGAATAGCATTCAGAACACAACAGACAGCCTGTCCTACAAAGCATCTGGGTGATGTGATACAGCTTCCACTTTCTTACTATGGATCCAACAGTGTTCCGTGGGTCATCACAACACTTGGATATTGTTTTGTATCCCTTTCCCGCTTTCTGCATTTTTTTTCTTTCAGATTTATTTCCCCTTTTTGTGTTGTATCCGGTCAATTGCCCTATTTTCCGAGCCATCTTGGTCGCTGCTCCACCCCCTCTGCCAATCTGTGGAGGGCTGCAGACTACCACATGCCTCCTTCGATACATGCAGAGTCGCCAGCCGCTTCTTTTCACCTGGCGGTAAGGAGTTTCGCCAGGGGGGCGTAGCGCATGGGAGGATCACGCTATTCCTCCCAGTCCCCCCCCCCCCCCGAACAGGCGCCCGACCGACCAAAACAGGTGCTAGTGCAGGACACATACCCATATCCAGCTTCCCACCCGCAGACACGGCCGATTGTCTGTAAGGACGCCCGACCAAGCTGGAGGTAACACGGGGATTCGAAATGGTGATCTCTGTGTTGGTCGCCTTCTGCATTTTAATCATTTTGTCTCTTACTTCAATATCCATTATTCCCATCGGTCACCTGACTTTCTCGTTGCCGCCATGCTGGATCACAACCTAGCTGTGGATATGTGCAGCAACCGTTTGTTTATTCTATGCAACGTGTATTTTAACCGCTTGTTTTTGCTTGAAAGTGCGTTTTTAAGTTAAGAAAAGTTAATTCTTACATAGTAACATTATTGCCTGCTGCCATTTGTTATCTAGGGAACAGTTTTTTTTTTTAACTTGATAAGTATCTGGCTCTGACAGAAGTAGGAAAAATGTTTGACTTAGTGTCTACTGTTTAAGCCATAAGCCTACCTGATCAAAAGGAGTTAATCAATCATAGCTAACTTTTGTGCAATTATTGTATGTTCAAACAGAATTGAAAGGGACAAGAAGTCTTTTTTTTTTCAGATTACCAAAAGTTATCACACATCAAGGTGAAGATGCAACATTAATTTCAGAAGAGAGACGAGCTCAGATTAGCAGATCAGATTTGACCAGTGAGAAGCAAACCAACACCAGAGTTTGTTCAGATCACTTCGTCTCTGAGAAAGCAGCTGCTCTTTTCAACAAGGCGAACATAGACTGGGCACCCACTTTAAACTTGGGACACAACAAATTCAGGCCTCCTGCAGATTCATCACTTAAAAGAATCGTTAGAGGTCAAAAACGGGAGCAACAACAGTAAAACCAAGATGAAGGCAATCAGACCCCTGTCAAGTTACCGAACAATAAGGACGGATAAATCAAAACCGCATTGGTAACAAAGGATGTATCTTGTAAAACTGATATGACGTGTGAAGAGATTTATGACTTCGAAAAAAGTGATAAAAATGCGGTCGCAAAGCTTGATAAGTTATCCTTTACTGAAGAATAATTGAATAAAGATGACAAAAAAGTTGCAGTATACACAGGGCTTCCAAATTTTCTCACCCTGTCTTCAGTATTTAGCCTTGTTGATAATAATAACTAATAACGCAGAAGACAGGAAGAAATGGAAACGGATGATCCGCTGTGACGACCCCTAACGGGAGCAGCCGAAAGTAGTAGTAGTAGTAGATAATAACTAATAATTAAAGCAAATAATATCAAAATAAACAATGAAAGTTACGTTTTTTTTTAAGTTTGGACAATACATTTAACCCCTGCTTTATTGGACAGTGTCACGTATCTGGAAAAACCCAAAAGCAGACGGGACAACCAGGTAAGGGAAAAAATCAAGTCTTTATTGTAGTGGCCGATCCCAGGAGTAGAGCAGGAGTTGGCTCAGTGGCAGGGAGACTGGCAGGCTGAAGTCCTGAAGAGCAGAGAGCAAAAAATCAGACAGGCAGGCAAGAATGCAAAAACTATGAACATCAGAGAATACAGGCTAGGACTGGGACTGGACGTGCAATAACCTTTAGGCAACAAACCATGAATGGCAACATTCCAGCGAAGACTGGTCCACAGTGGAGGCTTCTTAAAGGTGAGGGTGATTGCTTGATGGCCAGCAGGTGTGTTGATTGAAACCATGGGCAGGTGTGCCAGAGTGAAGGAGGGGTGAGAAGGTGTCAAGGGAGAGGGGGTGATTGCTTGATGGCCAGCAGGTGTGTTGATTGAAACCATGGGCAGGTGTGCCAGAGTGAAGGAGGGGTGAGCAGGTGTCAAGGGAGACGGGTTGTGACAGTACCCCCCTCCGAGGGGCGCCACTGGGCGACCCACCAGGCCTGTCAGGGTGCGTCCTGTGGAAGTCCCGGATGAGGTTCATGTCCAGGACAAGGCGACGAGGGTCCCAACACCTCTTCCCCGGGCCATATCCCTCCCAGTCAATGAGATACTGCAGGCCGCGACCGCGGCAACGAGAGTCCAGGAGACGACGAACAGTGTAGGCAGGATGATTGTCGATCATACGATGAGGTGGGGGCGGGGGGGGGGCGGAGGAACTAGAGGGCTGCAGTGTCGGCGCCAGAACAAATCTGACGGCCGGGCCTACGGTTTTCACGGGGGGGCATGAGCATTAGGGCTGTCAAATTTACATTTTATATTTGAATATTCTTCGATTGTGAATTTTTATTATTAATTATTTGCTAAATTAACCTTCGAATGTGCGCTTAGAATCCTTACTTGTGCTCTGCTCTTTTCCCCCGTTGTTTTCCATTCGCGCACAGATGCTACAAGCAGATCACGTGAGCTTACTCGCAGCAAACAGCCCACTACAACAACACACTGATATGCTAGCTGCACTGCGTCACAGTAGGCTACTAAAGGGCTAAGCCGAAAGAACCTCGAATCAAAGAAAAAAGTGGTGTGTAAGGTATGCCATTTTTGAGCAAGTGTAACACTCCACAGCTAAGTTACGAATTTAAAGCAACATCTTCAAACTAAGCACCCATCAGAATTCGCGCAGACCTGTGACGAGTCGCCGGCTTCAAAACAGCCACACCTGACAGCGTTTTTCCAACAATATGTTGCATCCCCGGCACTTCTGTGCGATCAGAACGTGTTTTTTTCCAATGCTGGGAACATCGTTAACAAAAAACGTGCAGCACTCGCCTCTGACCAAGTAAATCGCCTTGTATTTTTAGCAAACAATCTCTAAAATAGTCATGTGAGCTGCGAAGTTGTCAAACTCAAATGGGCGTTTTTCCTTTAACGTTAATGCTGTGGCCATTTGAGTTTGGTCAGTGTCCTCCCATTCCGTCCTGGTTGGGACACACACACAGATTTGGTGACGACAGCAGTAGACTAGTTCTGTTTGTATTATTTTTCCGTATGTTATGCAGTGTGTTTTATGGTTTGTAAAATCCTGTTAGGCAGCCAAAAAAATAACGTTTTTATTGAACTTTTCAATATTCTGTCAATTTGCTTGTAAAATAAAGGATAACCAACTCAATTATTGTTTTGTTACTTTCTGTCAATTAAAGATTCACAAAAAAAGTTTAGTTTAACGTTACCAAAGACACAATGTTGCTTATTTTGGGTTGTATTGGCCGCGTTGCTCCCCCCTGTGGACAGCGTGTACAGCAGGAGTCGCATCAGACTAGTATGGCTATGCTGCACTTCATTGATGTATTTGATGCATTTTTATTTTCATATATATTTAAATAAATAATCGAATATATATTGATTCTCTGTTATTTTTGGAGTAAAAAAAAAAATCGCATTTAATTTTTGGTCCAGTTGACAGCCCTAGGGGACATCCCTAGGGGCGACATGTCGCATTTCGAGGAATGGACTTAACAATCTCGGCCAAAACAGGGTCTGACAGGCTCCGGTGGCAGCGGCTCCACTTGACCAACAGTAGCCGCTGTGGTGTTAACGTCACTATCTTCGCTTGTTGCACCCGCCTCGGTCCCAACTGTTTTCTCGGGTGTTGTTGCAGCATCTGTCCTTTCTCTTTCTGCTGGTGTAGACTTGTTGTTTGGACACTGAGAAAGCCATTTTCTTATATCCATCATGATTTTACAGTTAGCTGGCTAGCTCATTCGATTTTGCCATGTTTTTAAAGTATCCTTTTCCTGTGTGTCACACGCAATTACCACCTGAATGGACAAAATCACACACTGATGTTCCGCTCCGGTGTCCTGCTAACCCCGCTCCGCCACAATCACGAAATTTGAGCATTTTATTTCATTGATTATTATTATTATTGATTATGTATTTAAATGTGCTATGTGCATTAATTAATTTTAATTTTTACATGATATTTAGGTACTAATTTTCACATCATCACTGGGTAATTGGCGGGGGGGGGGGGGCACAACTTTCATTTGGGGGGGCGAGGCCCGGCCAATGCCCCCCTGTAGCGCCGACACTGGAGGGCTGGTAGAGACAGGTTTGAGGCAGGACACATGGAAGGAAGGATGAACCCGGAGAGTGCGGGGCAGCTTCAGACGGAACACCGAGGGGTTAACGACTTTGACAATGGAAAAGGGACCAATATACCTGGGGGACAGTTTCTTAGCGTCCGATTTCAAAGGTAGGTCCTTGGTGGAGAGCCATACCTGGTCACCGGGGGAGTAGTCTGGAGCAGGGGTGCGATGATGATCAGCCAAGCGCTGGTAACGGCCGGAGGCCCTGAGCAGTGCAGCACGGGCTCGCCACCAGGTCCTACAGCACCGACGGACATGGGCCTGGACAGACGGAACCGGAATGTCCTCCTCCTGAGAAACAAAAAGGGGAGGCTGATAGCCGTAAAGGCATTGAAAAGGGACAACCCAGTGGCGGACGATGGCAAGGTGTTATGGGCATATTCTACCCAGGGAAGTTGAGAGGACCAAGAGGATAGGTTGGCAGACACCAGACAGCGGAGAACAGTCTCCAATACCTGGTTGGCCCTCTCGGCCTGGCCGTTGGTCTGAGGATGTAACCCCGATGACCGACTGACGGTGGCACCGATGGCAGAGCAGAGGGCCTTCCAGACAGCAGAAGTGAACTGGGGACCATGGTCAGACACTATATCACGGGGAAGACTGTGGACCTGGAAAACCTCCCTGGCCAGCAGATCCGCAGTCTCTCGGGCCGAAGGCAGTTTAGACAAGGGCAAAAAATTAACAAATTTACTGAAGCGATCAACAACAGTCAGTACAACGGTATTACCATCAGAGGCGGGCAGACCAGAGACGAAATCCAAGGAGAGATGCGACCAGGGACGGTGTGGAACAGGAAGGGGGCGCAGCAGACCGGCACTGGCCCGAGTGGAGGGCTTATTCTGGGCACAAACAGGACAGGCAGAAACAAAAGACCTAGTATCCTCCTTCATGGAAGGCCACCAGAACCGCCTACGGAGGAAGGCTAGGGTATGGGTTACTCCAGGATGGCAGGTAAGTTTGGAAGAGTGAGCCCACTGCAACACACTTGATTTAACGGCATCTGGAACAAACAAGCGCCCAGGGGGACCGTTACCTGGGTCGGGCTGAGTCTGTTGTGCTACTATGGCCTCCCTTTCAATGTTCCAGGTGACAGCCGCAGCCGCAACCACACAGGTAGAAGGAACGATGGTGTCAGGGTGGAGCTTGGGCCGGACTCCTTCCCATGCACACAAGACAGAGCATCGGGCTTGGCATTCCTGGAGCCAGGTCTGTAAGTCAAAGAAAAATTAAAATGACCAAAAAAGAGCGCCCACCTGGCTTGGCGCGCATTGAGATGCTTTGCTGACTGGATGTATTCCAGGTTCTTATGGTCAGTCCACACTATAAAAGGAAACTCAGACTCCTCCAGAAAATGTCACCATTCCTTCAGTGCCAATTTCACTGCCAGGAGCTCATGATTCCCCACATCATAGTTCCTTTCAGCTGGGGAGAGACGGTGAGACAGGAAGGCACAGGGGTGTATCTTACCATCCTCACTGGATCGTTGCGAAAGGACTGCCCCCGCCCCAATCTCAGAGGTGTCCACCTCCACAACGAACTGCTTGGTTGGGTCTGGCTGTATGAGGATAGGAGCTGTGGTGAAGCGGTGCTTGAGGGCTTGGAAAGCTGCCTCTGCTACAGGGGTCCACCGAAACTGTCTGGAGGTTGAGGTAAGAGCAGTTAGTGGGGCCGCAACACGGCTGTAATTGCGGATGAACTATCTGTAAAAGTTGGCAAAACCGAGAAACCTTTGAAGCCGTTTACGGCTGGTCGGGCTTGGCCACTCAAGAACCGCTCTTACCTTGGCGGGGTCCATTCTCACCTGCCCGTCGGCCACGATGTAGCCCAGGAAGGTGACTGAAGGAGCATGGAATTCGCACTTCTCTGCTTTCACGAAAAGGCGGTTCTCCAGAAGCCGTTGAAGGACTTGGCGGACGTGCATGACATGCTCTGACAGGTCTCTGGAAAAAATCAGGATAACATCCAGGTAAACAAAACGATCCAACATGTCACGTAGGATGTGATTTACCAGACTCTGGAAGACAGCTGAGGCATTAGTGAGACCAAACGGCATCACCAGATATTCAAAATGCCCCAGGGGGGTGTTGAAAGCAGTCTTCCATTCATCTCCGTCTCGAACCCGGACCAGGTGGTAAGCATTGCGGAGGTCTAGTTTATGAACATTGTGGCTCCCTGGAGAGAATCAAAAGCAGAAGTCATGAGGGGCAGAGGATACTTATTCTTGACCGTGATGTTATTGAGGCCTCTATAGTCAGGTCAGAGGTCTCAGGGCTTGACACCTGACAGGGGACAGACTGAGGCAGAGCAGACTGGAGGCATATGGCATGACAGACAGGACTCCAACTTGTAATTCTGGCCGATGACAAATCAATATGGGGACTATGCTTAACCAGCCAGGGATGACCAAGTATAATGGGAACAAATGGAGAATTGATAACAAAACAACTTAACTCCTCTTGATGGTTTCCCAACAACAGGAGGCGCACAGGCTCGGTCTTGGAGGTTATCTGGGCCAGGAGACGTCCATCCAGGGCATTAGCTTCAAGAGGCTGGTCCAGATTCAGAGTGGCAAGACCTAACTGCTTCACAACACTTGCATCCAAAAAGCTTTCATCAGCTCCAGAGTCAATTAAAGCCAAAAGCTTAGTGGACTGACCTTTAAAACTGATGGTAGCTTGCAACTGGTTACGTGGACATGGAGACAGAGGGCAGACAGTTGGGCTCGCGAGGATCCTCCCCCTCCCTCGTGAGCCTGCTAGTTTGACGGACGGTGAGAGCAGGAGGCGAGAAAGTGACCAGGCTAACCACAATACAAGCAGCTGTTCTTGGTGATGCGGCATTGACGCTCCTCCGGTTCGAGCCGGAAGTGGCCGAGTTGCATCGGCGCTGAAGCTGGGGAAGAATCATGCCTCGAGCTTTCTCGGAGGACGTCAGCCTCAGTCGAGCGAGCTCGGCCCCCAGAATTTTGAGGTGTGGCCCGTGGAAAGTTGTTGTGACCAGGAAGTCAATTCCATGGTGATTTCAAATGATGGGTAAGAGCTATTTGCTAATAATATTTGACCAAGGCATGTTATGCAGTCGGTTGGTGCTCTTTGCTGAGAGTAGCTTGCTCCACCCTGTGAAGTGTGACATGTTTAGAGCACCTCAGGGGTGTTCAGTGACAGTATGTTTGCCTTTCTTTCACTCATTCAAAAAAATACACAAAAAGAAAGAAAAAAAAACAGACACATACAGCAGTGTGCACTTGCATGTAAACATAAACACCAACACACATACACTCACATTTACATTTACACGAGGCATGCCTGGGTATGCACCTCTGCACACATTCAAAACATCGCCATGTACACAAACAAATGCCCACTCACACCGGCACAGGCATGCAGAACTGAAGTTACACACATACACATACACAAACACACAAATACTTTTGTAACTCTCCGAGTCTACCCCCATCCTCCTCGGATTCATCAGAGCCAGAGCCCTTCATGGACTATTGCCCGCGGTACTGCCTCAGGGTCTAAATGTTGGAGAGGATAGGTACAAGAGGTGAAATCAAAGAAATAGGCTGGCCAACATCTAGGTATTACTGGTTGTTTGTGAGCGCTCACATCAATTACCACTTTCTAACAACCCCCCACCCCTACCCACCCTTAACCAGCTCTTCTCCTTGCTCATTAGACACCTTCAAAGAACAGTAAGTGGAATCAGGGAGCACAGTAGTTGCATAGCGGTACAATAGAGAGAGCATACTGGTGTATACCACATGGAGGGCCATATGGAACATATGGTACACATGCATGACCCAGCAAAGTAATGCGAATGAGACCACACTAACCTTGATCGCTATAAATCTCACCTTGGACATCACTTCCAAAACCACTAATTTCAACATGTTTTGTTAAATGGAATATTTTATGGTTTAAGTCTTAAAGGTACTAAAGTGTAATTATATTGATGTCAGTGTGTCTCATTTCTTCCACCTCTTGAGCTTGTCTATTTCTGTAAAACATTTCTCTCATTCCCTGTCTGTCCTTCTGTCATTAATTTCCCATAGTTTTTCTTCTTTCAGCTTATTCGCTGTTTCTCAGGGGTTACCACAGCAGATTTTATAGTTTCCATCAGTACCCTGTGAGGACACAGCATGAAATGGTGGCCTCAACCGATCTGGTATGGAACCTCGACTGATCCGGTATGGTCTTGTCAATCCACATGATGATCTGGCAAAATGTTACGTTGGATGCCCTTCCTGACACAACCACTAACCCTATGGATGGGGGCACAGGTAAAGTGCTGGTTGCCATCCCAGTACTCATGGCCTTGCACCCATGCCTGTTGCCTGCATTCATTTAATTTCCCACAGTTACAAAAATATAAAGAAAAGCTATGAAGTCAATTATGGTACAAAACTGGTTTCAATGCTGTGTATTATTAAGCGACATGTCCTCTAGAATGGAATTGGCCTTTGCTAGAAGGCAATGAAAAGTCAGCTTCCAGCAGCTGAATGGAATATGTGAATGTGTCATCAGCACAATGAAACAGAAACCTCTCCCCTGCTGTGCCTGACCTTCCCCTGGCCGCAATATGCTTATATTTCCATTGCTCCAGGGTGGGAGAAGAGAGGGAGGAAAGTAGAGAGACAGTGAGATATAATATAACGAAAAATATTAAATCATAAAATGTCTATAATACATTTCAAATATTTTAGTTATTGCTTTGGTTGCGATTTATTTTACTACATGGTAAAAATATATGGCTAATAGTTTTGTGGAGTCTGTCACAGTCTGTCACCTGGTCTCTTGCACACACATTATGCCTGCCTTTCGTCTTTCCATCATATCAGCCAGTTCTGTCCCTCTACCAGTCATAGTGCCAACATTCAACGTTCCGACTCACCTCCACACTCCTACCCTTCCTCCTCTCTCGCTGCCTCTGGACATGCCTTCCCCCTCTCCTTCTCCTTCGTCCAACAGTAGCATAGTTTCCACCGGCACCCTTTCTTGTTCATCCAACACTACCAGAATGTCCTGGGATGCAGCAGCTTCTGCCGCAGCCTCCTTTCTATTGACTGAGTGGATGCTAGAGTGGGTAGAGCCACATTTTGATTGATGAGACAGTGGTCTTGATAAAGAACTTCTTGAGTCTAAGATGGATCCAACATCAGGCCAAGGTTCTTCTTCTTCATCTGGTGTATGTCCTTCAAGTTGCCTTACTGCTTTTCAAATAATGAATGCTGAAAGTGATATTTACGTGTCAACTTTGTGTCGCTGGTCTGGTTCAGGAGTTTACTTTCAACGTAACTCTTCATAAATGACCTTTACATCAGAACAGATGCTTTCCATATTCTCAATCAGCTCATTCAATTCGTCCTCAGAGGCCTCATCAGTCAATATTTCCTTAGCTAGTCTTGCATGATACTTCCATTTCTTATAGATGATTCTGTACCGACGCTGTACATTCTTCAGCTTTTCTTCTCGAATTTATTTTCCCTTTTCTGTTATTGTTTGGGTTCTTTCACTTCTACATAGACTTTCCACTTCTGCAGATTTAATGTCAGTAGGTTCAGGTTGAGGAGGTGGTTTGGCATTTTTCAGCAGATCTCAGTGCTTGTGTCACATATCTTAAGATAACTTGAATGGCTAGAGAATGTGTGTAACTATTGAGCTTGAATTGGATTTCTATTAGGTATCCAATATATATATATACCAAGTCCAGTTGCACTCGATTCAATTCCTTTGGCTAACCATGACCTGGATGAATGAGGACATTCACAGACACAATTTCTATTAGGCTCTGCGTAAATGTAAGCTACAATAGGCCTAAATGTGATTAGTCAGGAAGGTTATTAATAACGCTATGAATTCCTTGACAACTGTGTGGGGACTATGTGGGAAGCCTAATTTTCTAAATATAGACTTCAATATTGCTTCAGGATAACTGCACCTTTATTTAACTTATCTAGACTTCAAGTTGACTTCAATTTCAAAACAAAAAATAAGAAGATTGGGAATTACCTTGGCACAAGTATGAGATTATAAGCCTTACTTGCAGAGGTAATATGCATAGAAATGCATTAAGTCACTTATCCTTCACATAGGAAAGGTTCTCACATCAGTCGAGTTACCCTTTTAATTTCACTTAAGTCACCCTCTAAATTCGATTACTTTTCATAAAAGACAATTTTTGCAAATCTTAATTTCAATTCATAATAATGTCCTTTTCTTTAACCTTTATTAAAAACTTGTTTACTCGTTTATGGGGTTAAGTTGCTATTAAACCTTGCCTAAGGGGTGGAGTTCCCCTTTAAACATTATGACATGTAGCAGCCACGGACACACGCACATTAGATTTATCCCCAGACATGTAGGCTAAGCACAGTATTCAAGGTTAAGAGACCTGAGTCCTTAGTTGCAATTTCCAAGTTGAACCACTTCTCACACCACCTTAACTTAACGGTTGTGGTAGAGCTCTTCTTTGCTTTGGCATGAAAAGTTGCACTTCCAACACAGTCTAATCACTGTTGCTCGCAGTCGCTCTGCCGACAATGCGTATGTGCTTTGCTTTTGCTTATCTGATATGCTGGCTCTTCGTCGCGTCGTTACCCGCTGCAGTCTTGTTGTCTCTCCTACCCGTGTTGAGCAGACGAGTTCTCGCTGTCGCTCTCTTCACGACAGACACAGGTTGGTTCTTTAAAACGGCCGTTTATTGCTTGGGCACGTCTTGTTTTTCTGATACATCCACGCCTTAGTCACGCCGTGAGAACTCGTTGGCCGCTTGTCATGAAAAAAGGTTCTTACGTCCATGGGAGTCTTTCAAAAGTCTATTTTGAGTCTGCCTGCTTTGGCTTCAGATGTAAATAATTGACCTTTAATGTAATATAGTAGAGCCTCATGAGAGACATACACTCACCATATGCAGCACTTCAAAACTTTCTATTCAGTGAAATAGTCTCCAAATAAGCATGGTTCAGCAGCCATAGGCAGGAATGCATTTCTCTTATCGCAGATATTAGGACTCGATCGTTGTGTCAGGCTGCCCTTTATATGCCTAAGAGTGTGCCTTATTGTATTTTAACTGCAACAAATGGAATTTACTGTTCATCAAATCACATCAGATTTAAGTTTTAACCTTACATCAAATAACTTATTTATTTATTGTATGAAATTATGGAATCAATTATGAATCATGAACACTGAGCATTAATGCAACAGCAGTTACAGATCCCCTTTACTTGTAATTGTGATGTTTACCCAATCTTAGACCATTTGCATTGTCTGTGTTTAAGTGGAGTGCAGCCTTGCTAACCTATTTGATTGAAGAGTCGGGGGTCCATGATAGCCATTCATATTGAAGACAAGCTTGTGCAAAGACAGTCGTGTGTGGACAGGTCCCTCGAAAGTATGACACACGGCAGCCTTGAAATAGCCAAGGCCTCTTTTGCCCAGCCACCCCCCCCTTTCTCTCTTTCCCACACACACCTCATAGCAGACATAGCCTAGTGATCTTTCTGGGGACCATGGGCTGACCATGACGAAGAGCCAGCGTGATCCTACCAGCCTATTAAAGCCTTATTATTAAAGAGAGCGAAGAGCATAGCTCACTGACAGGGAAAGTAAGAGAGACCCTGCAAGAAACTCTTGGGAGATGGGGGGTTGAGGAGGAAAGGGATGGATAGAGAGTTGCAGACAGTAAGGGCAGATGGGAGGTTCATACGGACGATTTATGCCTTTTTGGAGTTGTGTGTTTGTGTGTTTATACCTATTTGTGTTTGCGAGGGTGTCTGTGTGTGTGTGTGTGTGTGTTTGTTTGTGTGTGTGTGTGTGTAACCTGGAGGACACCTGGAGTGTTGAGCTGTTGGTTAGACAGAGATGAATAGGAGGTGGGGTGATAGCGGGCTATGGAGAGGGGTAATCAATAGGTTTGCTTGGGTAGATGCATAACATGACAAAGTTCATGAAAAGAGCAAGCTCACACCAGAGAGTGAATTGAAATTTGGTGTCTAGTGATAGTGTGTAGGTACATTGGATAATAAACTTGATATTCTAATAAACAGTTATTGAATTAGTTATTGAATTGTGAGAACAAAGAAGAAATGACCTCAACAATATCCCATATCATGTCTGAATCTTAATTTGCTTGCAGAAGGAAGGGAAGGGAAAGTGGTGCGGGCTTCCATCTGAAGCAGAACACTACTGTCAAAACACATCCTTTAATCTCTTTTCCCCATGCCCAGCCCCCTTCTTTCTTTCAAAATCTAGGACATGTTTTTTCGTCATCAGTGTATGCTGTGGTCTCTGTGGTATGCCAAGTCTCATCGCCAAATGAAGCCCCCACAGTTAAGGAGTCTGTTTCTTTTCCACAGTGTTTTTGGTCCCAGGCACTGTCCAGGGAAGAATGGTATCTAGATGAGGTTCCCTTTGCCCTTCACCTCTATTCACAATATAATCAGATATGGGTAAAAAACAGACTGCTTGAGGGAGACGCTCCCTTCAATGGCAACCATTTCAACAAGGGAATACTCCCATATTCTTTCTGTAGCACAGAAAGGATGTCCATGAAAAAAAAAAGAAAAAGTAAAAGCATGGAGAGGAAAGAAGTGTGTGTGTGTGTGTGTGTGTGTGTGTGTGTGTGTGTGTGTGTGTGTGTGTGTGTGTGTATGGCACTTCATTAAAGCCAATCTGTTTATGATGGCCAAGCGCTGTAGAAAACATGAACCTTAAGTAATGACATTGGATTATGTGCTTGCTTTGTTTTTCCAAGAGGGAGACTAAACATTATGAATGTACTAAGTATAATTGAAGAAAAGAAAACATAATATAAATGCAACTATGCTGGTTTGATGATGTAGCCTGTGGGAACATAAGAGGCATGAAACTATCATAATTATCATAAGATTTCCATTGACATTTGTCACATTAATTCCTCTGATGACAGTTTCATACCATACCATTTGGATTTAAAGCCATTTTAACATTTTCCTCAATTTTATGAAAGCAACAAATAGCATCAGGAGAGAGAATAATTGTCTTTCTGATGTCGTCAAGATTGTTTGTAAGGTTTGTTGTGTTTCTGCTGATGGTGACCTTTAAAAGCATTTTAAGCCCTTGTGCACAATCCAAAATGAAAGCAGAGTAATTGTTGCAGATCAGCAGAGGATGTTTTGTATTCATCTTAAAGTGGTGTTATTTCTCAGAGGATACTTTTTAAAACACAAGCAGCTCGGTGCCTCTGCCATGTTTCTGATTCGGGATGGCGGTGGGGGTGTGACCACTAGGTGGTGATGAAATCCTTACCGCCTTTCTGCTTTGTAGACCCCATGGGCTACCTCTGATGGGCCTGACTGTAGTGTTACTGAGGAGTTTGGCAGGCTAAAGACAAGTAGTAACAATCCCAGGTTTAAAACAGCCATATGACTTAGGAAATGCAATAAAGCTGTTATGGACTCTAGGACTCTGGAAGTTCTGGTTCAAACACATAGCAGCAGACCATTTAGCAGCCCCCTTGTTTAGTACCAGTGGTGTTAAGAACTGTTGGAGCAGACTGTGTGTTTGGAAACACATTCATGGTCTCTCAGGCTGTGTTTGAGACGTAGCCTTATGATCTATTATTCACTACACTGATTCTTTTCATTGCATCTGTTTTGCATGAACCCACAGTATCTCTAAATAAGCCAGTTTATGTATTGCTTCTTGTGTAGGAAGCTCTGGTGTTTACTGTTACTCTGTGTTTACAGGAGCCAGAGATCTTAGTGGCAAATCTAATGTTTTTCTTTTTTCTTTCTTTTTTTTGGGGGGGGGGGCTATAATTTATTTTAAATTCAGTCTTAAAAGGAATAGATGAAGGATAAGAGACAAGTGGAATACACATTTCTAATTATGCATTGAGTGAAAAGGTGGTCGTCGGACTATGAAAGCAAAGGTGCAAACCAATATTAGAATGTTTCCCCTTATATATTTTGTACACTGAATGTGCAGTAGACCTTTTGAGGAAAACATCAATGCAAAACCTTACAAAATGCAGAAGATGGGCTGCCACGGCTGAGCAGTAGGGAGAAAGTTAGAGAGAGAGACTGCATCTCTCTGAAAAGAGGCTATGCTCTATAAAACAGGCTGAGGCAGGGCAGACCAATGCAACTCTGCAGGAGCAAACACATGTTTTGGTTCTAAATGGTTTCCACCAATAAACCTAGCCTGAGGCAGGGGGATCTACATTATTTCCTACTCCATTTCTCCCTGGCATGCTGCTGGCGACGCGCAGATGACACCATAGGGAGATTACCTTGGACGTTCCCTTTCGGTCGAACACATACTGGCATATGACTGCCAGTGGGAAATTAATTAGCGAATGGGACAAGGTTACAGACACGTAATGAAAGTTATTGGCCATGTCACTTCATCGCTTCCCTGGCCCCCCTATTACTTTCAATCAGGTTAGCCGGCCGTGAAATGGGGTTTCATATAATGCTAGGAGGAATATGCCCACGTACACCAACACCACCACCACCGCCACCACCCTATTACCCCGGTGGTTTCTCACATGAATGATCAAGCCACTTAGGCTAGTGCAGATTGGGGGGGGGGGGGGGGGGGATTGGGAGCATACACCCAACAGGTGAACACATCACATCACATTTTAAGCCTATCCCATCAAACAGCAGATTTTGCAAACAACCCCAGATTTTATCAACGTGTCTATCTGGCGCCATCATCATTGCAAGAGGGAGGAAGGACAGCAAAGCAGGTAACATGCCATGCTGGTCAACTATAACCTGATTGTGTAGATTTGTGAGAGAAAATAGAATAAAGTGAGTTGGCCCGACTGGCGTAGTTTCAACTCCCCTCTGGTTTGGTGTTAAAAATAAATTTAAGAGTTGAAAAATTACTTGAAGAACCAAACTGTTCAAAAATGAGGAGGCTGTCAATTGATGTCTGTTGTTGTATTACTAATATAGCTATCTGTATTGTAGCGAATTCGGGGGGCAACCACAGGAACTGCCGCAGCCGGGACGTGAACCCGTATCTCCCCCTCCGCAAACGACAATGTTAACCAGTCGACTAAAGGGTCCGACCTGTTCTTATCCATGCACGTTACACTAACCCCCTCCTTCAGGAATCGCGTCCCCGCGCTTAAGCATATCAGCTCCTTCATGCCTCTGGGCGCATATGCTTCCGGTGGCCTTACGGTCTCACCATCCCACTTCTGACACCAATGTAGCGAATTCGGGGGGTAGTCCGGAAACCGTCGCCACCGCCGGGACACGAACCCGTGTCTCCTGCACCCCGGGCAACAACGTTAACCAGTCGACTAAAGGGTCGGACCCTTTAGAAAGTTGTCGCTTGCGGAGTGGGAGATACAGGTTCACGTCCCGCCTGCGGCAGTTCCTGTGGTTGCCCCCCCAATTCTCTACAGTATTAAACTAAATGTTTTTCTGATAATAATGAAGCAATGTCATACAGTGAGCGATACTTTTCATTTGATTGTTGGCCAAAAAAAAAAAGAAAAAAAAGTGTGTCCCAGTTGAACAATAAAGGGCTAACCAACAGTGATCTCAGCAATTCTTGTTTATATTTCACTTCTTCAGAAGCTGCAGTCTGTAAACAGCGCAGTAAAGTTCAGTTATCTTTAGTTAAGCAATATGGAAATTGCTTTGCTCTTGGAAGCTACACAACAACTAACAAGCTCTGTGTGTGTGTGTGTGTATTTGTGTTTGTGCATGCCTGTTAGTGTACAAATGTGTGCATTTTCCTGCTCATCAGCATTACAGTACAAGTTCACTCACACTGTCCCAACACACAAACAGAGCTGAGACAATAAATCTGCAGATAGATTCTATCCAAGCAGATCATTTGTTTGTTTTTCAGCTAACAAACTAACATTGTTAGGTCTATTTTTCCTGGCAACCCCCCCCCCCCCAAAAAAAAAGGAAGATGAATGATGGGGCAGTGTGTTGTCAACCTGTGTTCAAATATTTTGTATCTTTAGGTAAGTAGCCACCAATTGGCTAAAGCACATCCTTATGCACACAAACAGTGGAAGTCAAGTTGTTATCCACATACTACTTTTACTTGTAGGCATGTGCAAATACACCTGCGTCCATGCACACTCACTCACATGCACACACACACACACCGTTTATTCATGTAAAGCAATAAACTGACAACTGTCAATATAATACATTACAGGCTGGTCATAATTGCAGTCATGATAAAAACACAGCATTTTTTTTCCTGAATTAAAACAATATGTCTCAGGATATTAAAAATGCAATTTCCGTTAATCAGCAAGAATTCCTTTCTCATGACTTTCTCGTTAAATAGCAGCATTTCAATGCTTAGGTTATAATGAAGAAAAATCCCATAATGATGGTTCATTAGGTGGTGTTTGTGCCATACGTATGCACATATGGTCACACACGTGCACAAGCACATAGTTTCATGCACTCACTTTCTGTGTAGCACTGCATTCATTACTCAAAAGACAACGTTTGATGTGAATTATGTGTGTGAAATCAGAGAGAAGGCATACGGGCCTTCTCTTTTTTTTATATCTATGCAGCAAAAAAAGAAAGTTCAGCAATTATCTGAAAGGGTGTTAGATGAAGAAAGAGGCCGTAAAAAGAAAAATAAAGAATACATAAAGGAAGGGAAAGGGCATAAAGGCTTACAGACATTTCTGCTTGACAAACTTTCTCATACTTTTACTTGTTTTGTTACTCTGTGTAGTTATTTATTTATTTATCTTTTTAGCCTCTGTTTTAGATGGGAGCCATCTATCATTTCGGCGTCCCAGGCATCAGCGTGGTTCTCCAAATCAATGGTTCATTGACTGGCCCAGTGTCAGACAGGGACACACGTCCGTCTCCCTGACAGTTACAAAAAAAGCAGGAATACAAATTGGGATTCTCTGTCTGACTAAGAGGGAAAGAGAACAGATCATTGACAATCATGACACAAATCCATCTCTCATTCTTGAACACCGTCTTTGTTTTGCTACCCCTGATTCCCCAAAGTCCCCTTGCTTAGTATACATCGATATATACATGCTCGGAATAGTCATTTTCTCCGACTGCCTCCACATGAGTTTGGGCTCTGGATGCTTTAGAGGACATTTTGACAGTGGGAGGAGGATAGAGGCAGTCTCTTGCCTGTGGCTTTGTTGTTTTATTGATTGCAAATGTAGTGAAAGCTTAATTGATTCACACTCTCAGATCAACACGATAATCTCTCAGCCTCAGGACTACAGTGTGCTATGCAGGAATGTAACAGACAGCCTGGGAGGATATGGAAAAGTATGAATCAGTTCAATGAAAGGTTTTGCTGTTTGTTCAGGATAGTGTGTGTGCAGAAATAGATGAATAACAACACAATGCATTTGGTTGATATTTCAGTCTTCTAAAGTAAAAGGTAACTACTTTGACTGTTGCAATAAGTGATGTCCTGTTCAGGTGCCCCTGAACAAGACATGGAAGCCTTATCTATTGTTTACTCATTGTAAACATCAAGGCCACTCGAGTTTCAGCCAGGTCCCCCAAAACAGCCGTATAGTGCATATGGTGCACATGGCTCAATGGAACTTGGGAGCTGCAAGTCACATCACACCATGGGACCCCAAAAAAACCTTTTTTTCCCATAGAGATACATTGGAAAAGAAAGGCCTATAAAACTTGGGTCATTTTTTTCCCCTGGGCGTCACAATAGAGGCAAGGAACTCTGAATAATCAAGCTTTAACTCGTCAAGTTCATTTTTAATAGGCCAGTTTTTCATCATGAATGTGCATATAGTGAATACCTAAGGTGCACTCTCATGCATGCTACATGCACCCACTGTGTATGGCATTTTAACAATTACTCCCTGTCCCCTTCTCTCTCTCTCTCCCCCTCTCTCCCCTTTGTAATTTCACTAGAGATACGTAGGCAAAGTCTTTTCTTATACTAACTGAGTTTGCGAAGTGGCTTTCGACCCAACTCACTTAAAGGTACCAAATTGATATCATCCAGACTAGAGGACCTCCCAAAATAATCATGTTTTTGACATGATCATCAAACTCATAGCAGGACATGAGAACAGTTGATAACCTTTCCAGGTTATCTTCGCCTTTGATCACAAGAAAAAGAGTTAATCCCATCTCCACACAAGACAAGAACTTTTTTTCCACAGAGGATAATAGGTGGCGCTAGAATATCAGGTATGGGGAAGCTAAATTTCCTAGCTTAACCCAACAGCTAGACTGGCACTGACAAAAGAGAAAGTCCTCAGCTTGCTAAAATATGACCCAATGAACCTTATTCAACTGCGAGCATTTGACTTAAAATTAAAATCAAATTTTCTATAAAACCGCTGGCATCATCAAATTGAGGTGGCACAGCAGAATAATTCAATTTATTCTTCACACAGATTAACATTAATTTATCCTGAGGTAAATTTGCCTTTACTGTTCTGAGATGTTTGTTTTTTTATTGTTTAAGAGGAACATAGTCATATGTCTTGGAATGAAAAGGGTGTTTGCGTGCTCCAATAAGCTGTGGCTGGTAGATAGATGAGCTTAAACCCATATTTATTATAACCATTTTGTCCCATGGTGCCGTGTAACTGCCACTGTGGGCTATGTGTCACAAATTGCTCTCATTCACTTAGTAGGGGCATTTAGTAGGATGCACTCGCAACTCTCATCAGGTGTGCAGTGGGTCTGGACAGTTTCATGCTTTTTATTTTGCTAATGAGGAAAAACACAGGAGACCAAGGCGAGTTTGATGTTTATTCCTCAACTCCAAAAACCAACTGCAGCAGGAACAACCCTGCACCGGCGAGCCCGGGAACGTAAACCACGCCCCCAGCTCACAGTCCTGCTAGGTGAGAGGCATAGCCCCTAGTGTCCGCCACACAGCCCCCCCCCCCGGAACCCCCAGAAGGGACTCCTGGAAAGAAAATTAGTGTCTCACTGGAGGCTTAAGCAGCCTGCCATATCGGCTGCGCCGTCCCTCAGCCGAAACAGTAGGTGAAACACAGTCCAAAGCCGGCTGAGAAGCAGAACGCTGAACCCGTGAAGACACTGCCGGGGTCCTGGAAGGAGGGTGACCCCGACGGGGAACCTGGGCCGGAAACACAACTTCGCCTGCCACCCTGTGCGCCGGTTTAAGCCTATCAAGCGTGACACGCTCACTACGCCCACCCATATCTAGCACAAAACCCTTAGGACCCGTCTGAAGAACCCGAAATGGGCCATCGTATGGGGGTTGGAGGGGCGAGCGGTGAGCATCATGCCGTACAAAAACAAAACGAGCCGACATGAGCTCCGCAGGCACGAACGACCGCGGAAAACAGTGGTGAACGGGGCCTGGAACCCGAGTGCTGTCGGACAAAAAAGGATAAACGGCCGGACGGGGTCGAGGAGCGGAACTCCCAGGCAAAAATTCCCCAGGAACGCGGAGCGGCTGACCGAGCACCAGCTCAGCGGGTGACGCGGCGAGGTCCTCCTTAAGAGCCGAACGTAACCCAAGTTAAACGATCCACCCAGTTACCATCCGAGAGCACAGCGCACAGCGCTGCCTTGAGCAACCGGTGAAAACGTTCACACAGCCCGTTAGCCTGAGGGTGATACGCGGTAGTGCGGTGTATCTGCACACCCAAGGATCGCGCAAGTGCCGACCAGAGCTCTGACACGAACTGGGGGCCCCTGTCTGAGGTGATATCTGACGGAGTGCCGAAACGGGCGACCCAGGAGGAAAGAAAAGCGCAAGCAACATCCGAGGATGTTGTGGAGGATAGAGGGACAGCCTCTGGCCACCTGGTGGACCGATCTACCATTGTGAGCAGGTGTGAAGAAGGTAGAGGGCCCACCAGGTCCACATGCACGTGGTCGAAACGTCTGGCCGGGATCGGAAACGGTTTGAGGGGCGATTTAGTGTGCTGGTGGACCTTAGCACGCTGGCACGCTACACACGCAGCTGCCCACCCCTTGACGTCCTTGCGGAGGCCAGGCCAGACGAACTTGGAACCGACCAACTTCACCGACGCCCGAACTCCGGGGTGCGAGAGGGAGTGAATCGAATCGAAAACTCGACGGCGCCAGGCCACTGGAACAACGGGGCGGGGACGGCCGGTGGAGACATCGCAGAGGAGGGCAGGACTGCCTTCCTGCATCACAGCGTCCTCTAGCTTGAGACCGGTACGCGTTGACCTAAGGGCAAGGACGTCCAGGTCGCTGGGCTGGTCGGCAGCCATAGCGGAGAAATCCACACCGAGGTGCACAGGACACACAAGCACACGCGACAGACAATCAGCAACAGGGTTGAACTTCCTGGCCACATGCTGAATGTCCGTTGTGAACTCGGAGATCGCCGCTAGGCGGCGCTGTTGACGAGCAGACCACGGCTCAGTCACCTTGGACATGGCAAAAGTCAGCGGCTTATGATCCACATAAGCCGTGAATGGGCGACCCTCCAGCAGGAAGCGGAAATGCCGGGTTGCAAGGTGCAGTGCCAGCAACTCCCGGTCAAAAACGCTGTACTTGCGCTCGCTATCCCGCAGTTTGCGGCTAAAAAATGCGAGTGGCTGCCACGCATTCGCCACACGCTGTTCAACCACAGCCCCCACGGCTATGTCAGACGCATCGGTTGTTAAAGCTATGGACGCCGTGGGTGTGGGGTGGGCGAGGAGGGCAGCGTTAGCCAGGGCGCACTTAGCTCCGTCAAAGGCCTGGACCTGTTTGGGAGTCCAGTCGACAGGGTCGTTAGCCTTCTTAAGCCGCAGGGCTTCGTAAAGAGCTGAAGGAGGTGGGCAGCGCGAGGGAGGAAACGGTTATAGAAATTCACCATGCCCAAGAATTCCTGCAATGCCTTAACAGAGACTGGGCGGGGAAATTCCGCCACCGCTTGCACCTTAGAAGGCAACGGGACCGTGCCTTGCGGCGAAATGCGGTGACCCAAGAAGTCAATCACCGGCAGTCCAAACTGACACTTGGCCGGGTTGACTATCAGGCCGTGTTCGTCCAGACGACGGAAAACCTGTTTCAGGTGCGCCAGGTGCTCTTCAGCTGACGGACTGGCCACTAATATGTCGTCGAGATAAACGAACACGAAAGCAAGGTCACGCAACACCGAGTCCATCAGCCTCTGAAAGGTTTGCGCTGCCCCCTTCAAGCCAAAAGGCATGCGCATTAACTCAAAAAGCCCAAACGGGGTGATCACTGCGGTCTTGGGCACGTCCTCTGCGCGCACGGGAACCTGATGATAGCCGCGCACCAGGTCCACCTTAGAGAAAATAATGGTACCTGCCAGGCGTATGGAAAAGTCCTGTATGTGCGGGATGGGATAGCGGTCATTGGCGGTGACGTAGGCCGCCACGACCCATCCGCCTTGGGCACCATGTGAAGCGGCGAGGCCCACGGGCTGTTGGAATGCCTCACTATACCCAGACGCTCCATGATGGCGAACTCCTCCTTAGCTATAGCCAATTTTACCGTGTCGAGGCGCCGCGTGCACGCAAAAACTGGCGGTCCCAGAGTGGGAATGAAATGTTCTACCCCGTGTTTAGTAACCGCGGTGGAAAAGGCAGGCGTAGTCACCGATGGAAAATCCGCCAGCAAACGCTGAAAAACATCCCCTAATGCTAAAAAGTTAGCGTGTGTTAACGGCCCGGCTCCCCCTGTCTCGCACGGAACAGTGGCGAAAGACAACAGGAAATCCGCGCCGATAATAGGAACAGTAATGGCGGCCACCACAAAGTCCCACTCAAAATGGCGCCCGTGGGAGCAAATAGTCACCAACCTTGTGCCAAACGTCGCAATGGACGAACCGTTAGCTGCACTTAACTGTGGGCCGCCGCCTTCGGCCGACCTGTCTGTCTTAGCAGGAGGGAGTAGGCTCTTTTGCGAGCCTGAGTCCACCAGAAACCGTCTTCCTGACATCGTGTCCTTAATGAAGAGCAGCTCACTACGTCCGCCAGCGCCCACAGCTGCTACTGAGCGCTGGCCCTGGAGTTTCTCTGCGCCTCAAACGTGCACGGAGGGACGCAGCGCCTCGCTTTGCCGCCGAACCGCTGGTGGAAGAAACAAGAGGCCTCTCCCGCGCCGTCTCCGGGCAGTCACTTAGCCACCACTGCCGGGTCCGCGTCCTCCGACGTCGGCTGCAGAGGCTCCGATGCCACACTCTGCACAGAGAACCGTCTGGTAGCCAGCAGGCCCCGATCGGCCTCCTCAGCCAAACCTCGGCAGTCACCAGCGGCCAGACACGGGGAGTTAGCCAAAGCCGCGCGCACAGAAGACGGGAGCTGGCGCAGGAAAACGTGCGGGAAAAGGAACCCACCTTCGTCTGAGCCTAGCAGCGACAGCATATTGTCCATGAGATCCACAGCCGTCCCGTCGCCCAAACCGGATAGGGAAAGGATTCTATCTGCCCTCTCTGCGGCAGATAGGCTGTACCTCCGGAGCAGAAGATGTTTGAGGGCGACGTATTTATCGTGTTGCGGAGGGGCGCGCAACAGCTGCATGGCCCGGCGTGTGGACTGCTGGTCCAGCGCAGCGACGACCAAATAGTATCTGGAGTCGTCCGCGGAGATTCCACGCAGGTGGAACAGCGCCTCGACATGCTGGAACCACGAGGCCGGGTCGCTCTGCCAGAACTCTGGGAGTTTCACAGCCGCGGTGAGAACGGCCGGCTGTGAGAGTTGGGGCGGCGTGGCCGAAGTGGATTCACACTCCTCTTCTGCTCCAAACATGTTCAATTCGGGGTCACCGATGTGGCAGGAATGAGGAAAAACACATGAGACCAAGGCGAGTTTGATGTTTATTCCTCAACTCCAAAAACCAACTGCAGCAGGAACAACCCTGCACCGGCGGGCCCGGGAACGTAAACCACGCCCCCAGCTCACAGTCCTGCTGGGTGAGAGGCATAGCCCCTAGTGTCCGCCACACTAACACATTATAGACATAATCCATAGAGAGTTGAAAAAGAAAATAATCATAGCTTTTTCCACCTCAACGACTTGGGTATTACAAGTATCTACCAGTACACCAGATAGGAAATGTTAGTTACAAGAGCAAGACGACTGAGAAGTGGTACGAACATCAGCCAGAAACGGTCACTGAGAACAATAATGTCACCATCCTCTGGCTGGGACATCCCCATCCACACTGACAGAGAGTTAAAGCCAACAAGCCCGACGTCCTTAGGAGCGGAAGGAAAAGAGGTGCATGCTCATCGACATGGTAATACAATCCAGGAAAAAAAAAACCCTTGGTGAAAGTCACAGAGAAGCTGACCAAGTACAAAGACCTGGAGATTAAAATCAACAGGATGTGGGGTATGAAGACCGAAACAACACCAGTGGTCATCGGCACTGTAGGACTCATGAAGAAAGGAATGGAAAAGTTCACCAGCCATATCCCAGGCAACATCAACATCAATGCAGTCCAGAAGATCGCCTTACCCGGAACAGCCCACATATTACGACAAGTACTGTCAATCAAGTGACATCTGCCCTATAGTGCCTCAGGTCCATAGTTTTGACCCGGCTCTGCAGGATGTAAAACAGGAATCATGAAAGAAATAATAATAATAATAACAATGGTCCGTAGAAGTTCAACCCCTCCACCACGTGGCACGGACCAGGCAACGCAAGTATGGCAAGCCAACAATACAAGCGGCCAAAGGGGCTCTGACAAAAACAAAAGCACTGAGGCTCTAAAGTACCAGGTTGACATCCGGCGGGGGTTAGCCTGCCTCATGGGCAGGAGAGACTCTTTAGCCTTGGTCAGTAACTTTCCTAGAGCTGGTATCTCAAAAAAAAAATACTGGTGGTTGTGCAACCTAAAATTCACTAAAACTTTTTCATTATGGAAACTCGTATTACCAGATCTTCATACCACATCGGTCGTTGCGCGGGATACCAAGAACCGCAATCTTCAGTGAGGAAACAGGCTGAGATTGAAAAGTGTGCTACTGGAAAAACTCTACCCAAATTGCACCTGAGGATCACCACACCGAGGATATTCGTCAAAGAGGCCGTCATGTTGCACCATCTCAAAATCCCACTAAAGCCAGTCGACAGAAATGGTCTAGGGAAGAGTACAAAGAAGTCATGGAAGCTTTCTACACTGCTTCCTTCAACCCAAAACCATCTGTAATTATTTTTAATTTATTTCTGATTTTCCCTTTTTCTCCCAATTTAGTGGCCAATCGCTCCCTAGTCTAATTCAAACATCCACCCTCGTACCGTATGTGTTCGCCAACTGCATCTGTCCAACCAGCAGTCTCGAAGGAGACGCCTTGCCACTTTCGTGACAAGGCAAATCCAGGCTGAATCACTGCTTTTTCCGACACACCCAGACACATTCATGTGATGAACACAAGCCGACTCCGCCCCCCTCCCGAAGACATTATAGCCAATTACTGCTACTTCATCAAATCCGGCCATAGTCGGATCTGACAAGACCGGGACGTGAACCCCAGTCCCTGGTGGGCAAGTGCATCAACACAAAGCCGATGCTTAAACCGCTACACCGCCGCGGACCCTAAAACATCTGTAATTCAAAGCACCTATGACATCTGGCATACCAATAACCTCACAAACAGGCTGAATCTAGATGCCAACAAACCTGCAAATGTCCGCTGTGGTATCGTCAATAAGAAAAGACTAAGCGAAATGGAGCTGCAAGCCATCCAAGCAGGAGTAAAGCAGAGAGATGAGAATATAAAACCTTATGAGAGGGATACGAACACAGATCCAGAGGAGCAAAATGAAGATAAGAATCATGAAAATGAGAGAAATGATAAGCCAGGTGACCAAGAACCACCGAACAAGATGAGAAAGTGAGTGAAATGAAAGAAAGCATCCTTAGAAATACAAAATAGCCAAAGAAACCCCAATAGGCCAGAGACCACCAATTTCAAAGATGAAAAGTGATCAGCACTCAAAATCAGCCATAGAAACAGCAAACAAGGCCATCAACCAGATAAAAGACCAACTCTCAGAAGTGCTGTCCCTCACAGACATTAACCACCTTGTCTAGTTAACTGCCTCTGCCATCACTGAATCACTGGGCATCAAACAAAAGAGGAAAAACAGACCCAGAAAAGATAACTAACCAAAATGGAAAAAGAAAATTGAAAGTGAAATACGCAAAATTACGGGAGACATCTACACTAAATGAGAAACCAGTCAAAGAAAAATGAAAAAGAGCACTAATCAGGAAACACAACATCAAAGAAAGAGCAAATACTAACAGCCATTGAAAAATTGAAACAGCAACTACAAGCAAAAACCCAACGAGTGAAAAGGTTTGATAAGAGACAAAACTTCTTCCACCAGAACAAAAGTTCCAAAGAAAACGCAAATAAATTCTATAGAGAACTAGGGAAAAGGTCCGTTGAGGTCAAATAACCCCCTAAAATTGATGAAGTAGAGAACTTATGGAGCAACATCTGGGAAAAACAAAAGAATTACAACAAAAACGCTGAATGGAAACAGAAAACGTCAAAAACCAACCAACAAGAATGGCCACAAATAACCCTAGAAGAAGCAAAAACAGCAATACAGAAGTCCAGCAACTGGAAAGCCCCTGGTAATGACAGGATAGCGAACTTCTGGATCAAGAACTTACCATCTTTACACTGAGATCTGACAAACGCCTACAATGGATGCTTCAGCAACCCAGAAACCTGCCCTTGTTGCAGAAACTCCTCAAGACAAGATTCAGCAGTCTATCTACACCTAAAGGAGAAGACACACTCCTTCGAGGACAGCAACGTACACATTTTGGACAGAGAAGATAGATGATTTGAAAGAGGGGTGAAGGACGCCATCTATGCGAAACTGGAAAAACCATCCCTCAACCGAAGAGGAGGTCTGCGACACCACCTATCTCCCACTTACAATGCCGTCCTTTCATCTCTACCCAGGATACTCAAAAAGCCTTGCCTCCAAGAACAACAGTCGGTCACTGACGGCTCCAACGACTCTCGTGACCACTGAACAATGAAGTCGAAACTAACACCCCCAACGACCGTCGCTGATAAACAAATGCAAATCAATAGCTCCGATGGCGACGGGCCCGGCTGGACATCGGAGCACAGGAGAGCCATGCATATCAATAGCTCCGATAACGACGGGCGCGGCCATAACATCGGTACACAAAAGAGCCACTCATATCTATGGCTCTGTTGGCGACGGGCGCGTTGGTAAACATCGGATCACAAAGAGCCACGCATATCAATAGCTCTGACAACGACTCCTAGAGGATAAATTCTGAGTCTCATCACCAGCCAGTCACACTAGCTTGGTCTAGTCAGAAAGGCACGAACTGAGGAAGCCTCTTGGATGAGAGGCGAAACGTCTTCACGGATATATACCAAGTCCAGTTGCACTTGATTCAACTCCTTTGGCTAAGTCTTAGCTTCTTTTAAATCTCGTCTTAAAACCGTTATTTTATGAAAGCTTTTACAAATGTTTATTTGTTTTTATTTTTACTGTTTTTGATTTTACTCTTATTTGATATTACTCTTATTCCTGCCTTGTCTGTTTTTATCTGTATTTTTTATTTTTTTATTTTTTGTGAAGCACTTTGTAACATTGTTTTAGAAAGGTGCTATATAAATAAATGTATTATTATTATTATTATTATTATTATTATTATTATTATTATTATATACAGCTTGTCAGAATGCTCTCTATGGTGCCTCTGTAAAATGTGATGAGGATGGGTGGGGGGAGACTCGCCTTCTTCAGACGCCGCAAGAATTGAAGACGCTGCTGGTCCTTCTTGGAGAGTGCAGTGACATGTGAGGACCAGGAGAGATCCTCTGTGATGTGAACTCCCAGGAACTTAACACTGCTGACTCGCTCCACGTCCATATCATTGATGGTCAGAAGGGTATGGTGGGAGCTGGTCTTTCTAAGGTCAAGAATGACCGCCTTAGTTTCTCCTATATGTAGGGAGAGGTTGTTGTTTTTGCACCTCGCCGCCAGTTGATCCACCTCCGCTCTGTATGATGATTCATCGTTGTTGTTGATGAGACCTACCACTGTGGTATAATCAGCAAACTTTACAATGAAGTTGGAGGTGGATGATACTGTGCAGCCATGAGTCAGCAGGGTGAACGGACTGAGCACACAGCCCTGTCGAGCACTGGTGCTCAGTGTGATAGTCCTGGAAGTGATCTTGCCAATTTGCACTGACTGTGGCCTCCCCGTGAGGAAGTCCAGCACCCAGTTGCAGAGGGAGGTCCAGCTGGCTCAGCTTTTTGATCAGTTGTTGTGGTATGATTGTCTTAAAAGCTATATATATATATATACGTGTGTATATATATATATATATATATATATATATAAAGGCCAGGTTATTTTGATCTGTCAATAATTAAACATCCTCTTCATTCTTTGCAAATTTTATGTTTCATACTCCTCATTCTTTATGCTATTCTGCATTTTAAATGCTCATTGATCATCATTCTGATTGCCACTGTGTACTGAACCCCTGCCTCTGCTTTGCTTGCCCAGTAAAAAAAATATATTACTTTATCCCCTGCCTCTGTCTGGTGTGTTCTGCGTGTGGGTTTGTAGGATTATCATATAATTTATGCAATGAACTGTATCAGGACAGGCTCTGGTTGAAGTTTCCCTATCCAGTTCTGACGGACACCCTGTAGATTATTTCGCTGGACCGGCCGGTAGGCCAGCCCTACAAACGCGAATGTCCCTGAATGACTGAGTGACTGACTAACTGACTGAGTGACCAGTGTGACACAATTGGGCCGCTGGATCAGGTGACCAACAATGTCACTGAAGTTATACTACTGGTCGGCCGAGGCCGAGCGTTATGAGGGAGAGCACCAATAAAAGCACCCCAAATAACAATCATTCTGAGTAAACACGCACTGTCAAATTAACAAAAGGATTATGTGGTTGTTGTTGCCATTAAACCTGCGCAAATAAGACAAAAAGAAACCCACCAGTGTCCGGGTATCGTAATGGTCTATTCCGTTGCCTATCAACACGGGGATCTTGCTTAACTTACTGGCCAAGCAAATGCAGAAGCTGCAGATTCAGCCAGCCGGTCCAGAGCCGGTTCCCGACACGCTTCCAGGTCCGACAGTCAGCGTCGCTCCACCTACTTCAGCCTCAGTCCATCTGTCCCGACCTGAATGTTTCTCCTGAGACTCCGGCGACTGCAGAGCCTTCCTCTCCCAGTGCGATATTCACTTCAAGTTTCAGTCAGCAGCCTTCCCCACTGAACGGTCCAAGTTCGCCTACCTCATCTCTCACCTGACCAGCAGAGCCGAGGCTTGGGCTACAGCCGAGTGAAGTCGTAAGTCCCCCATCTGCAATTTCTTGCATGCCGTTTCCAAACCCCTTCCCCAGATTTTCCAGCAGACGGCGCCGGGTCGAGAGGCGGCCAGGGCTCTGGTGAGGCTTCGTCAGGACCGTCAGCAGCTCAGGGACTACGCCATAGAATTCCGCACCCTGGCAGCCGAGAGCAACTGGAATCAGCCGGCTGTTTTTGACGTCTTCCTGATTGAGTTATCTGAACCCCTCAAAGACCATCTGGCTCCCCTCGACTTACCTGCTGACCTGGATTCCCTCATCGCTCTGTGTATCAAGATTGATAAAAGACTCCTAGACAGAGAAAGAGGACGCTCTCGTTCCCGCTGTTCGCCGCCTCGCCAGTAGAGGCTCCAAAGCGCTCCATCCTCTTCTTCATGGAGGCGTAATTCACCTGAGCATGCTACGGCGTCCTCTTCTGTTACAGAGGAACCCATGCAGCTCGGGACTGGCACAGTGCTTCTTAGTTTAGTTATTGTTTTTGTTTCCTATTCTCGTGCTTCCTGTTTTATTTTGAATACTCACCTTGTCTCTCGTTGCAGATGCCTTCACCTCCTGCCCTCCTGTTTGCCTTGTGTGATTACCTGCACCGCACTAATGTGTTGCACCTGTGTCTAATTGTCTCCCTCCCTAGTGTATTTAGTCTGTGTGCTCCACGTCTTCTGTGCCAGTTCGTCTTGATCCTTGCAAGACAGCGTTCCAGCATGATTCCCCCGTGAGTGTCTGTTAAGGTTCTCATTCATCCAGGTCATGGTTATCCAAAGGAATTGAATCAAGTGCAACTGGACTTGGTATATATCAGTAAAGATGTTTCGCTTCTCATCCAAGAGGCTTCATCAGTTCGTGCCTTTCTGACTAGACCAAGCTAGTCAGAAAGTAAAATTAACTAGACTAGCTTGGTCTAGTCAGAAAGGTGAGTGTTCTAGAATCAGACCTGAGTGTTTTTTGGACTTTGCCTTTTGCCTGTCGTTTTTGGATACCTTTGCTGAGCTGACTGACCTCTGTGAACCGAACCTTCTGCTGAATAAAGGACTTGATGGTTGCGCTATCCTCGAGTGTGTTTGCATTCTGCGTCCTGCTCTAGTTGAATGCTTGACAGAATAGACATACTTGCAATTAAATTGAGTTTTCTTTCAAATCAAACATTCCAACATGAGTTGATTGTTCTTGTAACTGCATTCATACCTTTTTTCCCCCCGCACATCACTTAACCATGTCATGTGGTGTGCTACTTTAACACCAAATATCAATAGGACCACTACATAATTTAGGAATTCACATTACCACTGACTCCCTGTAACAAATTGGTCACAATTTTGAACATTGACCAAACACGTTACGGTGACATACTAGGTTTGAACCTAGTCTTGTGTTTTTTTAAACCTTTGAAATATAGGCCTGCTTATAAGTGTAATATATTCTATATATTATCCGGATGTATCTTATACTGCTAATATATCCATAACAGTGATTTGAGCCGGAGACCAATTTCCAACGTCTGGTCCTCTTTATTGTAACTCTCCGACTGGCGCAGCAGTCAACATCTGGGGTATATGAAAGCCTAGCTTAACCACCACTAGGTAGCGCTGTTGGTCTACTAATGATTATCATTATCAGTATACTACACTCCTCCCCCTTAAACTATGAAGTTCCCCAAATAAAATATTATCACTCTGAAACATGCTGATATGGCAAATTACTTTCAAAATCTTTTACTTGGTCATTACTGGTTATACAACCCACTTCGACCCACATTTGCCCATTTACATATCAGTCTCAGGAACTCTTTTTCACATTTTTTCTGAACAGGAGTTGAACAATTTAGTCTCTCAGGAACTCTTATTCAGGAACTCGGCTGATCTTACAGAGAAAGTCGTTTTGGAGGTGCCCTCTCTCTCTGAGGGTACCGGCGCTCAACCACCTCAGGGGCAGTCGATGCTCGGTGAGGAGGCGACACGGCCTTGCCCACCGAACCTCGTAAGGGTGTTGCAAGCTTCTCCGGAGCCTGCATCCTTGGAACGGGTGTATCTTCAGGTGAGTACGGGCTAGCACCTACGGCTCCAGGTGTGCCCCCCCCCCCAATCCGCAACTGCAGGGTAGGTGTTGCTGATGCCCATCTGGTCATCCTGAAACTGAAATACCTCCGGAGGACTGGAGGGTCGGTCGAACAGCAGATGGTCAATGTGGACTGAACGTCGGTTCACTCCGTTCCACACCAGGTAGGTGACTGGTCCGAGTCTCTTTTCCACTGTCCCTTTCGTCCACCTCTCCTTTCCTCCACGGAAGTTCCGGATCAGTACTGAGTCCCCCTCTGACAGATGTCTCAGCTTCGAGGCGGGTTGGTCATGATAGTCCTTCTGCTTTTGTTGTTTGGCCCCCTCCACTCGAGCGAGGTCTGGCTTCAGCAGGCTGAACCTGGTCCTAGGCTGACGTTTGAGGAACAGTTCTGCTGGTGTGCAACCTGTAACGCTGTGTGGTGTGGTCCTGTATGACAACAGGAAGTTGGCGAGCCTGTGTTTCACTGTAATAGTGACTTTTTGTTTCTTCTCATCGAGCAGCTGTTTCAGAAGTGAAGCTCTCACCGTCTGGACTGCTCTCTCTGTGGCACCATTAGAAGCAGGATGGTAAGCTGGCACCAAGGTCTGCTTAATGCCGTTGCTTTTCAGGAATGTTTTGTACTCCAGCGAGGTGAATTATGGACCGTTGTCCCAGACGATCTCCTCAGGAAGACCGTAGGACGAAAAGATGCTCCGCAGCACTTCGATCGTTTTGGCGGCGGTAGTTGTTGCCATGGGGATCACCTCAAGCCATTTTGAATGACTGTCTACTAACACTAGGAAGTGTTGATGATCCTTCTCTGCAAAGTCAATATGTAGCCTCTGCCACACTCTCGTAGAGCACTGCCAGCAGTGTAGTGGTGCTACTGCTGGTAGTTTCCTCACACTCTGACAAGCGTCACATTGCTGCACTGCACGTTCGATATCACTGTCCAACTGAGGCCACCATAAATAGCCCCTCGCCAAACTTTTCATCCTGCACCCTCCGGGGTGCCCTTGGTGTAGGTCGTACAGTAGTCGTTCCCTGTGTGCTGGTGGGATGATAATTCGAATTCCCCACAGAATGCATCCTTGTTCGACAGATAGTTCATTCCTTCGGTTGAAGTACGGTTTCAGTGTCTCATCGTTGATGTAACTCGGCCATCCAGACCGGGTCAGTTCCAGTACCTTGCATAGGACTGGGTCCTTGAGAGTGCTCTGTGCAATCTCTGTAGCCTGCACGGGTAGCTCATCTACTAATGAGAAATAACAAGTGCTGTTCTCCTCCGCTGTGTTGTCCTTTTCTTTCCCCGGCAGTCTAGATAACGCATCCGCATTTGCATTGTCCGCTGACGTTCTCTACTCTATACTGTAGTCATAAGCCATAAGCCTCAGTGCCCATCTCTGCATACGCAAAGCGGCTAGTGTAGGGATTTCTGACTTGGGTCCTAAGATGGCAAGGAGGGGTTTGTGGTCAGTTATTAAACTGAATTTGCGGCCATAGAGATATTTATGAAATTTGGTCACGCCAAATATTATGGCCAACGCCTCCTTCTCTATCTGACTATATTTACTCTCTGCCTCTGTCAACATACGTGACGCAAAGGCGATTGGTTTCTCGTCCCCATTTTCCATTATGTGCGACATTACCGCACCTATCCCATAAGGGGATGCATCACAAGCTAATCTCAGTGGTTTCTGCGTGTCGTAGTGTACTACTACTGAGCTTTTCACTAACTGTTCTTTGGCAGCCTTGGATGCTGCTGCACACTCTGGTGTCCATTTCCATTCGACTTCCTTCTTCAGGAGTTGGTGTAGTGGCTGCAATACGGTCGACAGATCTTTCATGAAACGGCCATAATAGTTTAACAGTCCTAGGAATGACCGTAGCTCTGTGACGTTTGTGGGCTGGGGTGCATTTACGATGGCGGCAACCTTTGTCTCAGTGGGGTGAAGTCCCTCTTTATCTATCAGATGCCCCAGGTACTCTACTTTCTCCTGCATGAAGTCACATTTTGCTCTTTTCACTCTTACCCCGTAGCTCTCCAGTCGGCTCAAAACCTCATCTAGGTTCCTCAGGTGCTCCTCTCTTGTTCTGCCTGTGACTAGTATGTCATCGAGGAAGCAGGTCACATGCTCTAAGCCTTGTAGTATCTGGTCCATCACATTCTGGAACATAGAAGGTGCACTCGACACTCCATATGAAAGTCTGTGATAAACATACAGTCCTTTGTGGGTATTTATTGTTAAATACTTCTCTGAGTCCTTCTCTAACTCAAGCTGTTGGTAGGCATGTGAGAGATCTAATTTGCTAAAGAGAGTGCCCCCGGCCAATGTGGCGAAGAGATCCTCGGCGTTCGGTAGTGGATAGGTCTCCTCTTCCACACTCTGATTAACCGTGACGTTATAGTCTCCACAGATACGAATTGACTTGTCTGATTTGGGTACAACTACTATCTGGGCAGCCCACTGACTATGGTCTATCTTTGAGATAATACCAGCTTTTTCCAGCCTATCTAGCTCTTTTTCAACTGTGTCTTTTAGTGCGTATGGCACTGGTCTTGCCTTTCTGAAGACAGGTTTTGTATCTGGCTTCACTTTGATATTTGCCTTAAATTCACGAATAGTGCCAGGCTCCTCAGCAAATACTGCTTTGTGTCTCTGTAACACTGCCTCTACATCTGTTTTATCACTGTCCCCTGCTGGTGTAACTGAGAACATGCTTGCCCAGTCTAGTTTAAAATTGGCCAGCCAGTTACGGCCAAGGAGGGCTGGTCTGTCACCTTTCACAATCACAAGAGGTAAATCTCCCCTCTGGTTGTCATATTTCGCATTGACAGTCACTTGACCCATCAAGGGAATGTTCTCACCGGAAAATGTTGACAGACGCACTTTACTTTCTTTCAGTGGCAGGGGTGAGAGATGTTCCTTGTACACTATCTCAGATACCAGGGTTACGGCAGCTCCTGTGTCAAGCTGCATGTCTACAGGGTTTCCTTCTAACTTAATATTGACCTTAATGTCCTTTTTTCCATTACCAACTGTATTCTAGGAGTACACTGTATTCATCGGATACGCACCAAACAGTTCATCCTCATTTCCATCTCCTCTCTCACTTGGACTGTGGTCTTCAGCCACATACTGTGCATGTCCCTGTCTATTTTTAGTTTTACACATTCTTGCTATGTGCCCTACCTTGGAACACTTGTGGCATGTCTCGGTTTTATACCTACATACTTGAGCTGCATGGTTGTTACCTCCACATCAGTAACAGGGTTGGTGCGTTTCTGTTCTCTGTGGTCTAGAGTTATCACTGGTAGGTTGCTTGCTTTTCCACTCGCTGGTGGACGACTTGCTTCTCCACGCACCCTTGCTTGTTCTCTTCTTGTCTATCTTATTCACAGTTGCAGCTCCGCTTGGTTTGCTGGCAAACTCCAGCGTATTCTTTGACGCCATTTCCATAGATAAGGCCAGCTCACATGCGTTTGCATAAGTCAGATTGTGTTCTGCGAGCAACTTTCTCTGAATAGCCTCCACCTTTAAACCACTAACAAATCGGTCTCTCAGTGCTTCATTTAAATGCTGACCGAATTCACAATGTGTGGACAGGTGCTTTAAAGCAACCACATAATCAGACACTGACTCATTTTCTAGTTGGTTTCTTTTCTGAAATCTAAAACGTTCAGCTATGATTAGTGGCTTGGGTTTATAATGGGATGCTAGTTTCCCGCTCAGTACTGCATACGTGAGGCTACTCGGTTTTTCTGGTATGCAGAGGTTCTTTAGTAGGCCATAGGCTTCTGCGCCTATCACAGACAGGAAAACATTTGCCTTTTTACCGTCCTCCACTTCATTAACGATCATCCATTGCGCCAATCTTTCAAGGTACGACTCGAAGTCCTCTTTACCTTCCTTGTATTCAGCAATATTGCCGATGAAATGTGCCATGCTTGTGCTTGGCTTGGCTAGCTAGTCTTTTCTTGCTAGCTGGCTGTAAGCTAGCTTGTAGCGTCACGTTGCTTCGTCCGCTTTTATTAACTACTGGGATTACCTTCTCACATTAAAGGTATCCCATCCTCGTCGCCACTGTAATATATTCTCTATATTATCCGGATGTATCTTATACTGCTAATATATCCATAACAGTGATTTGGCCGGAGACCAATTCCCAACGTCTGATCCTCTTTATTGTAACTCTCCGACTGGCGCAGCAGTCAACATCCGGGGTATATGAGAGCCTAGCTTAACCACCACTAGGTTGTGCTGTTGGTCTACTAATGATTATCATTATCAGTATACTACAGTAAGTATTCAACCAGTCATATTATATCACTAAATTATGTTAAATTTGGCAAATCTGACATAACTTCAACATGATAACTGATTGGGAGAGTAGAGACAGGCCTGCCTATGTAGGAATTTCGTCATTTTTCCTTATATATTGAATCAATTCTCTTTCAAAACCTATGTGCAGTGTAGCAATAGATAAATGCAGAGAACATGATTCACAGATGTCCATCATGTGTTACAAACGAGTGCAGTAAACTTCTCTTTTCCAACCTTTCACACTGGCCAAAAAACCCGCTAATGTCCGCCTTTGGTCAATGTAAAAAGGAGCACGTTAGCGGGGTTTTTTGGCCAGTGCGTAAGACAGCAGGAATGAAAATACTTGCATTTAATTGTATGGAGTTCGTCAAAATATTGCATTTATATTCCCAAGGGAATAAATTTTAACGTGATAATTCTTATTTATTTGTGTTGCGTTACAATGTTTCTCCCTTCTGGTATAACCTGTCTATTACTGGTTGGATCGAGTTGGCTGTCTTTTGCTATAGTATAGTCATTACCTTGCTGTAATGATTGTGGCGAAGACGTTACGTTAAAATATGGGCTCTGTTGCAAGTGTAGGTGTATATAAATAACAGAGTCGGGCTGTGTCTCTTAGTAACGTGTATTCACCGGCTGTGCCCATTACGGAACTGAGGCATGTTACACAAGGCAAGTATACATCAATCAGTGCCCCCAGGGGAGCTGTTGCCTGCATAACATTACCCTACAACATCTCCCTTCCTTTCGTAGAATACAATACCAAACAATATAATGGATAGTATTAGCCATTAGAACATTAGTGCTCATATCCCAATATTAAAATAGTGCAATGGAAATAGTGTATCAAGAAGAAACAGCAAGTCAATATCAACCAAAACCTCTGCAGAACAATAACAACAAAATGGTAGCATCAGAACATCTGTAAGACCACTGAATAAGAACATTAGAAGTGAACATCACAGTTTTTGTTCGTTTTTTTTTTAATGTCCAAGTCCAGTGTGTGTGTGTGTGCGTGTGAGTGTGTGAGTGTCAATCTCAGTACAGTGTATGACCTAGAGGTCAAGTCTTTCTGGAGGCTTAATCTGCCTCCCGCTCCGGAAGAAGGCCCGGCCCTGTAACTCACGGCATGGTGTGGTCACAGCTTGTGGGGGAGATGGCGGCGACCTCGGGGCTGACGACCTTGGAGACATTACAGGGCTGCTGACGACTTCCTCCATGCTGCCCCCGCTCACATGGCCCCCTTCAGCTGCACACGCGCCCACAGGCTGCTCCGGTGGCCGTTCTGTGTGGGCTGACGGCTGTGGAGGGGCAACCTCTGCTGGTCGGAGATCAACCCTGTTGCGACGGTACGTGGTTCCCTCCATGTTGACGAGATAGGACCGCGGTCCCACCTGCTGCAGGCATACTCCTCTCCTCCATCGGCCTGTCCTGTCACCCAGGAGTGGTTTCATCCTGACAGGCTGGCCGACGTTTAGCTCTGGCAGATCCCTCGCAGTTCTGTCATATGTCAGCTTCGCTGCCTGATGCTTCACTCTCAGCTTGTCTGTGACCCCAGTGATGATCTGAGGTGCTAGCAGCTGGTTGGCCACAGGGAGAAGAGTTCTCAGCCTCCGTGACATCAGCTGTTGTGCTGGGCTGCAGCGCATGCCCTCAGTGGGCGTGTTTCTCCAGTGTAGAAAAGCTTTCCAGGGGTCCTCGTCGGCCCGCTCTGCTTTTCTGCATAGGCCTTTCACAATCTTCACTGCAGACTCTGCTTTGCCGTTAGCTTTTGGGTGTCTCGGGGTGGACATGACATGTTCGAAGCCCCACTCCCTCGCAAACGCCCAAAACTCTCCACAATCAAACTGACCTCCACAGTCGGAAATGACCCGGTCAGGGATACCGTATGTGCAAACTGCGCCTTGCACCTTCGAATGGTCGTTTCTGCTGACAGGTCTGGGAGTAGATCAATCTCCCAGAAGTCCGAATAGTGATCCACCATGACCAGGAAGTCCTGCCTTGTGTAGCTGAACAAGTCCATGCTCACCACCTGCCAGGGACGTGTGGGGAGCGGGTGTGACAACATAGTCTCTTTCTGTTGCTGCGGGGCTCAGGTCTCGCCCCCGTCTGTGCGGTGTGTCACAGCACTTGCATTCACTTGTGCTTCTCTGTGGCTATGCAGATGTGTTGGTGGACTCGGATGGCCTGCTGGTAGGTCTCCGTCCTTGCAGTGCTCCACTTTATTCAGCTCTTCGGGAACGGTGAAGCGTATCAAACCATGTCTCGCATGTCTCCCCTGAAAGCAAGGGCTTCTGGCTGGTGCGCACAACCTCAAAGTCCAGTCTGTGCGTCTTGCCCCTGATGACACACTGTGTGCTGTACACGCCCATTGAGCTCATCCACTCACTGTTGTAGAGTCTCAGCCTGGTGAGACTTTTCTGAAGAGGCACTCTAGGCGCCAGTCTCATCTTGTCTTTCAAGCTCATCATGTTGCAGGTGGCTCCAGAGTCAAGCTGGCACCTCTGGACCCCTCTGTGCAGTGGCAGGTTTACAAACCACTTTTTCCTTTGAGTGTTCACAGCCCCCGCGCTCTCAGCCGTGTACACATCCCTCTCATCGCGGTCGCTGTCCTCCGGATCCCCTAGCGGCGGTTCATCCACAGCGTTCAACTGACGTGCTTGCTGGCCTCTTTTCATGCATACTTTGGCAAAGTGATTAGCAGTGCCACACAAGCGACATGACTTTCCAAATGCGGGACACAGGTCTCGCCCCCGTCTGTGCGGTGTGCCACAGTACTTGCATTCACCTGTGCCTCTCTGTGGCTGTGCAGATGTGTTAGTGGGCTCGGATGGCCTGCTGGTAGGTCTCCGTCCTGGTCGCTGTCCATGTGCTACATTGATGCTCTCCGCAGTCACAGAGCTGCTAAGTGACATGGATTTTAACTTATTGTCCAACACCTCCGCTGCACGGCAAATGTCAATAGCTCCCTCCAACTTAAGCTCCTTATCTCTTAGCATGCGTCGTCTGGCGCCCTCATCAGTTGTTCCAAGAACAAGCCTGTCCCTTATAAGCTCGTCTCTTATAGCTCCATATTCACATGTGGCAGCCTTTTCTCTCAGTCTCGTGATAAAGCATCCACAGGTTCTCCTTCCTCTTGTTTAAGGTTGCCAAAAACATACCTCTCAAAGATGACGTTTTTGGTAGGTGTGAAGTATTCCCCCAGTTTGTCGAGTATCGCTCCGGCGTCTTTCTGCTCTTCCGCTGTGAGTCCCAGGTTGTGCACGTAAACATGGAGGCATTCCTTCCCCATTAGCCTCCGGAGCGTCGCTGCCTGCACCGGCTTCTCTGCCTTGTCGATCCCGGTCGCAAGCAAATAATCCTCAAACTCTGATCGAAAGCTAGCCCAGTTGCTGTGAAGATCCCCAGTCATCTTCATGGGCTCCGGCGGCGGAATATTGGAAGCCATCGTCTTGGCTCGATGCTAATGCTAGCAGGCTAACTAAAACTTCTAGCTACGCTTAGTAAAAAAATAAACGCACGCTGTTCAAGCATCAGGCAACGTAAGACTCACGTTGGGTTCCAATACAGCTTCTGACACCATGTTGCAAGTGTAGGTGTGGCCAACCAGCTGCTATTCCCCGATGTGCCCATAACGCAACTGAGGCATGTTACACAGGGCAAGTATACATCAATCAGTGCCCCCAGGGGGAGCTGTTGGCTGCGTAACGTTACCCTACAACAGGCTCCGCTTTTGTTTTGTGATATAATTAAGTCATAATCTGCTTACGTTTTATCTAACTGTAAAGTGCCTTATGAATATATACGTAGATCAGAATGCATGGATCTCAGACAGTTGTGAATGTTTATTTTGCTTATTTTTTTCTTATCGAATATGTTGACGCTAGTTGAACACGTTCTGAAATGCTAGCCAATGAGGTGCGAATGGTTGTGGCGAACATTCTAAACAAACTTTTGACTGTATTTTATTTTCACGTACAGGAGTTGGAGAACTACACATAGTTTAACTTGAACTTGACCAAATGTTAACTTGATTCATTGCCAGATATGTTTATTGCGTATTTTCTGCCGTGTAATAAAGTGTGTGTGTGTGTGTGTGTGTGTGTGTGTGTGTGTGTGTGTGTGTGTGTGTGTGTGTGTGTGTGTGTGTGTGTGTGTGTGTGTGTGTAATGCGCACGGATAAGTAGACACGTTGGCCGCTGGCTAATAAATCTGACCCTTTAGTCGAGCGGTTACGGTTAGCGATGTCTCCCGCGGTGTGGGTGAGAAGAGGTCGCGTCCCGGCTGCAGCAATTCCTGTGGTTACCCCCCTTCCCCTTTTTGCTACTATATATATATATATATATATATATATATATATATATATATATATATATATATATATTGTAGTGGTTATGGGGATACATAATTCCCCTTATTGAGCTAGTAGGAACGTTGGTTTACAGCTGCTGTTTTCTCAGTTCGGGTTTGCAGTGATGCACTTCCGCTGCGCGGGTTTTTTTGTTGTAATGGTGGAAGGAATAAATGGTGCACGTTGTGTAGCCCGAAAGAGAAAGTTGTCACGACTCCTGATTGAGCTCCTCTACAATATATATATTTTTTGCATGCTAGCATGTTAGCTAGCAGACTGTCCTACTTTAGAATGATAAAACGGGTGCATGTGATGTGGGTTCGTTAGCTAGTACGTCTGTATCATTCAAACTATACGATCACATTGGTTAACAAGAGTAATCCCCTTTCCGTAATGATTGTGGCGAAGACGGAGCTGGGGTACTATAGTTATTTTAACTCGAACTTGAGCAACTGTTACTTTGATTCATTGCCAGACAATAATAAACGGCACATTTGTCGTCTGATCCCGACGTATATATGCGTGCATGTGGTTTCTGCTTTGGAGTCCTGACCAGAATATTGAGGTTACACATAGAAATACCTATCAGTTTGACTCTGGAGAAAGTAATTCAACAAATGCATATCTAAATCTGAATTACATTGGTCATATTATAGCTTTATATCGTATTAAAGTTTTGAATCCGCATCTGTGAAAAACAAATCTTGTGAGGATTGGTTCCTATTTGTTTAAGGACAATTAAAACATATTTTTGCAGAGAGTTAAGCGCTCCAATCTAAAAAAAAAAAAATCAAGGAATATTCACTTCAGCAAATCACAGCTTAGTGTGCTCTGCATCATCAGTTACCACCCTGTTCACCCGAAGAGAGGGCGGAATGCAAACAAGGCTACCATGGTCAAGTCAAGTCAATTTTATTTGTATAGCCCACTATCACAAATTACACATTTGTCTCAGTGGGCTTTACAGCAACACAACATCCTGTCTTTAGAGGTGTGCAAGGAGTCATCACTGGAGTTGCTAACATTTACATAAAAGAAATAAGCATTGCTGATATACTTTGTTGTAGAGGCAGCATTACTGCAGCAAATCTCCTTGGCTCCACACCAAGCTATTACTTGCAATTATTCAAAGATGTTTAAGTCCAGTAGAGAACTGCAGTATTTTCTGGACACTTATGAAAACCACTATCTGGCATTTTCTTCGCCAGTTCATTTATTATTTATTCCTGACATAGGCTTCTCTCTAATTCTCGCTGATTTGTGAATCTTCCCTGTGACTGCAAATTAACTAGGGTATGTGTAATGTCTGGGTGTAAAACTTCGTTTTACAAGATCTTGAGTGTTTTGCATCATAGTCACTGCTGGCATTATTAGAGTGCATGGATTTCAATATTAGTGACGCATTATCTGTAGAACTGAAATGAAGGACTTGAAAAAGTGTAATTAACTGAGTTGTTTTGGCAAGAAAAAATATCAAAGAATAAAATAAATTTGAGAAAATGCCCCTGTACAAGTTTACATCTCCTAACATTAATTAACATACTGACTTGGTCATTTGTACATCTTCTCTTGAAACAGGTGTGGATATTTTCTGTGAAAGTAAATTATGTTGGGTAAACTCTCAGGTGTTACCCTATTAAAGTACCTGACCATCGTTTATTTCAAAGTGATCGAAATGGTGTTGACCATCCTTGACAAAATAGTTTAGCAACACTTTATTTTAGGGGTTTGGAAATTACCTAGTAATTTCCTAGTAATAAGGTGGTAATTATCACGTAATTTCTCAGAAATAAGGTTGAAATTACCTTGTAATTTCCTAGTAATAAGGTGGTAGTTTTTACAGGTAATTTTACAGCTAACCCTAAATCTAACCCTAACCCTAACCCAAATTACAAGGTAATTTCAACCTTATTTCTAAGAAATTACGTGATAATTACCACCTTATTACTACCCCCTAAAATAGTGTAATCAATAGTTTTGACATATGTGTGAGATAACTTCCAGAACTAGTTAGAATTAATCAAAATCAATTGTTCCTTTTGAATGTAATGGCTAGCGCTGATGACACAGTGTAAAGTAATGCTGACCAAGACAAGACTTAATAGGATCAAATCTGGCTGCAACATTTATTAGCCTGAGTAGTAATCACTTTTCTGCTAAAGTGATATAAATTCTTTGTCACTAGTGAGAATGAACACATTTCAACCAAGCACAGTAGTGATCGTAGTAAGAATAATGTTACAGTTGTGTAAATAAGTACATTATAGCAGAGATAATAAAATGTTGATAACAGTTCATAAAGGCAGTTAACCTTGAACTGAGAACATGTTAGTATTCCACTAGGATGGAAGAACGGATTGCCCTTATGACAATAAAAAGTGATACAACACATCACAGAGGGAGACAATCAGTGCTGTCTCCCTGTCTAGGGTGAAGCATACTGTTGCTAATTCGGGGGGTAGTCCGGGAGACCGTCGCCACAGCCGGGACGCGAACCCGTGGCTCCCATACCGCAAGCGACCACGTTAAACAGTCGACTAAAGGGTCCGGCCCGTTAGCCAAGGACCAACGTGTCTACTTATCCATGCACGCTACAATACATTATAACTACCCTCCACCCAAACATGTACCATCATGCTTGTTTGTGTTGTTGTTGTGTACATATACACAGGAAAAACTGGAGAGTGTTTCTTTTTTCCGGAGTTGTTATTTTCCTCTAAAATAGTAATTTTTAATCATTTTGGATTGTAATTATTACCTGCGGCCGCTAGAGTGAGCGAAGATGAAGAGGAAATTCTATTGGAGTAATACAACATAACCACACCCATTAACATTTCTTAAATTTCGTTTCTGCCGCCATTACTAATCCCTCGTTTAGTGGAAGAACGGTCAGAGAGGAACGACAAAAGTGATTCAGCGAGGACTGTTGCATGTGTAGGTGCATATAAATAACAGACATAGTCGGGCTGTGTCGCTTAGTAACATGTATTCACCGGCTGTGCCCATTACGGAACTGAGGCGTTACACAGGGCAAGTATACATCCATCAGTGCCCCCAGGGGGAGCTGTTGGCTGCATAACATTACCCTACAAAATCTCCCTTCCTTTCGTAGAATACAATACCAAACAATATAATGGATAGTATTAGCCATTAGAACATTAGTGCTCATATCCCAATATTAAAATAGTGCAATGGAAATAGTGCATCAAAAAGGAACAGCAAGTCAATATCAACCAAAACCTCTGCAGAACAATAACGACAAAATGGTAGCATCAGAACATCCACAAGACCACTGAATAAGAACATTAGAAGTGAACATCACAGTTTTTGTTTCGTTTTTTTTTTTATGTCCACAGTCCAGTGTGTGTGTCTATGTGTGTGTGCGTGTGTGTGTGTGTGTCAATCTCAGTACAGTGTATGACCTAGAGGTCAAGTCTTTCTGGAGGCTTAATCTGCCTCCCGCTCCGGGAGAAGGCCCGGCCCTGTAACTCACGGCATGGTGTGGTCACAGCTTGTGGGGGAGATGGCGGCGACCTCGGGGCTGACGACCTTGGAGACATTACAGGGCTGCTGACGACTTCCTCCATGCTGCCCCCGCTCACATGGCCCCCTTCAGCTGCACACGCGCCCACAGGCTGCTCCGGTGGCCGTTCTGTGTGGGCTGACGGCTGTGGAGGGGCAACCTCTGCTGGTCGGAGATCAACCCTGTTGCGACGGTACGTGGTTCCTTCCACGTTGACGAGATAGGACCGCGGTCCCACCTGCTTCAGGCATACTCCTCTCCTCCATCGGCCTGTCCTGTCACCCGGGATTGGTTTCATCCTGACAGGCTGGCCGACGTTTAGCTCTGGCAGATCCCTCACAGTTCTGTCATATGTCAGCTTCGCTGCCTGATGCTTCACCCTCAGCTTGTCTGTGACCCCAGTGATGATCTGAGGTGCTAGTAGCTGGTCGGCCACAGGGAGAAGAGTTCTCAGCCTCCGTGACATCAGCCATTGTGCTGGGCCCTCAGTGGGCGTGTTTCTCCAGTGTAGAGAAGCCTTCCAGGGGTCTTCGTCGGCCCGGTCTGCTTTTCTGCATAGGCCTTTCACAATCTTCACTGCAGACTCTGCTTTGCCGTTACCTTTTGGGTGTCTCAGGGAGGACATGACATGTTCGAAGCCCCACTCCCTCGCAAACGCCCAAAACTCTCCACAATCAAACTGACCTCCGCAGTCGGAAATGACCCGGTCAGGGATACCGTACCATGCAAACTGCGCCTTGCACCTTCGGATGGTCGTTTCTGCCGACAGGTCTGGGAGTAGATCAATCTCCCAGAAGTCTGAATAGTGATCCACCATGAGCAGGAAGTCCTGCCTTGCGTAGCTGAACAAGTCCATGCTCACCAGCTGCCAGGGACGTGTGGGGAGCGGGTGTGACATCATAGTCTCTTTTTGTTGCTCGTGTGCATACTCGTTACACACTGAGCACTGCTGCACATAGTCTTTGATTTCCCCCTGCATATTTGGCCAGTAGAGAGTATCCCGGGCCTGTCTATAACAAGCCTCACCCCCCACGTGGTTGTAGTGGATCCGTTTCAGCATCTCAGGACGCATAGCTTTCGGGAATGATGACACGCTGGCTCCCAAAAAGCACACCGTCCTGTGCGCTTATTTCATCTCTGATGGCCCAGTATTCTCTGATGGCTATGGGGCTCTCCTCTTTGTGTTCTGGCCATCCCTCCAGCACGACCGACTTGAGTGTTTGAAGACACACATCCTCCTCTGTGTGTTTTCGAATCTGTGCGAGGCGTTGACTGGTGACGTTTAGATAGTCTGCCTGCTGAATGGCTGCCGTGTCGTACTGCACCTGCTGCATGCTGCAGACCATTTCATGTCTATACTGAGTGTCTGTTCTCTGTGGCGGGGTGGTGGCTCTGCTGAGCGTGTCACTGATGTACATTTCAGGGCCTGGCTTGTACATCACCGTGAGGCAGTAGTTCTGAAGTGTGAGGAGCATGCTTTGAAGGCGCTTTGGTGCACTGAGAAGGGGCTTAGTGAAGATTGACACCAGTGGGCGGTGGTCGGTCTCTGCAGTCACATCACCCCTCCCATATAGGTAGTAGTGGAAGCGTTGACAAGCGAATACAATGCTCAGGCACTCCTTCTCAATCTGTGCATAGTTTTGCTCCGTCTGGTTCAGCGCGCGGGAGGCGAACGCGACCGGCTGTCCCCCCTGAAGCAGGCAGCAGCCCAAACCGGTCTGACTGGAGTCACTCTGTATGGTGACTGGCTTGCTGACATCATAGCAACGTAGTACTGGCACCGCCGTGACCAGCGTTTTGATTTCTTCCATAGCAGCATCATGTTTGGGCAACCAGTGCCACAGCACACCTTTGTCCAGCAACCTTCTCAGCGGTTCACACACCTCTGACAAGCGGGGCATGAACCTCGATAAATAGTTAACGAAGCCGACACACCGCTGAACGCCTTTTGCATCCGTGGGGTTTGGCATGTCCAGGACTGCCCTGACCTTCTCGGGATCAGCTTTGAGGCCCTCCATCGACAGTATGTGGCCGTGGAAGCGGACCTCCCTCACACGAAACTGTAGCTTTTTTATGCTCAGCCTCAGCTTCACTTCCCTGCATCTGTCCATCAGAGCAATGAGGTTTGCGTCGTGGTTGCGAACGGCCTCCTCCTCCGTGTCCCCACAGCCGACTATGAGGATGTCATCGGCTATGGGCTCAATTCCTTTCAAACCGGCCAGCAGCTCATGTTGTTTCCTCTGGTACAGCTCTGGTGCGACTGACACGCCAAAAGGGAGCTTCAGCTATCGCTTTCTACCCCACAGCGTCCAGAACGTTGTCATCAGGCTGCTCTCCTCTTCAAGGCGACACTGCAAGAATGCGTCGCGCGCATCCACCAGGGTGAAGATACATGCCTTAGGCAGCTTGTACAGCACGTCATCTAAAGTGGGCATGAGGTAATGGGACCTTTTCAGGGCTCGGTTAAGTGGCTTGGGGTCGATGCAAAGCCTCAATTTGTCTGGCTTCTTCACTATGACCAGATTGCTAATCCAGTCTGTGGGCTGAGTGACTGTGGTTAAGTGTCCATCCTTTTCATATTGGTCCAGCTGCGCCTTAACAGCTGCCTTGAGGGCCACCAGGACATTTCTTGGTGCGCACTTGACAGGGGCCACAGTGCTATCCAACTTGAAGTGAATATCACCCGGCAGTGACTCGACTGGGCTGGTGAACACGTCATTATAAGTGTTAATGAGACAGCCTTTGGTTAGCTCACCTGTCTTGCAGTGCTCCACTTTATTCAGCTCTTCGGGAATGGTGAAGCGTATCAAGCCAAGTCTCTCGCATGTCTCCCCTGAAAGCAAGGGCTTCTGGCTGGTGCGCACGACCTCAAAGTCCAGTCTGTGCGTCTTGCCCCTGATGACACACTGTGTGCTGTACACGCCCATTGAGCTCATCCACTCACTGTTGTAGAGTCTCAGCCTGGTGAGACTTTTCTGAAGAGGCACTCTAGGCGCCAGTCTCATCTTGTCTTTCAAGCTCATCACGTTGCAGTTGGCTCCAGAGTCAAGCTGGCACCTCTGGACCCCTCTGTGCAGTGGCAGGTTTACAAACCACTTTTTCCTTTGAGTGTTCACAGCCCCCACGCTCTCAGCCGTGTACACATCCCTCTCATCGCGGTCGCTGTCCTCCGGGTCCCCTAGCGGCGGGTCATCCACAGCGTTCAACCGACGTGCTTGCTGGCCTCTTTTCATGCATACTTTGGCAAAGTGATTAGCAGTGCCACACAAGCGACGTGACTTTCCAAATGCGGGGCACAGGTCTCGCCCCCGTCTGTGCGGTGTGCCACAGTACTTGCATTCACCTGTGCCTCTCTGTGGCTGTGCATATGTGTTGGTGGGCTCGGATGGCCTGCTGGTATGTCTCCGTCCTGGTCGCTGTCCATGTGCTACATTGATGCTCTCCGCAGTCACAGAGCTGCTAAGTGACATGGATTTTAACTTATTGTCCAACACCTCCGCTGCACGGCAAATGTCAATAGCTCCCTCCAACTTAAGCTCCTTTTCTCTTAGCATGCGTCGTCTGGCGCCCTCATCAGTTGTTCCAAGAACAAGCCTGTCCCTTATAAGCTCGTCTCTTATAGCTCCATATTCACATGTGGCAGCCTTTTCTCTCAGTCTCGTGATAAAGCATCCACAGGTTCTCCTTCCTCTTGTTTAAGGTTGCCAAAAACATACCTCTCAAAGATGACGTTTTTGGTAGGTGTGAAGTATTCCCCCAGTTTGTCGAGTATCGCTCCGGCGTCTTTCTGCTCTTCCGCTGTGAGTCCCAGGTTGTGCACGTAAACATGGAGGCATTCCTTCCCCATTAGCCTCCGGAGCGTCGCTGCCTGCACCGGCTTCTCTGCCTTGTCGATCCCGGTCGCAAGCAAATAATCCTCAAACTCTGATCGAAAGCTAGCCCAGTTGCTGTGAAGATCCCCAGTCATCTTCATGGGCTCCGGCGGCGGAATATTGGAAGCCATCGTCTTGGCTCGATGCTAACGCTAGCACGCTTAGTAAAAAAATAAACGCACACTGTTCAAGCATCAGGCAACGTAAGACTCACGTTGGGTTCCAGTACAGCTTCTGACACCATGTTGCATGTGTAGGTGCATATAAATAACAGACAGAGTCGGGCTGTGTCGCTTAATAACATGTATTCACCGGCTGTGGCCATAACGCAACTGAGGCATGTTACACAGGGCAAGTATATCTCAACCAGTGCCCCCAGGGGGAGCTGTTGGCTGCATAACATTACCCTACAACAAGGACAACTTCATTTGGGATAACATGCCAAGTAAGTTTATTATTATTGGCTTACTTAATGTGTGTATGGTAAAACCTTTTGAGCAACGTTTAAGCTAGCAAGTTTATTGGTACGCTTTGCATACACTAAAATGCAAAGTCAGATGCTAACGTTAGCTTCTAGCTATTTAACATTGTTACACCACTTTTATTAGTTGTTTATGGAAAGTATTAACGCCGGGTAGATCGACGCAACATTTGTATTAAATTCTCAACCTAACAGTAACGTTGATTAACAGCTTTTATCAGTAGCTAGCGTATTTGACTGAGGGCAGGTGCAACACATGTGTTTTACTTTGAATAGAGGAGCAGTGTAGGGGGACCGTTTTTACCTGCAGTTTGTTCAGGTGCAGAAAATGTGTGGACATTTCTGCAGTGTCGGCGCTACGGGGGGGCATTGGCCGGGCCTCGCCCCCCCCCAAATGAAAGTTGTGCCCCCCCCGCCAATTACCCAGTGATGATATGAAAATTAGCACTTAAACATCATGTAAAAATTAAAATTAATGCACATAGCACATTTAAATACATAATCAATAATAATAATAATCAATGAAATAAAATGCTTAAATTTCGTGATTGTGGAGGAGCGGGGTTAGCAGGACACCGGAGCGGAACATCAGTGTGTGATTTTGTCCATTCAGGTGGTAATTTCGTGTGACACACAGGAAAAGGATACTTTAAAAACGTGGCAAAATCGACTGAGCTAGCTAGCTAACTGTAAACTCATGATGATATAAGAAAATGGCTTTCTCGTGGTCCAAACAACAAGTCTACACCAGCAGAAAGAGAAAGGACAGATGCTGCAACAACACCCGAGAAAACAGTTGGGACCGAGGCGGTGCAACAAGCGAAGATAGTGCCGTTAACACCTCAGCAGCTACTGTTGGTGAAGTAGAGCCGCTGCCACCGGAGCCTGTCAACCCCCCCCTCCCTCCCTCCCTTCCTCCTCCTCCTCCTCCTCCTCCTCCATTCCCATCGGCTGCTTCTGCTGCTCTGCCGCCGGGACTGTTGCCAGCGCAGGCCCCTGATGATCTTGGCAATGACAAACCAAACCAAGTCATTTTAGAACGTTACCCAGTCGGTTTTTATATTTTATCATTTGCAAACCAGAAATCATTTCTGGTTTGCAAATGATAAAACATTTTTTTTTTACTTTGACATAGATTGCACATTTTACTTCTCGTTGAATATGTCCTGTTCTTTGAGAGGATTTTCCAGGTGATTGAATAATTAATGTTTCTGTCCGCCAGTGACCAAATATAACAGCTTAAAGATGTTACATTCTTTAAACGGTTGTTTCTTAAGCTACACGTGTGCATTAAACCAGAAATGTCCACATTGGATAATAGGAATGAGTTGGCCAACAGTTGCAGACATAGATATAAGCATCTATTTTGTAATTATAAATAAATCATGACAATAGACAAATACCCCCCACCCATTTGACCGCTAGCGATGACGTGTTTTTGAATTTTGAATGTCGCACCTCTGTTAGCGATCACGTGTTTTTGAAAATTTTGTATGTTGCGCCTCTCCCTTCCTCATTGGACATTGTGCACGTGACGTACATGACGAGGCAGTAAATGGTATATCCTTTCCTCGAGTAGCTTTATTGACAGCTGATGATTGCTTATGGGATGAAACAGGCTTGTGCTGTCTCACTGGAACGTCTTGGGAAATACGCCTAATTGCCATCTTCCTTATAGTAAGACACTACGATAGATATCATTCTCTTCTCTGTGCCTGCAGCAGAGAGATCGAGACCAGCAGACTCCCCTACCACTAGTTAGCGTAGCGGAATGAATGGTAGCCTATGGGTATGTGTTAACCTACCTCCATCAAAAGTCATCAAATATACATTCTAACAACTCCAAAAACGCCCTTACATGCTGTGACCTGTGCATTTATCACACTATGAAATAACCATGTAAAGTTACGAGACATTTTAATTTTGGAAGCAAATACTCAGAACTACTTAAATCGCTGGGCATAGTCATTCCACACAGCACCTCGGTCACTAGCTAGTTTACCTGCACATAGCACGTAGTTCAGACAGTGATGTGAGGTGCTGTCACTAATGACCTACTGCTGACTGCAGACAGAGGTGACTGCTCGATTTTAGTTCTTTTAGACTTAAGTTCAGCTTTTGACACAGTCGATACAGTATCCTCAAGGCTCAGCGTTTTCGGTTTTTATTTTTCAAAGCCATCCAGCATGCCGAATTTCACCACAAGAGGACACTGTTACATAACCTCACACGAACAGGAACAACTTTTGGATCTGTGGAAACATAAAATCCGGATGAAAATCAGTTTAAACCGATCTGTTCCTTTTAAAAAATCCGGGTACTTTTCGGTGAAAATCGGTAAAAAACCGAAAACGCTGAGCCTTGAGTATCCTCTTACATTGACTTGGATAGGCATCAAGGGCCCGGTTTTTAGTTTTTGATGCTCTTACCTCTCCAACAGAACTTTTTCTGTTGTTCTGGGGACCTTTACTTCCTCAATGGCTGAGTTGAGTTATGGTGTTCATCAAGGATTAGTTCTTTGCCCCCTTCTGTTTTCTTAATACATGTTGCCTCTTGGCCAGGTTATTCAGAATCATGATATGTTTTACCATTTTTATACTAAAAGCACTCAGTTATACATGCCCCTAAAACCCACAGATCCTAGCGACCTAGCAAATCTCACAGCTTGCCTCTCTGACATTAAATCCTGGATGGCTGAACATTTTCTTAAATTTAATGATGATAAATCTGAAGTCATTCTGTTTCGTCCCCAAAATTAGATCAGCACTTTTGGTACTAATATTGGTGGTCTGTCAAATACCTGTAAGCAGGCTGCTAGGAATCTGCTAACCTCTGTTTTGATAATGCAATCAAACATGTTGCCCAGTCATGTTTTCTCCAGCTCAAATTAATCTCGAAAATGAGGTCATTTTCATCAATTGCTGATCTACAAAAAGCTGTACATGCTTTTATCTATTCTCAGCTAGATTATTGCAATGCACTTTACTCAGGTATCAGCAAGGGCTCCCTGCACTATCTGCAGTTGGTACAGAATGCTGTTCTTCAACTCATTACCGGGACAAAGAGCCACAATCACATCACTCCTGTGCTTGCCTCCCTATACTGGCTCCCTGTTATATTTCGAATTGATTTTAAAATGTTATTGCTCACTTTTAAGGCCTTAATCGGTATTGCTCCTAAATATTTTTCTGGTTTATTGACCTGGTATATGCCCTCTCGACCATTAAGAATCACAGTTTCTTAATGGTCTTCGTGACCTGGAAACAACCTCACTGTTGGTTATTTCCAGGTCACGGTTTGTCACAAAGTGTGATGTGACTTTTGCTGTTAGAGCCCCCACGCTATGGACCTCTCTTCCTATTGAATGAACTAAGACAAGCAGTCATTAGCTTCTTTTAAATCTCTCATTAAAAGTCCTTAAAAGACTCTCTGTGAAAGCTTTTGGAAATGTTTGATATTTGTTTTTATTTATTTATACTGCTTTTATTTTTATTCCTACTTATTTGGTCTTATTCATTAATTGTTGTTACCTCCTTCTCTCGTGTTCTTTGGTCTTGTCCTCATTTTTGCCCTGTCTCTTTTTTAAAGCACTTGGTAATGTTGTCTTTGATGGCCTGCCGGCCTGTCCAGGGTATCTCCCCACCTACCGCCCAATGACTGCTGGGATAGGCTCCAGCATTCCCATGACCCTGATTGTGATAAGCAGCTTGGATAATGGATGGATGGATTGTAACATTGTTAAGATAAGTGCTGTATAAATAAAGTTATCATCATCATCATCATCATTATTATCATTATTAGTAATTGTTATTATCTTTTCCTAGTGTGCAACAAGCCATGCGTGGTTCAAGGGGCTTTGCAGAAACGGCTGTGAATGGGCCACCTATGCAAAACATCTGTTGGAATTACTGAAACATTTAAAGAGTAGGCATACATCTAGCCCTGAAGTTTTCTTCTGCATTATACTGAACTGTAATTGTAACTTTTATTAGGGTTTCTGATCAGAGATAGCAACTAACTACACTCAAAAATACTAATATACACCTCTCTGGAAGAAGTGCCCTAGTCTTGAAAGACAATATCTTCATGACCACTAGGTAAATAGATTTGCTTATTCTGGTCTTTGTAATTTTTCAGTTCTAGTTAGGGCTACGTTGCTTTAGTACAATGTATTATGTTACTTTGGTGTTAGCAGAAATCAATTTGGACAACAAATATTTACACAGTGCCTATACAGTGCATCCGGAAAGTATTCACACCCCTTCAATTTCCTCACATTTTGTTATGTTACAGCCTTATTCCAAAATGGATTAAATTCTTTTTTTTTCTCATCAATCTACACACAATACCACATAATGACAAAGTGAAAAATGTTTTGTAGAAATTTTTGCAAATTTATTAAAATAAAAAACTGAAATGTTGCATGTACATAAGTATTCACACCCTTTACTCAGTACTTGGTTGAGGCACCCTTGGCAGCGATTACAGCCTCAAGTCTTCTTGGGTGTGAAGCTACAAGCTTGGAACACCTATATTTGGGGCATTTCTCCCATTCTTCTCTGCAGATCCTCTCGAGCTCTGTAAGGTTAGATGGGGAGCGTCACTGCACAGCTATTTTCAGGTCTTTCCAGATATGTTCAATGAGGTTCAAGTCTGGGCTCTGGCTGGGCCACTCAAGGACATTCACAGACTTGTCTCGAAGCCACTCCTTCGTTGTCTTGGCTGTGTGCTTAGGGTCGTTGTCATGTTGAAAGGTAAACCTTCTCCCCAGTCTGAGGTCCTGAGCACGTTTTCATCAAGGATCTCTCTGTACTTTGCTCCATTAATCTTTCCCTCAATCCTGTCTAGTCTCCCAGTTCCTGCCGCTGAAAAACATCCCCACAGCATGATGCTGCCACCACCATGCCTCACTGTAGGGATGGTATTAGCAAGGTGATGAGAGGTGCCTGGTTTCCTCCAGACGTGACGTTTGGCATTCAGGCCAAAGAGTTCAATCTTGGTTTCATCAGACCAGAGAATCTTGTTTCTCATGGTCTGAGAGTCCTTTAGGTGCTTTCTGGCAAACTCCAAGCGGGCTGTCATGTGCCTTTTACTGAGCAGAGGCTTCCGTCTGGCCAGCCTACCATAAAGGCCTGATTGGTGGAGTGCTGCAGAGATGGTTGTCCTTCTGGAAGGTTTTCCCATCTCCACAGAGGAATGCTGGAGTTCTGTCAGAGTGACCATCGGGTTCTTGGACACCTCCCAGACCAAGGCCCTTCTCCCCCGATTGCTCAGTTTGGCTGGGCGGCCAGCTCTAGGAAGAGTCCTGGTGGATCCAAACGTCTTCCATTTACGAATGATGGAGACCACTGTGTTCTTCAGGACCTTCAAAGCTATAGAAATTTGTTTGTACCCTTCCCCAGATCTATGCCTCGATACAATCCTGTCTCGGAGGTCCACAGACAATTCCTTTGACTTCATGGCTTGGTTTCTGCTCTGACATACACTGTCAACAGTGGGACCTTATATAGACAGGTGTGTGCCTTTCCAAATCCTGTCCAATCAATTGAATTTACTACAGGTGGACTCCAATCAAGATGTAGAAACATCTCAAGGATGATTAGTGGAAACAGGATGAACCTGAGCTCAATTTTGAGTGTCATAGCAAAGGGTGTGAATACTTATGTACATGCAATATTTCAGTTTTTATTTTTTAATAAATTTGCAAAAATTTCAACAAAACCTTTTTCACTTTGTCATTATGGGGTATTGTGTGTAGATTGATGAGAAAAAAAGGAATTTAATCCAGTTTGGAATAAGGCTGTAACATAACAAAATGTGGGGAAATTGAAGGGGTGTGAATACTTTCCGGATGCACTGTATGTGTGTGACGTGTGAAGACAGGGGCTAGCAAAGTTTATAAGGACTTGCTGGGCACCTAGAGTTGGATTTTGGTCACCAATTTGACCACTACGTGTATGCCTCCAGTCTTTTAAATGCATTTCAGAGTTTTTCTCTTAAAATATGACTGCCAATTCACCAAGCAATTGTTCACATTATGGTATGTTATATGAAGCAAATCACATGTACAGCACTTGTTCAATGCTTGAAACACAGTTGAAGGCAAATGATTCATATCCTGCACTCCAGCAATATAATATTTTCTGCTATATTGTCCCTTTTCTTCATAGTTTAAATGTTTAGCTTTCTTAGAAAGTCCAAACTATGAGAAATCACTAATTTTAGCAAAATTTCACCCCACCTGCATTGTATGTCATTAATGACAAGGATAAGAGTACACAAAAACAGATGTTTTGGAGTTTAATATGGCCGTTTAAACAAGGGATTGACTGATTATCGGTCTGGCCGATTATCGGCTGAGATATTTGTCATTTTTCATATTATCATTATAGGCATATTTTTTATCGGCCAAGCCGATATTTTAAAAAAAAAATCACATATTGAAAATGTTTATTTTCTTACGTACCAAAAAAAGGTTTTGAAACAATCCCATGAAGAGGAGAGATGTGAAAAGACAAGAAAGGGGAAACTTGTAGAAAAATGGCAAGCAAGAATGGTCGGGTGTGTGTTCAAAATCATAACTACAGCATTATCAGGAGTAAACTCTATTAGACACCCCAGTAAATGCAGCAATCAAATTTTGCTGCACAGCAGCAAGGTTGTGAAAATAAACTTCAAAATGAAGCTACAACCGTTATATAGCTGGAACTCACCTGAACATTTTTTAAAGGCATTTCTAAATTTTTGCAAAAGTCGTTAAACCTTCTCAGCATTGGCAACATCATTCCTTCAAAATACATTATTGACAGTTGCTTTTAAAAACTGTCATAAACTTTCATAAAGGGAGAGAGCAAAGGGCAACACTTTGGTAAACTGGGTAGGCTGAAAATGAATGTTCCAAATTCGTATGTAACTGAATTGTGATTAAACACACACACACACACACACACACACACACACACACACACACACACACACACACACACACACACACACACACACACACTGGAGGGTTTTGTCTGTGTCCCATTCCTCAACTTCCGTGCTGGCTACTCCTGCTGAATCTCCAAACTGGGAGCACACAGACTCCCATCTACTGCAGGTAATACACTGACTATTGAAAAGTACCTCATGCAACCCCACTTCAAAAAACCTGAACTATCACTTTAAAGATACGAGAAAGGGAACATAATGACACTAATGTACATTTTTCCATTCAGTTCAGTCAAAGCCTGCTGGGAGCACTTTAACCAAATTATGTGGAATCATTTTAATATTATAATTATTTAGTTAAATCAAAGTTTACATCCTTCTTCCCATGCTGTTTAATTCATTCCTTTTTTATGTTTTGGAAGTTATTTAATGTTAATTGAAAAATAATTAAACTCAGATTGTTATCTAGTGCCTTGAACATCATGCCCTTTATTTTTTCAAATATTTTCTGTTTTACACAAAATTCAATCAAACATATGTTCATTTAAAGGCAGCCTTGTGTTGGGGTTTGTGTTGCTGTAATTTTTGGCACAAATTTGTTTACATTTACTCTAACTGAATATCGGCCCCAAATATCGGTTACCGGCTGACATAACTTACCGATAACGGATATCAGTATCGGCCCTGAAAATAAAATTTCAGTCGATCCCTAAACAATCTGCATCAAATAAGTGCACATCTTTTGCTGTAAAGACAACCAATAACACATTGTGTTCCTCCATACTTCTGCGGACTCTGTGCAATGACATCTGAAATATTTTGACAAAAGTATGCTCATTTTTAGCTCTAGGAGATGAATTCGATTTATGGTAGTGATGGTTTTTTTTGGTTTTTTTTTGGGGGGGGGGGGTCAGCCCATGTGTTGGCTTGCTGGCACTTCTCAATCTACTTTTGAATGGCTCTCAAGACCCTTTTGGATGCTACACACAATTTATTGCCTGTTACAGTCACCACCTGTCCCATTTTCTCCATTAACCACTCCACTCTGAAAAACATATAGGAATCCCTTGCGTCATTTCTCTCTACTTGCCGAAGCAGCATATTTCTCTCTTGTCAAATCTATTTTAGAGACATGCTAGTCTGGTTAATCTGCTCATTCAAATGTATTGAGTTGACTTGCCTGTACGTTCTTTGATGATGCAACTAACCAACCAGCCCATCCATGAAGTTATTTGATAAGCGCATTCTGGAAATACAGAGAGAAATAGGGAGACATACTTATGTCACCTGTGTAGGGCTAGAGAAATAAATTGCAACACCTAATGGATTTATAATTCAAAGCTTTGTATTGGATTTCAAAATGCATAAAAACCTATGATGGTGTATTAATATGATATTAGGGCCATTGTAGGGAAAAATAAAAATGCGGAGCCAGGGGAGGAGGGTATTGCAGTAAAAAACTCCGAAATTAGTCGTAAATTTACAAGAAAATAACTTGGATATTCTCTGAGATTAAAGTGGTACATTTACGAGAAAAAAAACCCACAAATTTACGAAGAAAAAAAATCATATTCTCTGAGATTATAAAGTCACAAATCTACAAGAAGAAAACTACGAAAAATAGTTTTGTTTTTTGTTTTTATCAAGGAACCACATCACTACATTTCCATATAATTTTGTTGTCCTGTTTTAATAATATATCCTTCTCACTAAAATGTGTGATTTTTTTTTAACATGGTGATACTGGTCACGTGGCTCGGGTCTTGGGCTGTTCCGGTGGTGTTTGAACACTGCTTGGCATCCTCCTAATCATATTCTTCATATATTTTATAATTACATTATAATTCTGTTATCCTCTTTCAGTTGTTATATTTTGTAATTGTGTAAACACAACATCCATTGCAAGTTTCCCGTCTTGAGAGATCCCTCCTCTGTTGCTCTCCCTGAGGTTTCTTCCTATTTTTCCCCCTTGTTAAAGGTTTTTTTTTAGTTTTTTTTTTTAGGGAGTTGTTCCTTATCTGATGCGAGGGTCTAAGGACAGGCTGTTGTGTTGCAGTAAAGCCCCTTGAGGCAAATTTGTAATTTGTGATATTGGGCTATACAAATAAAATTGATTTGACTTGACTTTGCAAGGTTGGATCAACCTCATCACACCAAAGATGCTGCCACTTGCCATGTATTATGCCTGCAGTGGATGGCCTCATCAAATTATGCTTTTCAATCGGATTTAGCAATAAGGAAATGCTCGTGATTTTAGCCCAGAATCACCATATCATCATAAACATCCACTTTGAATTGACATTGCCATGAAAACAACGTGCTGATTTGGATGAGGCGATAGCCTTTTTTGCACCAGCAATTGCAACACAATGGACCGATGCAAGGATATCACTGGTTACATGTATGGGCAATTCAAATGGGATTTGTGGTACAGCAGGATACGACAGTGTATTAGGGCCAAAACCACATCTTATTTAGAAAAAGCAATTTAACCATGTTTGTATTTTCTACTACTACTACTTTTGGCTGTTCCTGTTAGGGGTTGCCACAGCAGATTGTCTGTTTCCATTTCTTCCTGTCCTCTGCATCTTCCTCTGTCACACTAGCCTAGGGGTTTTCAAAGTGTGAGGCGCGCCTCCTCTGGGGGGCGCCAGAGAGCTTCAGGGGAGGCGCAGCGTGAGAAAAAAAACGTAAACGTCTAGCTAAATTTAGTGAACTTCAACAATGCTTGGAGCAAAATGGATCGATTTTTAGTAACATTACCTACAACATTTGAAAATGTTTGAAAAAGATGTTTAAATTTTTTTTTAAATATGTTTAAAACGTTTAAAAATGTTTAAAAAGATGTTTAAAAAAATAAAAGATCATCTTCAAATATATATAATTTATTGTTGAAACCCGTTTTTATACCTGAGTGGAACATACATTATAGCAACAACAATAATAGTAATAATAGCAATAATAATTGGGAGGGGGGGCACAGCTGTTTTTATGTTCTCTGAGGGGAGGCTCACTTTCCTACACTTTGAAAACCCCTGCACTAGCCACCTGCATGTCTTCCCTCACCACATCCATAAACCTCCTCTTTGGCCTTCCTCTTTTCCTTTTCTCTGGCAGCTCCATATTCAGCATCCTTCTTCCAGTAAACCCAGCATCTCTCCTCTGTACATATCCAAACCATCTCAATCTTGCCTCTCTTGCGTTGTCTCCAAACTGTTGCAAATCACTCCTGATACTCTTCTCCATCCACTCCACCCAACCTGCACTCTCTTCTTCACCTCTCTTCCATACTCCTCGTTAGTTTGGACAGTTGACCCCAAGTATTTATACTCATCCACCCTCATCACCTCTACTCCTTGCATCCTCACCATTCTGCTGTCCTCCCTCTCATTCACACATTTGTATTCTGTCTTGCTCCGACTGACTTTGATTCCTCTTCTCTCCATTTCATACCTCCACCTCTCTAGGCTCTCCTCAACCTGCTCCCTACTCTCATTACATTTGTATTTTAACGTTTAAAAAAAATCAAGGTTAAGCAATTTCATCTGTGTTTTTCTTTCACTTTTGGGATTATAAGTGCATGTATGTTGCAAAATAACCATGTGTATTGCATTGAAATATTTTTCGTAGTTTCAGTTGCTTATTTTATAGGTATTATTTCTTCACTGTAAAGTTTGTGTTTTCAGGGGTCTGAATCCAGCTCAACAAATCACTGCTTTTCACACTGAGATAACTTCCTTTAACTTGTTAATTTACATTTTCAATTCTTGAACTAGGCGATGATTTGGGTAGCTTTTTTCCTGTGTTCATATTAATTTTTCCTCCAATAATTTTGCGATTAAATTACATAATTTCTGATCAAACCCCTATCAAAGAGGTACCACTCACTAACAGTATCCAGGTCTGGCCTGGCTAATACCAATTAGAAGTTTCATTGGCTATACTAAAATCCATTTTCTTGTTGGAAACAACTGCCTGTTCCACAAATCATTCATTATAATGGTCTTCTGGGTTATAAGCAAACTGCAATTATCACGTGATAATTAATGTCCCACTTTTAACAGCAAGACAAGTTCCACATTTATACAGCCATCCATCTCTCCATCAAGCCTTCCATCCATCTAGCCAATCAGTTTTTTACTCCATTTTATTGCATATACTTTTTTCTTTTTCTTTTTTCATCCTGATGCCTAACAAGATCGGTCTCAGTCCTTTTGCTTTTCTTTAGAAATCCTCCAGCAGTCTCACTCTCTAAACCATCAAACCTTGCCAAGCCAGTTGTCTCCAAATCTATGGAGCCTCCAGGGGTGAAGCTTTGAATTGGCAAAGAGACAAAAGTCATATGTAATATTGCTGTTAAATCCACAAGCAGCTGGAAGAGCAGGATAACAAGTGGGTGGATGGACACCTAAAGTTGGTTTGAATGAAGTGGCCATTTCAGTTGTATTCCAGGGCTTAAAGGGGAAAAGCAAGATGAAAACATGACTACATGAGACTGCGACCATTGCTCTGTGTTTTGCAGATGAAGCCAGCATGCCAAATCAAGTGAAACAGGGGGGAAAAGTAGGCCTGGAGACGAGATAGGCTTGTGTCTATTTGTGTCTGCATTTGATCATGTGTGTATGTTCGAACGTAGGAGTAACAAGTAGCCAAATTTTGCTGTGTCTTGGTTAAATAAAAGCACTGAAGGAGGACTCATATCACCTTTAGGCCAAAAGTGCAGAGAAAAGGAGAAATGTTTCTCTGTGAAGTAAAATGAACATTTTATATGAGACTGATATGACGAAAGCTATTCAAGGTGTGATTTAAATTCCAACCAAGTGTAAGTCTGAGCCAACATACTGTTAGGTGTGTAGGAAACCTGTTAAACAATACAATACAATATAATTTATTAATCCCGCTAGGGGCAATTTGTTTGGAGAAGCTTGTGAACACAAAACACGGTAACATGCAAACAAACAAATAACACAAACCATTGGCACCACCGGGTCATTTTGCCAGGGCTTAAGCCCCGAACGTTTTGAGTGTATCCCCGAATATAATTTTAAATTTAAGTCTATGTGAAGCCCAATTAAAAAACGTAACATGTGTGAATGTCTGATAGTCTTCATAACATAACAGCCTGTCAAAATAAATGCAGGTCTCTAAACTAACCCCATTTCTGTGTGTGTGTGTGTGTGTGTGTGTGTGTGTGTGTGTGTGTGTGTGTGTGTGTGTGTGTGTGTGTGTGTGTGTGTGTGTGTGTGTGTGTGTGTGTGTGTGTGTGTGTGTGTGTGAGTGTGTGTGAGTGAGTGAGAGAACATTTAATATTCCAATAAAGTAATGTTAACATAAATACATTTAACTTTTTTCTCTAGTCTGGTACTGTAGCATGTCAAATGTTTAATGATAGCAGTTGTGAAGTATTCTGCTTCTACTCAATACTAATATTAATTACTAACAACTACTAATATTTTTAACATCACGATTCATAATTACTTTGGGAGTTTTTCCAGGGGAGGATCCCCCCAGACCCCCCTACAAAAGTCCAGGCTAAGCCCCAGATGTCCTCAAATCTTGGAAATGCCCCTGACACAAACAATAAATAATAACACCCCAGGGTACTAAATGTGGAATAATATCTATAAAATCTATAAAAGTACACAATAAGAAACAGAATAAGATAAACTTGATAAAACAATAAAACAATCGAATTAAAAAAAACACTACGGAGCATTTAATAATCGAGTTGCAACAGGTATGAATGATTTAGAATAATAGTTAGTTTTATAAGCAGGTAAAACATAATGACCCCCTGATGGTAACAGAGAAAATGCACTTGATAGAACAAGTCCAGAAGAAAGCCAAAGTACTTGCTGCTGTCTGGAGGATTTGTTGGTTACACAAATAATTCAGATGTCTTTGTTTCACTCTGGTGATCTTAGAACAGATTATATATTATTCAGGCACATATCAGACCTTTTTTTTTTAACTCTGTGGATGCCATCCCACATAGGATGATTTTGATTTTTTTTTTAAATCAACAATTGTGTGGCACTCCTGACACCATTTCATTGTCAAAAGATGTCAAACACAGAAAAGAGACATTCAGATGAAAACTAGAATTAAAAGTCTTTGCAGAGACCTGAGACTGGCTCCGGCTGGAGTGAGCTTGAGTACACTGATGAGCCAAAACATTAAAACCACCTGCCTAATGTGCTGTTGGTCCACCGTGTGCCACCAAAACAGCTCCGACCCACTGAGGCATGGATTCTACAAGACCTCTGAAGGTGCCCTGTGGTATCTGGCATCAAAACATTAGCAGCAGATCCTTCAAGTCCTGTAAGTTGTGAGGTGGAGCTGCCATGGATCAAACTTGTTGGTCCAGCACATCCCACAGATGCTCAATTGGATTGCGATATAGAGTATTTGGAGTCCAGGGCCTTGAACACTTCATCATATTTCTCAAACCATTCCCAAACAATGTTTGCAATGTGGCAGGGTATATTAACCTGCTGAAAGAGGACACTGCCAACAGGGAATTCCATTGCCATGAAGGGTTGTACCTGGTCTGCAACAATGTTTAGGTAGGTGGCACATGTCAAATTGACGTCCACATGAACGGCCAGACCCAGGGATTCCCAGCAGAACATTGGCCAAAGCATCACACTCCTTCCACCGGTTTGTCGTCTTCCCACAGTGCATCACTTCCCCAGGTAAACGGTGCACACCTACATGGTCGTCCATGTGATCTAAAAGAAAATGGGATTCATCAGACCGCACATCCTTCTTCCACTGCTCCAAGATCCAGTTCCAAATTTTGCGTGCCCATTTTAGGCACTTTTGACAGTGGACAGGGATCATCATGGACACTGATCGTCATGGACACTGATCGGTCTGCGGCTAAGTAGCTCCATATGCAGTGGGATGCAATGCACTGTGTATTGTGACATATTCCTTCCATAACCATCATTAAAGTTTTCTGCGACTTGTGCCACAGTAGACCTTCTGTCAGTTCAAACCAGATGAGCTAGCCCTCATTGCCCTCACATCAATGAGCCTTAGGTGCCCAACACCCTGTTGCTGGTTTGTGGTTTGTCCGTTCTTGGACCACTGGCTGGGAGCACCCCACAAGCCTTGCTATTTCAGAGATGCTCTTACTCAGTCATCTGGTCATATCAATTTGGCCCTTGTCAAAGTCGCTCAGGTCTTTACTCTTGCTCATTTCTCCTGCATCCAACACAATAACTACGAGAACTGATTGTTCGCTTATCTTCTAATCTACCCAGACCTTGACATGTGCCTTTGTTTGGGGATGACCAGTGTTATTTGGTTCACCTCTGAGTAGTCATAATGTTTTGGCTCATGAGTGTAAATGCAATATTTAAAAGAACAGTGCCAATGTTATAGCTGTACGGTATATATGGGTCATGCAAGAGGTGATAAACAGCAGAATCTGATCAATATCTTGTCCCCATGGGGATGATCCTGGGGTGATGGACTTCAGTGATTATACATTACATTTGAATAGGCATGGACTCAAGCTTAAGGTCTCAGCAGGTAGCAAGTCCATTAAAATCAGGGTGAGAAAGTGAAGTGAAAGAAGTTTGGAGTGACAGTCTTCAAGTCAAGTCAAATTTATTTGTATAGCCCTAGATCATAGCTAGAGACTTAGAGGGCTTTATGTTGCCAGATTAAATAAATAAATAAAATAGATAACAATATATGACAACCTCTATCCTAAGACCCTAAACTTAACACCACAGGAAAAACAAGAAATTACCGGAGAAAAATATGGAAGAAGCTCAGAGAAAGAAATCCTTCTTTCAGTTCAGACAGGGATTCAATGGCTGTCAAGTGGGCTAGTAAGATGCTGTGTAGAGATACTTTATAGTCGAACATTTAAAAAAAAAATCTAACATGTTGCAAAATATAAAATACATACAGTGGTGTGAAAAAGTGTTTGCCCCCTTCCTGATTTCTTATTTTTTTGCATGTTGTCACACTTAAATGTTTCAGATCATCAAACAAATTTAAATATTAGACAAAGATAACACAAGTAAACACAAAATGCAGTTTTTAAATGAAGGTTTTTATTATTAAGGGGGAAAAAAAATCCAAAGCTACATGGTCCTGTGTGAAAAAGTGATTGCCCCCTAAACCTAATAACTGGTTGGGCCACCCTTAGCAGCAACAACTGCAATCAAGCGTTTGCGATAACTGGCAATGAGTCTTTTACAGCGCTGTGGAGGAATTTTGGCCCACTCATCTTTGCAGAACTGTTGTAATTCAGCCACATTGGAGGGTTTTCGAGCATGAACCGCCTTTTTAAGGTCATGCCACAGCATTTCAATCGGATTCAGGTCAGGACTTTGACTAGGCCACTCCAAAGTCTTTATTTTGTTTTTCTTAAGCCATTCAGAGGTGGACTTGCTTGTGTGTTTTGGATCATTGTCCTGCTGCAGAACCCAAGTGGGCTTCAGCTTGAGGTCACGACCAGATGGCCGGGCATTCTCCTTCAGGATTTTTTGGTAGACAGCAGAATTCATGGTTCCATTTACCACAGCAAGTCTTCCAGGTCCTGAAGCAGCAAAACAGCCCCAGACCATCACACTACCACCACCTTATTTTACTGTTGGTATGATGTTCCTTTTCTGAAATGTTGTTACTTTTACGCAAGATGTAATGGGACACACACCTTCCAAAAAGTTCAACTTTTGTCTCGTCAGTCCACAGAGTATTTTCCCAAAAGTCTTGGGGATCATCAAGATGTTTTCTGGCAAAACTGAGATGAGCCTTTATGTTCTTTTTGCTCAGCAGTGGTTTTCGTCTTGGAACTCTGCCATGCAGGCCATTTTTGCCCAGTCTCTTTCTTATGGTGGAGTCATGAACACCGACCTTAACTAAGGCAAGTGAGGCCTGCAGTTCTTTGGATGTTGTTGTGGGGTCTTTTGTGACCTCTTGGATGAGTTGTCGCTGCGCTCTTGGGGTAAATTGATCGGCCGGCCACTCCTGGGAAGGCTCACCACTGTTCCATGTTTTCGCCATTTGTGGATAATGGCTCTCACTGTGGTTCGCTGGAGTCCCAAAGCTTTAGAAATGGCTTTATAACCTTTTCCAGACTGATAGATCTCAGTTACTTTGCTTCTCATTTGTTCCTGAATTTCTTTGGATCGCAGCATGATGTCTAGATTTTGAGGATCTTTTGGTCTACTTCACTTTGTCAGACAGGTCCTATTTAAGTGATTTCTTGATTGAGAAGAGATGTGGCAGTAATCAGGCCTGGGTATGGCTAGAGAAATTGAACTCAGCTTTCCAAAGATGTGATAAACCACACTTATTTTAAGTTTTAACAGGGGGGGGCAATCACTTTTTCACACGGGGCCATGTAGGTTTGGATTTTTCTTTTCCCTTAATAATAAAAACCTTCATTAAAAAACTGCATTTTGTGTTTACGTGTGTTATCTTTGTCTAATATTTAAATTAGTTTGATGATCTGAAACATTTAAGTGTGACAAACATGCAAAAAAATAAGAAATCAGGAAGGGGGCAAACACTTTTTCACATCACTGTATTTAGCATATTTAAGTGAGTGAGATGAATCGACTCACTCTCAACATGTTGAACTTTCAACCAGCAGATTCAGTTACAGCAGACACCAAAACAAACTGAAAGCAATAGATTTTGGAGTGCAAGATGCTGCACTGATTCAAGAGATTCGAGAATGAGCTCAAACCAGCACGAGTCCTTGAGCATGCCTGCCTTTGCAACAAGTTGACAGTTTCCACTAACAATAACTCAAAAAATTTGCAAACTTATCAACATTTTTTTAATCAACAAATGCTGTAAGTATTCAATTCCACCAGGTGACCACAAAGTTTGATCAAATCTCAGTGAAGAGATTGAATGAACCAAGTTTGCCATTCAGTTACTGGCTGAATTGGTGCAACCTACTAGATCGTACAGAAAGTAAACACAAAGTGAAGAACTAAAAAAAAACTCATTCAAGACAATGGGCCTTAATTTTGCACAGGCATTTGCTGCAAAATGTGAATTTGCACCAGTAAATTGTTTTTTTTCTTGAGGCTCAATTATGTATTCTCTTCACACTGCACTCACTGGTATTTGGGGACTCACTGTGCACTGAAATGGGAGGAGAGGTGCAGTGATAATAATGATAATAATAATAATAATAATAAACTATTTGTGTAGCACTTTTCTAAAAAGGGTTGTAAATTGCTTCACAGAACAGGATAAAACTGAAAAATGAACCCCCCCCCAAAAAAAATAAAAATAAAAAGCACTAACAAATAAAATCACAAGAGTTAGAGAGTGCAATTTGTTAACTGAAACAATTACAAAAATAGGTAAGAGTAAATATAAAAATAATATAAATAAATAAAAAGACATATCAAACATTTATAGAAGCTTTCATAAAAAAAATAAAGACGAGATTTAAAAGAAGTTAGAGACTTGCTTTGTCTTAGTTCAATGGGAAGAGAGCACCATAGTGTGGGGGCTCAAACAGCAAAAGCCCAACCACGACCTGGAAATACCAAGCAGGGCTCTATTTGCAGACCTTAATGGTCGAGAGGGTGTATACCAGGCCAATAAATTGGAAATTTATGTAGGAACAAGACTATTTAAGGCCTTAAAAGTGAGCAATACAATTTTAAAATCAGTTCAAAATATAATATGGAGGCAAGCACAGGAGTGATGTGATCACGATTCCTTGTCCCAGTAATGAGTCGAGCAGCAGCGCTCTGTGCAAGGAGCCCTGAGTAAACTGTTGCAATAATCAAGCCGAGAATAGATAGAAACACGTACATCTTTTTGCAGATTGGCAATTGATAAAAATGACCTAATTTTAGAGATTATGTTGAGCTGGAGAAAGCATGACTGAACAACATGTTTGATTTTATTAACAAAACTGAGGTTAGCATCAAATATTACCTCAAGGTTCCTAGTAGCCTGCTTAAGACTACCACACAGACCATCAAGCTTAGTACCAAAAGGGCTGATGGAATTTGGAGGGCCAAACAGATTGACCTCAGACTTATCATTACATTTAAGAACATGTTCAGCCATCCAGGATTTAATGTCAGAGGGGCAAGTTGTGAGATTTGCTAGGCTTCTGGATCTGTGAGTTTTAGTGGCATGTATAACTGAGTGTCATCAGCATAAAAATAGTAAAACATCGTTATTTTGAATGACCTGGCTAATAGGCAGCATGTATATAGAAAACAGAAGGGGGCCAAGAAATGAGCCTTGATGGACAACAAAACTCTACTGAGCCATCGAGGAAATAGTTATCTAGAACACCAGAATGTCAGTGCTGAACCACAGGCTTGGACTCAAAAACGCATACTCAGTCTCGGTTCACAAAAATCCGTCCTTTTAATAAGAATGAGGTCGGTACACAGGTGATCAGATAATGAGGCAACAGTGTCCAAATCGGCGGGCGAAAGGCAAGGTCAAAAAGGCAAAAACAGGTCAGGAAACTATAGGGTTTAAGAAACTCACAAGGAAAAAATGCTGGAACGCTGTCAAAAGGAACAAGACGAGCTGGCACAGAATGAAGGGAACACTAAGACTATATACTCTGGAGAAGGGGAAACAATGAGACACAGGTGCAACACATTAGGGCAGTGCAGGTAATCACACAGGAGGGACACACATGAGGGCAGGAAGTAAAGGACCTGAAACGAGACAAGTGGTGAGTATAAAGATACAACAGGAAGTACAAGACAAAGAACTTAACTATCCAGACGGGGCGTGACACAGAATGCTATTGGAGAGGTAAGAACGTAATAAACTAAAAGCTGAGCTCTCGAAGCCTACCCAAGTCTCCAAGCAATCCAAGAGGATACTGTATCGACTGTGTCAAAGGCAGCACTTATGTCTAAAAGAACTAAAACCGAGCAGTCACCTCTGTCTGCAGTAAGCAGTAGGTAATTATTAACCTTAACTAGAGCTGTCTTGCTACTATAAAGTGCTCTAAACCAGACTGGAAAAAGAATAACACTGTAAGTGTTTATAAAAGAAGTCAACTGAGATTAAATTTCTCTCTTCAGAATCTTAGATAAAAAAGACAATTTGGAGATTGGCCTGTAGTTAAGGACAGAGGATCCAAATTAGGTTTCATAACAATGGATGAACAATGGCATGCTTAAAACTGTCTGGAAAAGAACCAGAGGCCAGATAATTATTAAGAATTTGCAGAATAATGGGGCTAACAGTGGAAATAACCTCCTTGAGGGGGATGATGTCTAAGTTGCAGGAGTAGGAGTTCATATGGGAGACTATACTCTTTAACGCTGAAATTGTAATCGGTTGAAACTGGGTAAAAGAGGCAGCATTAACATGGGGAATGAAAAGAATGCAAGGGCCAGTCTGGATTTGGTACCTGATATTCACCACCTCATTTACAAAACGATTGAGCATTTTTTCAAACAGGTCAACATCAGGTTAAAAAAAAAAGAAAAAGTAAAACAAGTGGGGGGGGGGGCATTAACAGAATCAATTACCCTAAATGGAACGTTAGGATTGTGGTTATTGCAAGTCCACTCAGGACTTGCATCCTTAACTGCCTTTTGGCAGTTAAGGATGCAAAATTGCAACCCTTAAAATTAACACCCAAATTAATATTTGAGTTTTAAGGCTGTTATGTGCTAATTCTGACTTGTTGACCTTCCATTGTTGTTCAGATTTTCTACAGAGTCTTCTAAGGGCATGAGTGTGATCAATTCAGCCTGCAGAGGTTATTTCATTTTTTGTTTCCTAGTTTTGAATGGTGCAATTTGGTAATGGATGGATAGGCACTGCTCATTGAATGAGTTTAACTGCATTTGGATTGAGAGGGGATATAGAGAAATTAAAGGATGGTGAATTAAAAGCATCAAATAATTTAACTGCAGAACTAGCATTGTGAATGTAATAGTGTGTATGATAGTGACTGGGAATAGAAAACTGTTGTGGAACTTTGAAAACAACAGCTTTATAATCAGTTACAAGCATATCCACCAGATTAAGACACACAAAAGAGAAACCAGGTGAGAGTACAAGGTCTAATGTGACCTTTGGAATGTTTGGCCCCTTTAACAGATTGAATTAATTTAAAATAGTCTATAACAGGGGTTGGCGATCTTATCCAGAAAGGGCCGGTGTGGGTGAAGGTTTTTGTTCCAACCAAGCAGTTACACACCTGATCCCACTAATCAACCAGTAGAGTCTTTGTTGAGGAAATTGAATAGGGGACACAGGTGTGTAATTTCTTGGTTGGAACAAAAACCTTCACCCACACCGGCCCTTTCTGGATAAGATTGCCCACCCCTGGTCTGTCTATAAGATCTAAAAAATGTGAAGTCAGAGAATGGGAAGGATAACATGCATGAATATTAAAATCACCAAGAATAAGCACCCTGTCAAATGCTGGCATGTCAATAGATAGAAGCTCAGGAAAATCAGAAATAAAACTAACTGAATTAGGGGGCCTATAAATTAAGATGCAGAATGAACGGGGAGGGCCAGTGATTAAGAAACTTAAAACCTCCAAGGAGATAAAATTACCAAAAGTATCAGGGTGGCACTTAATACCTAACTTACAGGAGACCATACCCCCACGCTACAGCGAACCATCAACTGGCTGATGATCTAAATGGGTTTTACTACAGGTTTGAAAGGTAAACTTTCACACCTCTCACCCTCTCCAGTCACAACACACAACCAACTGCACTCCCTGCCAGCCACTCCCCCCTCCCCACCGAACCCCCGCCTGCACTCAGGATCGAGTTTGAGGACAGGCGCCAGCTCTTCCAGAGATAGAAGACCAGAGAGGCACAGGGCCTGGATAGCATGTCACCTTCTTGTCAGAGAGTCTGTGCTGACCAGGTGGCCCCCATTTTCACATTGATCTTCAACAGATCACTGGAGCCATGTGAAGTCCCCTCCTGCTTCAAGAACTCCAGTATCATCCCATTCCCAAAAAAACAATTTATTACAGGATTAAATTACTACAGGCCCATTGCCCTAACATCTGTGGTCATGAAATCCTTTGAAAGACTGCGTTGGTCCACCTGAAGGAGATCACAGGCCCCCTGCTTGACCCCTGCAGTTTGCTTACCGAGCAAACAGACCAGTGTAGGATGCAGTCAACATGGGATTGCACTACATCTTCCAACACCTCGACTCCCCAGGGACATACATAAGGGTCCAGTTTGTGGACTTCAGCTCAGCGTTCAACACCGTCATCACAGATATCCATCACTCCAAACTCATCTGGCTCACTGTTCCAGCCCCCATCTGTCAGTGGATTAAAAACTTCCTGACAAACAGGAGGCAGCTGGGGAAGATCACATCCAGCACCCGGACAATCAGCACTGGTACCCCCCAGTGATGTGTGCTCTCTCATCTACTCTTATCCCGCTATACAAATGACTGCACCTCAGGTGACCCGTCTGTTAAACTCCTGAAGTTTGCAGACGACACGACCATCATTGGCCTTACCTGGGATGGTGACGAGTCTGCATATAGATGGGAGGTTGACCAGCTGGCCCTGTGGTGCAACCATAACAACGTGGAGCTGAACATGCTCAAAACAGTGGAGATGACAGTTGACTTCAGGAGGAACCCCCTAACACTACCCCCCACCATATGCAACAGCATGGTGTCTACGGTGAAAACCTACATATTTCTGGGTTCCACAATCTCCCATGACCTAAGGTGGGCATCCAACATATACACAATCATCAAAAACACCCAGCAGAGGTTGTACTTTCTCTGCCAACTTAAGAAGTTCAACCTGCCTCAGGAACTGCTGATTCAGTTCTACATTGCAATAATCCAGTCCGTCCTCTACATGCCCATCACTGTCTGGTTTGGATTGGCCACCAACCAGGACAGGGAAAGAGCAACGGACAGTTAAGTCTGCAGAGAAAATCACTGGTGCCAACCTACCCTCCACTCAGGACTTATACACCTCCAGAGTCAAGAAACAGGCAGGCAACATCACTGCAGACGCATCACAACCTGTTCCAACTCATCCCCCTCTGGTAGGCACTACATAGCCCTGTAAATGGAAACGGATGGTCCGCTGTGGCGACCCCTAATGGGAGCAGCCGAAAGTGGTAGTAGTAGTACATTTTGTATATTCTGCACTGTACATTGTCTGTTTACTGGAATGCTCTGTCATGTCCATCTACCTCAGTCATGTATGTCAGTAAGCTGCCAACATTTATTTCAGCATCTCTGATATATTGTCTGCACCATTTTACTATATTGCCTCTTATTTCACCTGTGTGTGTATATAGTCAATCCTTGTGTATATATCTGATGGTTGTTGTGTTGTTATTCTATATTAAGTACACTGAGAGAGCCACAAAACCGGAGTCAAATTCCATGTACGTGCAAACCTACATGGCTAATAAACATGATTCTGATTCTGAACTTATAAAACACAGCTAGGCTAACCCCTCTTCCAGAGGGCCTGGGAAAATTAAACATGCAAAATCAGGGGGCCTATTCTCAACTAGGGGAACAGTTTCCCCTGGGGACAGGCATGTCTCAATAATCATAAAAAAAGTCCAGATTATTAGAAACAATAAAATCATTAATGACAAATGACTTATTACCAAGAGATCTCACATTCAGAAGGCCAAAATTGTTTGGTGTCGATGCAGAGTGAAAAGCAATGCAGTACAGCAAATAGACATACATTTCACATAATTGCTCCAGATATTCAGTTGTTGTTGTTTCTACTATTAGATATGTTGTGTGGATGAGAGGCCCGGTGCCTAATAATGGTCTGTATGGGAAAATCTCCCGGTGAGAGGCTTAATGATAGATGAGGCCAGTGGGGGAAGCTAGCGGGCGGAACAGTACTGTGGGCTGCCACCATAGGCAGAAGTGGAGGTTCCGGGAGTGTGTGGGATGTAGACAGTCATTCACGTGGAGAATACTGTACGGTGGGCTGCAGGTTGGCCACTAGCACCTGGCTACCCACCCTGTTGTGGTGGACTATCGGTTCTGAAGAGGGAAAAACAATCCCAAAACAGATTAAAATTGTCAATAAAAGCTGAAAATGTCATTAAAATCCTTTTTGATCAACTCAGACTGCTGACGAGCTGCATTGTTTGTAGGAGATGTGTCTTTGATAATCTAGTGGCATGCCACAATTTTGGTGTTCAGAATTATCATGAAAACCACATGAATTTCACATGTGGAAAATTCCATGTGAACACTCCCATATGTATGACTAACATGATAAAATCACATTGGCAATGTGTGAAAAATGTGCTTTGCACCTGTTTGAGCGTTTGTATGTCAGGGTTTTTCAGCTTATCCCTTGGTTGGACACTACGGTTCCTCAGGACATTTTCATTCTAGCAATTTTCCACTTGTTACATCTAATCGGTTTCCCCTCTCCATTGTTAGTTTACTGTGTATTTAAGTTGTGGTTTTTGTTCTGTTCTCTGCTCTGTCTGAGTCATCCTGTGTAAGTGATCACTGGTGTTATTGTTGTATTTTTTCCTTATTTGAATAATATTACTCTAGAGTCAGGATTTTTGCCTCTGAATTTTTTGAAAGACTGTTTCATTGGATCGCTGTTATTAATAAGACTTAAGTTTAACTGATTATTCCTGTGACCTCTCTCATTATGGCTTTTGGATTCCCTTCATTCACATCCTCCTGTGGTTCAGGGGTAGAGTTCTGAACTCCTATGCCAGAGACCTGGGTTACTACCTGACATTGTAGATAGATCAATGACTATTTCTTTTAGAACTGGTGTTCAAGGTTACTGTTTGAGATCAGCCCTGAAGAAGTTGTCTGACACAACAAAGGGCTAACCGGTGGCTGTGGATGAGAAGAAGTCAGTTCAAGTTAGCAGGATAACTCTTGGGACATTCTTGCAGGACAGTGGTAGATGGAAGGCGTTGTATGTGGGTATAGAGGGGTAGGTTTTTGGACACCAGAATTCCCTGTTGAGCCTTCTAGGGATGTCGTGGGCCCATTTAAATAAAATATCTCTTTCTCTCTCTCTGAATGATGTCTTCTCCTTTCTCTTTTTCTGTGTGTGAATGGTGTCATGTGAGTCTCCCTTGTGTGCATGTGTAGTCAGTTGTCCTCCCAGGTCTCAGTAGTGATGGTGGTTGCCACTTGGACGCTGCCTGTCATTCCCCTCATTGCATTTTATTTTTATAATTCCATATATATATACACTACCGTTCAAAAGTTTGGGATCACCCAAACAATTTCGTGTTTTCCATGAAAAGTCACACTTATTCACCACCATATGTTGTGAAATGAATAGAAAATAGAGTCAAGACATTGACAAGGTTAGAAATAATGATTTGTATTTGAAATAAGATTTTTTTTACATCAAACTTTGCTTTCGTCAAAGAATCCTCCATTTGCAGCAATTACAGCATTGCAGACCTTTGGCATTCTAGCTGTTAATTTGTTGAGGTAATCTGGAGAAATTGCACCCCACGCTTCCAGAAGCAGCTCCCACAAGTTGGATTGGTTGGATGGGCACTTCTTTGAGCAGATTGAGTTTCTGGAGCATCACATTTGTGGGGTCAATTAAACGCTCAAAATGGCCAGAAAAAGAGAACTTTCATCTGAAACTCGACAGTCTATTCTTGTTCTTAGAAATGAAGGCTATTCCATGCGAGAAATTGCTAAGAAATTGAAGATTTCCTACACCGGTGTGTACTACTCCCTTCAGAGGACAGCACAAACAGGCTCTAACAGGTACTATTTAATGAAGATGCCAGTTGGGGACCTGTGAGGCGTCTGTTTCTCAAACTAGAGACTCTAATGTACTTATCTTCTTGCTCAGTTGTGCAACGCGGCCTCCCACTTCTTTTTCTACTCTGGTTAGAGCCTGTTTGTGCTGTCCTCTGAAGGGAGTAGTACACACCGGTGTAGGAAATCTTCAATTTCCTAGCAATTTCTCGCATGGAATAGCCTTCATTTCTAAGAACAAGAATAGACTGTCGAGTTTCAGATGAAAGTTCTCTTTTTCTGGCCATTTTGAGCGTTTAATTGACCCCACAAATGTGATGCTCCAGAAACTCAATCTGCTCACAGAAGTGCCCATCCAACCAATCCAACTTGTGGGAGCTGCTTCTGGAAGCGTGGGGTGCAATTTCTCCAGATTACCTCAACAAATTAACAGCTAGAATGCCAAAGGTCTGCAATGCTGTAATTGCTGCAAATGGAGGATTCTTTGACGAAAGCAAAGTTTGATGTAAAAAAAAATCTTATTTCAAATACAAATCATTATTTCTAACCTTGTCAATGTCTTGACTCTATTTTCTATTCATTTCACAACATATGGTGGTGAATAAGTGTGACTTTTCATGGAAAACACAAAATTGTTTGGGTGATCCCAAACTTTTGAACGGTAGTGTATATATATATTTTTTTTACATGATGATGCTGGTCGCGTGGCTTGGGTCCTGGACTGTTCCGATGGCGCCTGGACACTGCTTGACATCCTGCGCATCATCCATCCATCCATTTTCCGAACCGCTTATCCTGCTCTTAGGGTCAGGGGGATGCTGGAGCCTACCCCAACAGTCATTGGGCGGCAGGCAGGGATACACTCTGGACAGGCTGCCAGACTATCACACAGGGCTGACTGACACACACACACACGCACACGCACACACACACACACACACACACACACACACACACACACACACACATTCATTCATACCTAGGGAAAATTTAGTACGGTCAATTCACCTGACCTGCATGTCTTTGGACTGTGGGAGGAAACCGGAGCCCCCGGAGGAAACCCACACAGACACAGGGAGAACATGCAAACTCCACACAGGATGACCAGGGACGACCCCCAAGGTTGGACTACCCCGGGGCTCGAACCCAGGACCTCCTTGCTGTGAGGCCACCGTGCTAACCACTGCGCCACCGTGCCGCCCCCATGCATCATATTCTTCTTAAATTTTATAAGTCCATTATGATTCTGTTTATCCTCTTTCAATGTTGTATTGTGTAAATTGTATAAACACAACATCCATTGCACATTGTCCGTCTTGGAGAGAGATCCCTCCTTTGTTGCGCTCCCTGAGGTTTCTTCCTATTTTTTCTTCTCTCTGTTAAAGGTTTTTTTTTTTTTTAGGGAGTTTGTCCTCATCCGATGAGAGGGCCTAAGGACAGGATGTTGTGTTGCTGTTAAGCCCACTGAGCAAATTCGTGATATTGGGCTATACAAATAAATTTGATTTGATTTGAAAGAGAGTGTCCATTTGATAGCTCCAGTGAAATACTCATGATAGTGCTCTCATGAGTTATTGCTGTTTGGGTTGCTAAGTGTTGCTAGTACAAGTAGATGTTTGATTTCTGACTTGCTGAGCAGGCTGTTTCAAGCCACCAGTGTCAGCCTGCAGAAATGTGATGGTGTGTGGGAAAAATTTGTTTTTGTAAGATGTACAGTGATGATGTAATGTATCTTTTATTGTGGTTATGTAGCCCATATGGGTGTCACACAGGTCTGGTTGTAGCCTGCCATGTTAGTGTGGGCTTGTAGAAATTAAAGGTGGGCAACCTATTAAGAACATTTTGCATATAAAAGTTTGGGGCAGGTAAATTAGGAGGTGGTACAGCTGCATTACTAAGGAAATATTCTTACATCTACATAGTATAGGTATCTTCCAAAAGTCCCACTGAAATAAATAATAATAAAAAAAACTTTCATGTTTTAAACAAATTGACTCCCTAATATTTATATTCATTCAATAAACTTAGTGCTCAAATAAAATTAAAACCTAATCCAATGAGACTTCTCACTGAAACCTATATTTGCAGTGTTAGAAAATAGTCTTATTCAAACTCAAATGTGACCAAGAAAACAGCTTAATAATAAAGTTGACTACTAAAAGTTCAATTTAACTGCATATTATAAATGATCATCAGGTCTTATGAAAAATGGATAAACATTTTGTAAAATGAATGCATAACTTTTTTTTGAGAATTTTTTCTTTTTTTATAGAATGGAATCATTATTTGTTATGATTTCTATCATCTCCATGTCATTTTCATTGACCTTGCCAGTGCATTTGGATTTGTCCCTCACAGTTTCCTCTGGGCATCGTTTGACTTCTTCAGGATATCAGAGACCATCACAAACCTTTCCAGATACCAATTTCCAATATCTGCAGCTCTGTTTGACCATACCAGATTTTACTACCACATGGCACCACATGGAGATTGGCATTATGGCAGGGTGTACCATCTCCCCATTGGCTTTCACCATGGCGATGGAAGTCATAATAAGGGCCTTCAAGTGGGTGGTGGGTGGCAAATGGCTGAAATCTGGAGTCCATTTACCACCCATCATGGTCTACATTGATTACATGACAACAACAGCACCTTGCACCAGGTACCTTCTAGGGAAACTTCAAGAGAACATAATTGGGGCCAGAATGAAATTCAAGCCATCCAGTTCAATAAGCATCTCTATAATCAAAGACAAACTGATGGAACAAAGGTTCTCCATTGATCAAGAACCTATTCCAACTTTGCTAGAGAAGCCAATCAAAAGTCTAGGAAAATGATAAAACTCAAAACTGGAGCACACTGATCAGGCACATGAGCTTAGAAAAGAAATCATTAAAGGTCTGGAGAACTTCAAGCAATCTATGCTGCCTGGCAAGCTGAAAATCTGGTGCCTTTAGTTTGGTTTACTAACTCACCTTATGTGGCCATTAAACATGTATGACATCACCCTCACAAGAGTGAAGATGATGGAAAGAACGATCAGCTCTTATCTGAGAAAATGGTTAGGTGTTCCTCGATGCCTGAGTAGCATAAGCCTTTATGGTCAGGTGCTACTCTAGGTGCCTCTCCAGCCTCACCGAGGAGTTCAAATGCACTAAAGTGAGACTAGAGATGACCCTGGCAGAATTATGGGACACTGTGATCCAAGCCTCTGCTCCAACCCTAGCAACAGGAAAGAAATAGATGGCTAAGAATGCAGCTAAGCAGGCAATATCTGCTTTCCACTATGGCAACATTGTGAGCCATACATGGAAGAGGTGGGTGGGGCTTGGCAGAAAATGACCTTACTGGAAAAAGACATCCTCACTAGGATGGTGGAAGCTTGTTGTGGCCGAAATCCGTCACCAGGAGGAATCAAGTAGGTGTGCCAAGGCTGTGTTGCAAGCTAAACAGGGCCAGTGGATGAGATGGAAGAGTGTGGAAAAATGTAAGATCAGCTGGAAGGAAATGTGGGAGATGGAGTCAAGCAGGATAAGTTTCCTCATTCAAGCCTTTCTACTCTTAAACATCTCAACCAATGGCTGGGTAAGGATCCATCATGCCCCTGTGTTCAACACCAGCTACACTTAGACATCCTCACGGGGTGTAAAGTGAGCCTCTCCCAAGGACGGTACACCTGGAGACACAATAACGTGCTCAAATGCCTGGCAGACACTATGGAAAGCAAGAGAACAACCAACAATGCCTTGCCACCCAGAACAACCATCCCAGTTATGACAATTGCCTTTGTTTGGGAAGGGGAATAAAGACAAAGGAAGATTCCACCAAGGGTCAGGTTTGGACAGATGGAGGCAGCCCGGGAAAGTCAGATGCTGCTGGACTTGGGCCAACAGTTTACGGTTCCATCAGAGATAGCCATCACCAACGTGAGGTTTGATCTGGTCCTGTGGTCCAACTCTCAGCACATGGTGTATTTTGTGGCGCTCAGTCACTTGGGAAGCTGCTGTGCAAAAAGCTTTCGAAAGAAAAAAACTGTGATATACAGAGCTTGCGGCGGAGGCAGAAGAGCAGGGCTGGAGAGAAAAGATCTGCCTTGTAGAAGTTGGATGTCAAGGCTTCATGGCAACATCAAATGTAAGACTGATGAGAGAGAGACCTGGGGATCAGCGGACAAGCTCTACGCCACGCCATCAAAGAAACTTCAGAGGTGGCAGAGCAGAGTAGCCAGTGGCTCTGGCTGAAAAGGAAAAACCCCAGCTGGTCTCCCAAATAAACCAGCTAGGCAGATGCAGAAGGGGGTGGTTCTGAGACATCAGAATGCACCGCTGAGTCTACTGGAGATATTATGGGCCCAGTCAGTGAAACGTTGATGAAAGAAGGAGCCCACTTAACAACCTCAATGATGTCTGCCCAGCCTTTCTCAACATCAGAGTAGCATAGGTCAGTGCTTAAGTCTTCCATTGGCATTGGGAGCATGGGAGTTCAAGAGGTGGCACTTTAGGATTTAACATCAGGTCCTGTGTATTAAAAAAACCCATTTTTTTCATGTATATATAAGGAGAATATATATGTGCAATCATATATATATATATATATATATATATATATATATATATATATATATATATATATATATATGCAAGTAGGGGAAGATTGGCTTGGCAGCCTGTACACATCAATGGCTGGATTCATGCTTCTGAAACCCTGTTTTATTCCAGTGTCACTTTCCAATTGCTAAACCTGTGTGATGTAAACACAGAATCCCTCATGCTGGTAAAATTGAATATCTACAGAAGAAACCAGAAGCATGCATCCCTCAATACAGAATATTCCAGCAATGATTTGGGTGTACCAACACACCTATCAGCATTGACAGACAGACAGGCAGACAGAGCCAGCACTAGCAATTGTCCTTAATACTGTCAGTGCCTACACCCAGCAGAACCATTATTGTTATTTTCTGCAGCTGTGTTTATCCTATGCTAACATCATAGACTACCAAGGCCAGCCTGCCATGTTTTTAACCTTTACATGGTTTCAGCAAATTCACTAAAATGCTCTAGGTTATAGTTACTCTTTAAATACAAGTTTACATTGTACTACTTTTCATGCATTGCACCTAAAGTATTGTTCACTTATATCAGGTGACCATTAGTTTTGAATGCTGACAAAATAAATATATTTCATCCTTACTGCTGTGACCTCCTTTCTGTCCATCTCCCCTCTTGCCTTCCATCCTTACTCTCCTCGACTGTGAGTTTCTCCATGTATCCAATCAAGCGTAAGCTGCACCTTGCCCTCAGGTGAAACAGTACTGCATTCCCCGACTGTCACCAACACCAGCAAATGGAACATCATGTCTGCCTTGGCTGCTACAAGAGTCAAAGTCAAAGTCAAGAGTCAAAGTATCTTTATTGTCCCTTACAGGGAAATTAGTTTGCAGCCAGTATATATAGAAGTCTCACACAAAAACAAAACATAAAAACACCAAGGCAGAAGTGATGCATCACTGATGGACAACAAAAAACCACAGGACATCGTGGGCAAGGAGAACCAAAGGAGTTCAAATATACAGACCATGGAAACAACCGATCTGCAAACAACAGATTAATACTATCTACTATTAACAACTGAATGGCAGTGGGGACAAAGGAAGCCTTGTATCTTTTAGTCCCAATACAGGGCATGAGGGTAACAGCTCAAACTGTGGCCGAAAGGGGTGACCTTGGCACTCACTCCAGAAGGGAAGTAGCCTTTCTGAACACTTTCCTATTATAAAGGTCAGTTCTCCCTGGAATCTTATTAGCCCATTTGATGGGTCTATCAAGCCCTTTTTTATTGGCCAGAGTCAAATTACCAAACTAAGCCACAATAGAGTACATTAAAACTGTTTCAATAAAACTTCTGTAAAAAAGAGTCATCATCTGGGAGGAGACATTAAATGGACTTTTTTTCCTCAGGAAAAAAGGTGTTTGTTGGAACTTCTTTGATGTGGAATTAACATGAGTTTCAAAGCACAACTTGTTGAGAACAACCCCCAGATATTCGTAGCCATCCACAAGCTCAGTCAGCATCTTTAATTGATGCACAACATATGCACACCCCTTCTAATGCACAACATGGGTCAAAAATGACCCACATTCATTTCCCATGTTATTTCATGCTGACTGAGTGTTTTTTGTTCTATCTTTTGAAATCAATTTATTTTATGATTGAATTTTCCAAGTATTCTTTAAATCTTTTGTTTTTGATTACCACAGATCATTATTTCCATTTTTCCTTTCATACTTTATGAACAAAAATAGTTTTTGTATTACTACATCAAGTTTACACACATGAGTCAAAAATGACCCATTCATCCAAGCGTGATTTAAAATTAAATGTCTTAATGATAATTTGTTTCAAATAATTACTTTAGCAGTGAGTGGGGGCACACACTCATACATTTAATATTTGCAACATGTTTATTTGTCATTTTATCACACATACACATACCTCTGATAACAGATAACACAGCTATTGAACTGTACTGTATCTATAGTGTAACTACTGTAAACTGGTGAAATGTGACCAAACAAAATAAAACACAATTGCTCACATTACTAGAGCACAAACTGCCATCTCAATTTTTACATGCCTCACAAATGACCATTACATGTTTGTGCTCCTTGCACACAGGCCTGGCACACTGGGAACACCAGCTCCTGGCTTTACTGTCTTTGGAAACTGGGCAGATTGCGCACCTCTTCCTCTTCCTTTGGCCCTCCTGTCTGATGTTCTCCTGGGGCTGGGTGCTGGCTGTGTTTTGTTTTTTTTTAACCCACATCTTCCCATTGCTTCAATAACATGCTTTTGGAGTTTGGGCGTGCCCTTCATGCGTCTCTTCATATGTGGCATGACAAGCTCTTTGCCCAGTTCCTTGATGAATAGCCAGCATGCATGGTTCACACCATCCATGTAATCAGGGTGTTGTGCAGTGAAGTTGGTGTAGGCATTGAGGGTGGCAACATCCAGCATATTGTACCTGAGCACCATGGGCCACCTCCATGTTCTCCGCTTACATGAGTAGCTGCTAACCATCTGATCCATTGCGTCCACTCCTCCTTTTGTTTTGTTGTAGTACTGGATCACTTCTGGTTTCTTCTTTTGACTGCTGTCATCAACTGCTTTGTCATCATGCATTGTGCTAAGGAGGACAACAGCCTTTCCCTTCTTCTGCACATAGCTCACCATGGTCATGTTGCCATTGAATCTGAATTCTGAGCTATGAATCTCTCGTGATTTGGATGGCTTCATGATAGGTGGTATATCCGGCTTGTTCTGGCGAAGAGTCCCAACAATGGTCAGGTTCTTCTCGAGGAGCTTCTCAGCCAGAGGGATACTGGTGAAGAAGTTGTCCATTGTGATGTTGCGACCTATGAGAGGGGGAAAAAGAACCTGCTCTGAACCTCCTCTCCTGGCTGTCTCCCTGTATAGACAATTCCATCTATTGCATAAGGTACCCTTGCATCGCACATCCAAAAGATTTTTATCCCATATTTCGCAGGCTTGCTGGACATGTATTGCAGGGACTTGCACCTGCCTTGGAATGGCACAAGCTGCTCATCCATGGTGACACAGTCACTGGGGATGAACCGTCTTCTGCAGTTGTCCAAGAAACAGTCCCACATGTACCTAAATGCCGCCATGTGGTCTGTTTCCAGTCGCACAGCTCTGGTCCTCTTGTCGTCAAGCTGTATGAAACGGCGGATATCCTCATATCTCCTGAGCCCCATGGTGGCCTTGTAAATTGGATTTTGCAGCAGATCCACAAACAGCTCCCGCAAGGCCAGATCCCAGCTCCTCTCCCCACCTGCAAGGAGGGTCAAACCAAAAAAGGCCATGAATTCTTCTTTATCAATGCTTCTCCACTCTTTCCCTTTTGCTGTGGCTGCTCTTCATCCCTCTAAGTTGGTGCATTTTAGAACCTCCTCAATGATGTTATCACTCATGGACATATCCCAGGCATCTTTCGGTGAAACAGCTGTTGATCCAAGTGTAGGTCCTGGGCAGCACCTCTAAATGTTATGGCTTCTTGTTCTGCCATGATTGGGGGGATTCTCATTCCAGCAAGATCTGTTTTTACTTAATCTATTGGACTGGGTCTGAGTTTCCTCTCAGAGGACTCATCAGATGAGTCTTCTATGTCATCAGAGGAGTCTTCTTCATCTAGGAGAGCTTGATTCCCAAACACACACACAACTCAGGCTTCAAGTAGGAGAGCTTGATTCCCAGACACACCCACAACTTCAACAAACAAATTTCACAGTTTCTCACAACTCCAACAAACAAATTTCACAGTTCCTCGCCAAATGCCATAGTGAATGCATGTGGGTGGTTTCTGACCCATGTGTGTAAACTTGATGTAGAAATACAAAAGCTGTGCTTGTTCATAAAGAAAAAATAAAAATGATGATGTGTGCTAAACAAAAACAAGATATTTACTGAATACTTGGAATAGTAAATGATAAAATACATTTATTTCAAAGATATATCATAGAAACACTCAGCCATACATGAAATAACAGAAAATGGATATGGGTCATTTTTTGACCCACGTTGTGCATTAGAAGGGTAGTGATACAAAAAGGGTTTTTATTCAAAAAGTAAGAAAGGAAAAATAAGATAAGGATGTATGATGATCAAAAACAAGTCAATTGAGGAATACCTGGTATACTGAATGATGAAATTCATTTATTGCAAAGATATAGAACATATATGCACAACATGGGTCACTTTTGACCCATGTTGTGCATCAACAGGTTAATGCTGGTTGGTACAGGACTAGGAGGAGTCTTTCTAAAGCTGAGTTCACTGCTCTCTCATGGCCAAAATGCATTAACCAATACTACACTACAAATAATTATGAATCTGGGTGACTTGGCTGAGCAAGAACACTGTACCATACTGCATGATTAAAACTTTATCACCAGACACTATGAAAATATAGCTAACCAATTCATTAACAGGGCATTAATGGTGGTGTCTGCTTTGTAAAGCATACTAAAGTGGGGCACTTAACTTAAAAAAAACAAAATGCTTGTAGTGGTTATGGGGCTACATAATTCCCCTTATTGAGCTAGTAGGAACGTTAGTTTACAGCTGCTGTTTCCTTGGTTCAGGTTTACAGTGACACACTTCCGCTGCGCGGGTTTTTTGTTGTTGTTGTAATGGTGGAAGGAATAAATGGTGCACGTTGTGTAGCCGAAAGAGAAAGTTGTCACGACTCCTGCTTGAGCTCCTCTACATGCTGCAGTTTTCCGAACTTCACTGTATGTTTTGAAATGAAAAGGCCACATTTTCTCTCTGCCTCTCTGTGCATACACACATGCACACTTGCATAACACACACACACACACACACACACACACACACACACACACACACACACACACACACACACACACACACACACACACACACACTTTCCTAGTCGTACCTTAACAAGCCAGGGTGGATTGTTTATTGACATAACTATTTTTTTGCTTTTGTATTTCTCCTGTCTTTGTCTTGCTCCACTTTTTTTCCCTTCCCTGACTCCCATTACCCCTGCCCCCACCAAACAAACTTTGTCTGTGTGATTACAACAGTGCACAACATTATTGGCATGCAATGCAGATGAAGAGGAAATATTGTGTAGGGTAGAATCCCAGAGGGTTTACGATGCATTTTGACAGAAAACTGACTCAAGGTAAAAAAAAAAAAAAAAAGTGAAAATAATTTCTTGACATTACTTGGACAAAAATTGTGTAAACCAAAAATGTTCACTTTATAACTAAAATATAATGGTGTTCATTGCTGTAGAAAAAAAATATTGTTTTATTTTGATCGTTGGTGGGGTCAAACATGGGTTGTAAAGTTTAGGGGTCAAATCCATCATTCAAAATTACATTGGTCCAGTACAACACAAAAATGGCTACAGATGGCCATATATTTACAATTACTGACAGATAGGAAGTTCTACACAGGCTTTCATTTGGCGTGTGTCTGACCTTGAGTGACTTTGAAAGATCAATTACTTAAGGGGGTGGGGAAGTTTATTGGTGCCTGCCATCCATTGTAGTGTATTTATTTTCCTTATTTTGTATACAGAATTACATTTTCACTCTCCTCCAGTGCAGACACACAACCCCGAGTAGAAAACTGGGCATTGTTGTCTGGGAGGATCTTGCTCTCTTTCTATCCCTTCTCACATGCTCTAACAACACACACACACACACACACACACACACACACACACACACACACACACACACACACACACACACACACACACACACACACACACACACACACACACACACACACACACACATTCATTCCTACGGAAAATTTATCTGTGAATGTTCTCATTCATCCAGGTCATAGTTATCCAAAGGAATTGAATCAAGTGCAACTGGACTTGATTATATATCCGTGAAGACGTTTCGCCTCTCATCCAAGACGCTTCATCAGTTCGTGCCTTTCTGACTAGCCCAAGCTAGTTTGACTGGCTGGTGATGAAATCAGATATTTAGCCTCTTTGGAGTCGTTATCGGAGCTATTGATGTCAATGGCTCTTTTGTGTTCTGATGTTTACCAACGACAGTCGTTATCGGAGCTATTGATTTCAATGGCTTTTTTGTGTTCCGATGTTTAGCAATGACAGTCGTTGGAGGTGTTAGTTTCGACTTCGTTAGTGCTCCATTCAGTGGTCATGAGTCGTTGGAGCCGTTAGTGGCCGATTGTTGTTCTTGGAGGCTAAACTTTTGAGTCTCCTGGGTAGAGATGAAAGGATGGCATTGTAAGTGGGAGATAGGTGGTGTCGCAGACCTCCTCCTCTGTTGAAGGATGGTTTTTCCAGTTTCGCATAGATGGCTTCCTTCACCCCTCTTTCAAACCATCTATCTTCCCTGTCCAAAATGTGTATGTTGCTGTCCTCGAAGGAGTGTGTCACAATTCATATACATACATATTTTACAGCGAACACATGCCATTACAGTTTTTTGGGCCTTTTTATTGGCACTAGAGTTAATACTTTTTATGTAGTGTTCAAAACCTTCATAAAAAACAATAAAAAGGGGTCTTTGGTTTGTAAACTTGTACCTATCTATACAGAATTTAGCTAGAATAATCAATAGATTTATGATACATGCTCTTTCCTCAAATGTATTGTCATAGGCTAATAATCTGAAAATAATATACTCGTATAACAATGCAAAATCCATGTATAAGGAGTCACTAATACATTTTGAAACATCTTTCCATCGAGTCCTATAATATTGACAATATTGAAAATGATGGGGAACAGTTCCTGGATAGGCTGAGCAAAAATAATAATTTATATTTATATCGGCCTTAAATTTCTTGAGAAAATGCTTTGCAGGGTAAAATTTATGCAAAATTTTAAAGGAAACCTCTCTTATCTTATTAGTAATAAAGTATTTGTAAGTCAGTGACCACATTTTTGACCAAGGAATATTCTTAGCAAAGTTGCTCCAAATAAGTAGTGACATAAGGCTTCATGACAACCTCTCTGACACAAAGAGCAAATAGCTTTGTTATTATTCTTGCAGGATGGCGAGAAACACAAATTTTCCCACACGGGGACTCAGCAGGATTAACCAAAGAAACATCTTGAACTAAACCCTTGCACAAAATTAAAGAGCCATTAGGAAAAGCCCCCATTATCAGAGCAAATTCCTTAATTGTGACAGGAAAATTTAAATGAGAGATGAATTCAATGTAGTTCATAAGATGGCCTTCGGGGGTAATCGGCTGACTCACCAAAAAGATGTTTCTGTCAAACCAGTTCTTCAGAAATACGTATACTCAAGTCCGCGGTGGCGTAGCGGTCTAAGCATCGGCTTGGTGTCGATGCAGTTGCCCACTGGGGACTGGGGTTCGCGCCCCGGTCTCGTCAGATCCGACTATGGCCGGACTCGATGAAGCAGCAATCACTGGCAACGCTGTCTTCGGGAGGGGGGCGGAGTCAGTGGTTCGGCTTGGATTCGCGTCGGGGAGGCGTCTCCTTCGAGACTGCCGGCCGGAGAGATGCAGTTGGCGAACGCATGCAATACGAGGGTGGGTGTTTGAATTAAAATAGGGATCAATTGGCCACTAAATTGGGAGAAAAAAGGGAAAAATCAGAAATGAATTTAGAAAAAAAAGAAATACGTATACTCCTATTTTTATATAAGATATCCCCATTATTCCAGATATAAAAACGTTGTGGTGAGAAATTGTGCTTGTAAATTAATTTCCACGCCAATAAAGCCTGTTTGTGAAATTTTGACAGTTTAAATGGTATTTTATTTATTTTATAATTGCATACCAATAGAAAGGGGAGCCCTCCAATTTGGTTAAAACCAATTTTAGGAATGAAGTTCCACATGGAGGACCTTCAACCTGTTAATCTTAAACACGTTCAAAGTAGAGAAGTCCAAAAAGTCAAGACCATAATTTTTTCAAGAATTGATAACTACAGATTTTCTGATGTAATGTATATGATTTTTTCCACAAAATAAAAATAAAAACAAAACATAAACAGCAACTGGTCAATTGTTTTGGCAGTTTTGTTATCAAGAAAAAGAGAGGATGCAACATAAACAAGCCTAGAAATACCTTCAGCTTTTGATAGGAGGACACATCCCTTCAAGGACACATCTCTTTGTAATCCAATTGTTTCCAATTTTCAATACATTTTTTCTTCGTATATTTTATATTTTCTTCATTTTTTTGTTTGAACTGGCTGTCAATAAATGTCACTAGCATACCAGGTACACATGGGGCACTATGGGCCCGTGTTGTTTTTCAGGTTGGAGGTTTTGCCCTCAATCATGTCGGATCTGTTGTCGATAAGCTTCGTTGAGTTGGCAAGTTGAGAGTGGATATCACTGACTAGGGACAGGTTGACAGGATCGTATGCTTTTTTTTTCTTAACTGCCTGGGATTTACTTGGTGTAGCTGGCAGAGACGGGAACTCCTCCTTGGTTATGCAACGGACCTCCAAATCACCTCTGTCTTGTGAATAATCATGGCCACCGCTAGCTAGCGCACATGCTAAGCAAGCTCCCAGCAAACATGCCTCTTTGGGGCCCATGTGGGGCCACTGCTGGCAGAAACAGAGGGCCCAGTGTGGGCAGCCCACTGTGGGCCCCGTTACCAGCTTGAAATGCGGGGCACGTGTGGGCCCTACACTAAAGGCCCCTGGTGGGGCTCCATTGGGCAGCTCACACTAAGCAGAGTGGGCCCTCAGTGGGACCCATTGTTGGCCCGCAGCATGCCCATCGTATGCCCACACTTTGGGCTGGGAGCAGTGGTCCCACACGGGCCCATGGTGCCCCATGTGTACCTGGTATGGTAGTGACATTTATTGACAGCCAGCTCAAACAAAAAAATGAAGAAAATATAAATTATACGAAGAAAGAATTAATTGAAAATTGGAAACAATTGGAATTGAAAAACAAAACTATATACCAAATTAAATGTTTTTATAAAACAGAACAACAAACATAGAACCACATTTGAACACAATAAGAACATTAAATCTAAAAAACAAACAAACATTAAATCTATTTATTTTTTGCTCCTTCTGCTCCTTCCTCCATCTCTATCCCTGGCATTTCTGAGCCACATTTTGATGGCAGCTTCCACCTTGGATGCTGTGACCCGGCTGCCTTTTGTCACAGCATCTGAAGAAAACAACAATTGAAATTTAAGTGCACAGTATGAGTTAGCCACAGGTGGAGCATTTAATCTAGACTGGGATTCCATTCACCTGTTGGGGTAGAGGCAAATCTCGAACTGGGCAAGTAAAGCCAAAATTATCTGTATGTGACCGTGTTTTTTTATTTAGGTAAACTGACACTTTGATTGTTCCGTGGACTCAGGTGGGGCAAAATTCAAATTAAACTACCCAAATCCAACTTCTTGGAGTATTCAAAGTAATGAGGATTGGCACCACCTCGTAACCAAGCCAAACTGAACCAGGGTTATAGGCTATATTTACTTGTGTACTGCTAGAGTGTTGGAGTGTGTCAAGTTTATTACTGCACACATGCACAACATGTCAGATGTATTGCAGACTATATGAGACCACAATAAGCTGCTGTGTGTGTATGTTCGTTAAATTTCTGATGGTTCAAAATTATTAAAATTGTAAAGTTATGAGTAATAGTTAATCTGTAATTAAATTGGTTAAAAAAACAGCATGAACTACTCTATGGGAATATTTAAGGGACAAAAAATTAACAAAAAAACTAGTGTTCTTTCTCTTAACTATAATATGAAACGGCTGCGACAAGCCAAAAAGTTGAGACGGTACTTGTCTTGTTAGATGGGCAGTTTTAGTTAAGTATGGGATGGACCGGTTATACCTTGGAAAACTTGTTTGCATTTTATTACTGTCATTTTTGCAGAGGTCTGACTATTTGCAGCATTGGGCATGGGCGGTAAATAAAAAGTTTGAGTACCGCTTACCCTAAAGCAGTTGTAATCTTAAAATGTTTTAACTGTACTGTCAACAGGGGGTTGACCTCAAAGGTCAAAACTGCTGTGGGCCCCGCATGAGCTAACCCACAGAGGGCCCACATAGGTGCCTCAAAGGGCAAAACTGCTGTGGGCCCTGCATGGGCTGACCCACAGGGGGCCGTTGTGGGCTTACTGTGGGCAAGACCACAGTGGGATGCCCACAGAAAACCCTCATGGGGGCCTCAAAGGGCAAAACTGCTGTGGGCCCTGCATGGGCTGACCCACAGGGGGCCGATGTGGGCTTACTGTGGGCAAGACCACAGTGAGATGCCCACAGAAAACCCTCATGGGGGCCTCAAAGGGCAAAACTACCGTGGGCCCCGCATGGGCTAACCACATGGGGCCCATGTGGGATTAGTGTGGGTTTGCCCCTGCCCACATTGCCCCACAGTAAACCCACACCTACCCACAGTGGGCCCGCACGGGCATGTTTGCTGGGTTCTTCTCTTCACTTGAAAGAGATGAGATCGCACGTTTTTTTCCCCCATTTCAGGATAAAATCATTGCGTGCTGAGTGAAGACTCTCACTTGAACAAGAAACGGGCAGTTAAAGTAGACAACTAGTTTGCTTTTCACGAGTCTTTTAAAAGTCTGATGCACAGCGTTGCAAAGACGGCCTGCTCACGCCGCCATCTTGGACGGGCCCTCATTTATAATGGGTATGTATTGAACAGGTTGAAGTGGGGGACGTCATGCCCGCTCTAAACTTCAGTCGTTCTTGCCTTTCTTAAAGACCCCATGAAACGATTTTTTTTTCATTCTGCTATACCTTTTTGGCACCTAATATGCATCTTTATATCAAATCATGCCAAATATTTGACAAAAAAATAATTGGCCTGAAATTCTGTCGAGAAAAATCCATTCTTTCTTTTCCCTGAAAACGCTTGCTTGTCTGTGAGAGACTCACATCTGCACTCGGGGGCGTACCAAAAAAGCTCGTCCAATAAAATACGACAATTGCCATTTAGATGGGTTTTTAAACATTTTGTGCTTCTACTCTTCCTGCTACTACATCCTTCACTTCTAATACACAATTTTAAGGAGAAATGTAGACAAATGTGTGCTGTTTCACACAGTGTGACTCATAAAGCTGTATGACTTGCGGATTTGGAAAACTGGAGCTTTAAGCAACAACAGGCGCCTCAGGTGCTCCATAGACTCTAATACAAATTGAGGGGTGGATTTTCAGAGAAAAGCAGAAATCTCCCCTGTCTTTAACTCACTTGCACAGCCGCATTTTTGACACAGGGAGCACTAAACTTGACAAGGTTATGTAGGAGGCTCTTGTGGTTTTGATGGTCTGGTAACTTTGGTGACATGAGCTATGGTTTTTACTTGAGGAAATGCTTTTGAGAGGGTCCGCTGAGCCAGCTGTTGTCTCTTGTCATTCAGGAGAAATTAAGCACGCGCAATTACCATGGCAACCTCTGAGCACAACGTGGCACACAGCTGATTCACACCAGCTGATTAAACGACTTCTTTGACGTCTGTGGTTTGGCTCCGACACTTGACTGACGTTTTTTGTCAAAGTCCTGCTACACAGTGTTTCCACACTACATACAAGACACATAGATTTACATGCTAACGACCCTGTCGACTGGACTCCCGAACAGGTCTAGGCCTTTGACGGAGCTAAGTGTGCCCTTGCTAACGCTGCCCTCCTCGCCCATCCCACACCCACGGCGTCCATAGCTTTAACAACCGATGCGTCTGACATAGCCGTGGGGGCTGTGGTGGAACAGCATGTGGCGAATGCGTGGCAGCCACTCGCATTTTTTAGCTGCAAACTGCGAGATAGTGAGTGCAAGTACAGCGTTTTTGACCGGGAGTTGCTGGCACTGCACCTTGCAACCCGTCATTTCCTCTTCCTGCTGGAGGGTCGCTCCTTCAAGGCTTATGTGGACAATAAACCGCTGACTTTCGCCATGTCCAAAGTGACTGAGCCGTGGTCTGTTTGTCAGCAGCGCCACCTGGCGGCCATCTCCGAGTTCACAACGGATATTCAGCATGTGGCCGGGAAGTCCAACCCTGTTACTGATTGTCTGTCGCGTGTGCTTGAGTGTCCTGTGCACCTCGGTGTGGATTACTCCGCTATGGCTGCCAATCAGCCCAGCGACCCGGACATCCTTGCCCTTAGGTCAACGCGTACCAGCCTCAAGCTAGAGGATGCTGTGATGCAGGAAGGCAGTCCTGCCCTCCTCTGCGATGTCTCCACCGGCTGTCCCTGCCCCGTTGTTCCAGTGGCCTGGCGCCGTCGAGTTTTCAAATCGATTCACTCCCTCTCGCACCTTGGAGTTCTGGCATCGGTGAAGTTGGTCGGTTCCAAGTTCGTCTGGCCTGGCCTCCGCAAGGACGTCAAGGGGTGGGCGGCTCCATGTGTGGCATGCCAGCGCGCTAAGGTCCACCAGCAGACTTAAGTCGCCCCTCGAACCGTTTCTGATTCCGGTCAGACGTTTCGACCACGTGCATTTGGACCTGGTGGGCCCTCTACCTTCTTAACAGAGTTTTACGCACCTGCTCACAATGGTAGATCAGACCACCAGGTGGCCAGAGGCTGTCCCTCTGTCCTCCACAACATCAGCAGACGTTGCACGCGCGTTTCTTTCCTCCTGGGTCGCCCGTTTCGGCACTCCGTCAGATACCACCTCAGACAGGGGCCCCCAGTTCGTGTCAGAGCTCTGGTCGGCACGTGCGCGATCCTTGGGTGTGCAGGTACACCGCACTACCGTGTACCACCCTCAGGCTAACGGCTTGTGTGATTGTTTTCACCGGTCGCTCAAGGCAGCGCTACGCTCTCGGATGGTAACTGGGTGGACCGTTTACCTTGGGTTATGCTCAGGTTGTGTTCGGCTCCTAAGGAGGACCTCGACGCTTCGCCCGCTGAGCTGGTGCTCGGTCAGCCGCTCCGCGTCCCTGGGGTATTTTTGCATGGGAGTTCCGCTCTTCGACCCCGTCCGGCCGTTTATCCTTTTTTGTCCGACAGCACTCGGGTTCTAGGCCCTGTTCACCACTGTTTTCTGCGGTCGTTCGTGCCTGCGGAACTCATGTCGGCTCATTTTGTTTTTGTACGGCATGATGCTCACCGCTCACCGCTCGCCCCTCCAACCCCCATACGATGGCCCATTTCGGGTTCTTGAGACGGGTCCTAAGGGTTTTTTGCTGGATATGGGTGGGCGTAGTGAGCGTGTCACGCTTGATAGGCTTAAACCGGCGCGCACGGTGGCAGGCGAAGTTGTGTTTCCGGCCCAGGTTCCCCGTCGGGGTCACCCTCCTTCCAGGACCCCGGCAGTGTCTTCACGGGTTCAGCATTCTGCTTCTCAGCCGGCATTGGACTGTGTTTCACCTACTGTTTCGGCTGAGGGATGGCGCAGCCGTTACGGCAGGCTGCTTAAGCCTCCAGTGAGACACTGATTTTTTTTCCAGGAGTCCCTTCTGGGTGTTCGGGGGGGAAATGTAAGTAAAAAACTAAGATATTGTGGCGGACACTAGGGGCTATGCCTCTCACCCAGCAGGGCTGTGAGCTGGGGGCGTGGTTTACGTTCCTGGGCTCTCTGGTGCAAGGTTGTTCTTGTAGTAGTTTGGTTTTTGGAGCTGAGGAATAAAGTTCAAACTCGCCTTTGTCTCCTGTGTTTTTCCTCATCCTGCCACAGTATATAATTTGTCCTTTCAGCTGTTTCAACTACATTTTTCAGCTCTCTGATTCTTCAGCTGATACACTCCAGCTTCTAGCTTCCGTTTTACAATGTAGCTTCAAGTATTCAAAGCAATGCATTTCAATTGATTTGAACTGGTTCTTCTAATATTTTCTGATTTGCTTCAGCAATTTCTCTCAGCTTTCTAATTTTAAAGTTTCAGCTATCAGTATTCACACACATGTTCTGCAGGAAATGCATTTTCTAGGTATTATTATTATTATTATTGCTAGATGCAAATTCCTTTATAATGTCTTTAAAGTCCATCTGTTTAGGCAGTTCACACTCAATGGCAAGTATTGCCATTATCATTGCTATACTTACTAGGTTGAACGTGATTATTCCAGGCCTCCTTGCCCCCCCCTCCCCCCAGTGGATGGGCCCCAGAAAGATTTCCCTTTTTTCCCCTTATGGGTGGCCCTGCGCGCACACACACACACACACACACACACACACACACACACACACACACACACACACACACACACACATGCACTCGCACTAAAACCTTGTCACACATTCTCCCTTTGTTCTCTTTCTCTCTGATATAGCTATGCCAAATCCAGCTCCATCCCTCTAGCTCAGGAGTCAGGAACCTTTTTGACTGGGAGAGCCATAAAAGGCAAATATTTCTAAATATATTTCATTGAGAGCCATATAGTATTTTTAACGTATAATAAATTAAATATGTCTTACTTTTAATGCGACTTCTGGTGCTGCATGGTTTTGCTGATGGCCTTGTAGTGTGGTTCATACGTGGTGAGGTTGAGCTTCATGCAGGCGTTGAGGTTTCCATCAGTTAAACGTGAGCGTAGGTTAGTCTTAATGTTCCTCATATGCGAGAATGACTGCTCACATGCATATGTAGAGCCAAACATGGTCAATACGGCAATACTCACACGCTGCATTGTGTGGTATGTCACAGGAAGCTCGTTCCAAGTTTTAAGAATCAGCTGGTCTTCAGGTTGAAGATTTTTCATTTCTGTCCACTTGTGTTCCCTCGCCAGCTCTGCTCGCTGTCGCGCAAGACTTTCCAACTCTCCATTAAGTGACTTGAACTTACTCATCCACATGTCTGATGCCTTCAGGTCAGCAACTTCCAGCTCAAAGTCTCCGATAGAGACCCCGGGGATGCATGTCAGGTCGATTTTGTCCACTGCACACTCATGTGGATGAGTGATGAACTTGAAAAGACCAGTGCGCGCACGAAATTCTCCAAAACGTGCTTTGAATGACTGCAGGAGATTGGACGTAAAGCCAGCTAGCTGCTGGAGATCCAGATGTTGAGTGGAGTCACTTGCTAAGCATGCATCTCTAAATTGTTGCAGTCTTTCAAAGTGCAGAAGACGACCTGTTTCAATGTCCCTGAGAAAGGCTTCCAGATGGCTTTCAAATGCAAACACTGCTTGTTGAAGGGATGAGATTGTACTTCTAATACCTTGCATTTTCACATTGAGCTGGTTCAGATGGCCAGTTATGTCCACGAGATAGTGAAACTGCAGGAGCCAGTCAGTGTTGTCTAGCTCAGGATGCTTGACGCCTTTCATTTCAAGAAAAGTCCGGATTTCACTCAAGCAAGCTGCAAAACGGCTGAGCACCTTCCCCCTTGACAACCAAGGCACGTTGCTGTGTAAAAGCAGACCGGTATAATGATTCCCAACTTCTTCTAACAGAGCTTTAAACTGTCGATCATTTAAAGCTCGGGCAACAATAAAGTTGACCACTCGAATGACCAGCGACATCACCTCGCCAAGCTCCTGGCCACACGTCTGAGCGCAAAGCGCCTCCTGGTGCAGGATGCAATGAAAACTTAGGATGGCTCTCTTTTCATGTTCACGGAGAAGCGCTACAAATCCTTTGTTCTTCCCCAACATACAGGGTGCACCATCAGTACTGACAGAAATGAGTTTATCCATCGGTAGTTTTTTTCTTTAGCAAACTCCATGAAAGACGTGAATAAATCCCCTCCTCTTGTTGTCCCTTTCATTGGCAAAACAGCCAAGCTTTCCTCACGCAGTGTGTCACCTGCAGCATACCTGGCAATTATACTGCACTGAGATAGATGGCTAACGTCTGTTGACTCATCTAACGCGAGAGAAAAGTATGTCCCGGCGTTTATGTCCTTAATTTGTGTTTCCTCGACTTGATTTGCCATCATGATGCTACGATCGTGCACAGTTCTTGCTGACAGGGGCATGTCTTTTATTCGTTTGATTATCTTGTCTTTATTTGGGAAGTCATCAAACAGTTCATTGGCCACATCAAGCATGAATGTTTTGGCATACTCGCCATCTGTGAATGACTTTCCATTCCTTACTATTGCCAAAGCACCCGCAAAGCTAGCGGAATTCCCGTCACCTTGCTTGGTCCACACACGTAGTTGCTGCTGACTCGTCTGCACTCTCCGCTGTAGCTCCTCGCATGCCCTTTTCCTGCTGTCCCCCGCTGGATATTTCCATGCAAATGAAGCATGGTGCGTATCGAAGTGCCGCTTTATATTTGACCGTTTCATCGATGCAATTTTATCATTCCATATTAGACATACCGCAGATCCTGCTCTCTCCACAAATGCAAATTCCTCTGTGCACGCAGCCTGAAATGCACGGTAATCATCGTCTTTTTTTCTTTTCGCCATCTTTTCCGTTACAAGGGTTGAAGCGGATAAACTAGTTGGCTATCTGATAAAATTGATTTCTTCACCTTTACAATGACCCGGACATACTCGCGAGCCATTGGTTCCCGGCCCGACCCACGGGTGACCCGTGACACGTGAAATTTATCTTCAAAACGAATTTCTGTTTACTTTAAAATGACACAGTATTATTAAGAAATATCACAAGTATTTTAAAATCAGTTCCAAACTGATTTTTTTTTTCAACTCAAAATTGCCTGGGAGCCATATGCCGTCACCGGAAGAGCCATATATGGCTCGCGAGCCATAGGTTCCCGACCGCTGCTCTAGCTCATGGCCGCCTGCTTTCTCAAATCTCTCTCTTTTCCCAAATTGCTTGTCAAAAGGACAAAATTAGAAAATAAAACGCTGTGGTTGACAAATAAGATTACATGCTGTTTGCACCTGGCAATTAAAGCTTTGATGACAGGGGCGGATGGCCTCCTAATGTGGCATCTCAAGGCATATCAGCATTTTCACAAAGAGATTAGACCCCACGTGCCTTTGTAACAGCCCTGCCAGCTCCACTGCCTGTCACTCTCTGGCCTGGTGTGTGTTCTGTGGCACTCTGTACTTAACGGGTCAGGGATGCACTAAGCTAGAGAAATTCATGAATTAAATATTATGCACTGCTATAGCTGCACCTATTGCTTTGTTTTGTTTTGTGGGATTTTTGTATGAAGAACAGTAAAAGCTTTTGAAAAATAGGCCTTTATTCGACACTCTAATGTCTGTGACTCAAAGGCAAAGTGAAAATGACAACAAAACACGTGAAGAAGAAAAAAACGATCTTTTCTAGAAACAATATTCAAGTTCAGTGACACAACTGTTATGTAGACACAAATGAAAATATTGTTTGAGGCAACATATTTGAGATCAAATATACACATAAGAACAGCCTTAATTTTGCTTTCTCTGTACACAGCGTAAGGCTTCTTCTCTTAGTCCTCATATGCAGCAGCTCAGCTCAAGTGAAATTTGTGAAAGCTCCCTGACTTAAACAGCCCCATTTGAGTGACAGCAGAAAAGCAAACAAAATTGTTTAGGATATATCACTTAGAAGAGCTGTCTTGCTTTCTTCCTCCTTATTCGTAACAGAATGATAAGATGGACCCTTTGTGTAAACAGAAGCCCTATCATTATTTCAAATGTTTACTGAACACAGTAAAATATGTACACTTGGCTTATTTACTAGAAGAACAGGCTTTCACTCTGCAATGGTCTCTATGGTGTCTAGTTGAATGCGATGTATATACCACATGATTGAGGAAATGATTGGTGACATTAAAAAGCAAACTATTTGGCTGCCATGGGTTGGGGCTTACAAAGGTGCAGCTATGTGAGGAACTATGAATATATAGAAGGATATACTGTCTGTGAGGTCCTGTTGTCTCTGCACCAAGTATGTTAGAAAAAAATAACTGTAAAAGTGGTAATTGTTTCAATTCCTACAAGTAGTGTACTTACTGATTAAAGGGAAACCATCATGAGTTTTCAGCTTTATTGCTCTCTCTACATGTATATGTTATGGTGAAAACCCTGCTTTAGCAGTTATAATTCTGATTAGACGTCTCCTGTTGCTGAAGTGCTGCTGAAATTGTACCTGCCTTGACATTGCTGGTGGACAATCCATGAATGTGAAAATGTACTTTGTGGTTTACTTTGTATGATAAACTGTGAACATCAATGCTACATACAGGTGAAAATGAAGACGTGAATAACAATGCTATACAAATGCCACCACAATGATGACTAAATGCCACATAATAATAATGATAATGATAATGCATTTTATTTAAATGTGACTTTCATGACACTCAAGGTCACCTTACATCAAATACAATAAGATATAGAGCAGTACAAAACATTAGTGAAATCAACAACAAAACACACAATATCAATAGAGCATACATCAACAGGAGTTAAAAAAAGATGAATTTGATACTGTTAATACTGTTAAAGTGAGTATGCTGGTTTAAAAAGGTGGGTTTTAAGAGCAGTTTTTAATTCTGTAGTGAAGTCCAGTAAATGGATGTGATGGAGAATGGAGTTCCAGAGTTTGGATGCAGCATCGGAGAAAGCCATGTCTCCCATCGTGCTGAGGCTGATGACTGGTAGTGCCAATAGATCTGCTGGTGAAGACCGCAGGGAGTGAGATGGAGTGCAAGTGTGAAGGAGGTCGGTGGGATAAGCAGGAGAAAGATTATGAAGAGCTATGAATGTTAATAGTAACATTTTAAAGTTAATCCACTGTGACACAGGAAGCCAGTGTAATTGAATCAGCAAGGGAGAGACATATTCAGTGGACTTTGAACCTGTAATAATCCATGCTGTAGCATTCTGGATAAGTTGAAGTCAGTGAATAAGTTTGTTGGGGATGCCTGCCAGGATTGCATTGTAGTAGTCAATGTGTGATGTGACCAAAGCGTGGACTAAGACGTCTGTGGAGTGTTGTTAAAGCAGGGTGTAGTCTGGAGATGTTTTGCAGATGGAAAAAGGCAATGTGGGAGACATTGTTTATATGACAACACCAAGGCTCTTAGCCTGAGAGAAGACAGATATGGTGGCTCCAACATTGGGGAGTGAGCAAATATTAATTTTTGAGAGTGTATATTTAGTGCCAATGAGGAGCCCAGTTTTACTGCTGTTGAATTTCAGTTCGGAACATATAATTCATGAGATCGTTTGCACATGTTGGTCAAATAAATTATTTGTTAGATAATCCTATGTAAATGGAGATCGAGAGCTGTACGCTAACTTGTTAATGCTAGTGGACTTGTGTAGTATTTTGTAGCGTGTGTGAAAAGTTAACCCAAAAACAACAGTAAAACTGGTGGATTCACTAAATGCACTCAAGTTGGTATGCAATCTCATACAAGAAGTTATTTTCTGGATTTTTTTTTTCTAGCCAAAGGAATATATTTGTAGTTTATTGTCAACACCAGAACATGCTATGGTGAAGTCGTAAAATACACAAAATGGCAACTGTACAATGTGTGTAAAGCATAAGGAGAGCACCAGAAAATGAGTGAATGTAGTTGTTGTACTTGAACTCAAAAAGGAAAATGTTAAGTTATGTTATGAGAATGAAAAAAGAACAAGAGTGGTTATAGTAAACAATGTCAATTTATTAATCTTGGTGGAAATAACACTATGTTCATGTTAAGAGAAAAAACATGCAGTTATTATGTTTTTCATGGATACAGTTGAAATGTATTTGATGTATTTTGTTGTAAATGAGTATTTTCCAGATTATAATTGACATTGTTATGATTTGTTTAAGGAGTTCAAGTAGCCTAAATGAGTTGTAGTATGGTGGAGTGGATGGACCTGTGAAGAAAGTGTTATTGTTCTGACCTGATGCTTTTAAGTGGCCATGCTGTACAGAGATGGGACTGAAACTAAGGCCATAAGTTTATGACTGGCATCACTGATATTTTAAACATATGCTAATAATGATAATAATAATAATAATAAATCAAATTTATATAGCACTTTTCTAACACTCAAAGTCGTTTTACAATAAACGGCGGTGAAACAAGACAGCAGATAAACATAACACAGACATACGGGGTGGATGGGAAGGGGGGGGGGTTATGAGAGGGAGAAGTGGCAGCCACACACTATGCCAGCAGTACTATCCGACTTAAACATATACAAAAGGGCAAGAAAAACAAAAAACACCCACACTGTAGACGTTGATTTTCTGTAGGGGTTTGCCCCCGTAGCCTATTCCTCTCCCGAGGTATCCACTAGGCAGTGGCACTATTTAACCCATAGCTGGGGGCTGGTTCGTGGGCATCAGGGAATGTCCACACACTGGTGGGCCTTCATACTGCCTGTCTAGGGGCCGGACATCCTCCGAGTCCTTTGTAGTTCAGCCAGGGTCCAAGGAGTACCCAGTTAACGTGTGTCGCCATGAGGAGGCACTACATAGGGTTTGCTGTTGGAGAGGCTATGTACTGGCAGGGAGAGACTTACGTGCTCAGCTCTCCTATTCACATTTCTGCTAGTCAGCGGTGAAGGTTGAGAGTGAGATGTGACAGGCACAGAACACTACATCAACACACTAGACACTTCACAACAACCTGACTTCTTACAGAAGAAGGTCAGACGCATGCCAGACACATGTTGTCGAGAAGAATAAATACATCTGCCTTGAAGTTAACACCAGCTCAAATGTCTGGCTCTCCTATTCCTATCACAGGTCGGTAGGACTTATCACCTGCAGTCCCCCTGACCATGCGGTTAGGGGGGAAACGTATTGATATTTGCATAATAGGATGTTTTAGCTGTTGAAAGATCATTTTTGTAATAGAGTATATGATCCGAATACATTTTGTTTATGAACAGCAAGTCCAATCTTGGTGCACAGCCTCTCAAGGCACCAACCTATAGCCTTGAGCTGACATAGTTCAGATGTGTACCAGGGAGCAGTATGGGCAAATGAGGCAACCCATGTCTTCCCCTGCCCTTGGAGGCTCCTCCTCTTTCCAGACGGATGCGAGCCCGCAGAGGCTGCGTGGATAACAGGAACCTTCGCCCGCTGGATTGTGCATCAGCGTCAGACAAAGAGAAGCTTACTGTCCGTCTGGCTCTCATTAATGCTAGATCGCTAGCCAATAAGACATTCCTGCTAAATGACTTCTTTACCTCACGGGAATTGGATTTTATGTTTCTGACGGACACCTGGCTTCATGCTGGTGAGTTCACCCCATTTTCTGAACTTCTTCCGTCTGACTGTTTATTCATCAGCTCGCCTTGGACCACTGGCAAAGGTGGAGGTCTAGCTTCTGTATTTAAATCCAGCTTCCACTGCCGATAGACTCCATCTGACAGCTTCTCCAGGTTCGAGCTTCAACTTTTTGAAATAAAGTGTAATTTTCCCGTGCTGTGTGCAGTGGTCTACCGTCCACCAAAATTCAATAAGGACTTCACTCGGGAATTCACAGACTTTGTGGCGGGGACTATAGGGAACTATGACAGTTTCTTAAAAGTCGGTGATTTTAATATCCATGTCTGTTGTGAATCCAGACCTCTGGTTAAAGACTTTTTGAATCTTATTGACTCTTTTAATCTCACTCAATTGGTGACTGGTCCGACGCATGAGAAGGGTCACACACTGGACCTTGTGTTGGCCTTTGGTTTAAGTGTATGCATCACTGAAATATGTGATACACATATATCGGACCATTTGCCTGTGTTATTTACTGTGACGCTGCCTTGTTCTCAGGTTAAATCGCGCACCCCGGCACGCTCCCTGCGCACAATTAACCCTTTGACGGTGTCTCAGTTTTCTGTTGCTTTTAAGATTCTATGCTTCACACCCTGGATGAGTCTTATAATCTCAGTGCTGATGACATTACCACTTTTTTTAACTCTTACCTGCACTGACATACTGGACTTGGTTGCTCCTATTAGAACCAAACACCCTAAACCAGTGACAGAGCCATGGCTCAATGACACTGCCCGTGCTCTTAGACGCACATGTAGACGTGCTGAGAGAAAGTGGAAGAAAGACAAACTTCATGTCTCCTTAGGAATTCTAAGAGACTGCTTATCAGAGTACCAGAGAGCCGTTAAATCTGCAAAAACACAGTTTCTATCGAACCTTGTGTCCAACAGTTGCCATAGGCCTCAGGTTCTTTTTAATACTATTAACTCTCTTATAAATCCATATGAGTCTCCTTGCATCGTGCCAACGCCCACGCTCTGTGAAGAATTTCTTAAAGTTTTTACAGATAAGATCTCTGCTATTAGGGCCTCACCATCCTCTTTGGCCTCAGATCCTGCTATTTATTCTATGTGCCCAGCTGTCTTAGAGCAGTTTGAGCCCATGTCCCCCTCTTTTATAGCTGAGGTAGTTAACCATTTGAGGCCTTCAGATTGCCCCCTTGACAGTATCCCACCCAGACTGTTAAAAGATGTTTTTACCACTGTTGGGTCTTGTATTGTAAATTGTTATGGCTCGCCCACCCCGCGCCGTGGCCCGCCCACCCCGCGCCAGCAGCCAATCGGCTCGTCAGGGCCGGGCTTAGTCATCAGGGCTGGGCTTAAGTTTGGTGGCCTCCCACGCGCCCGTTGTCAGTTCGTCTTGTAACCTCCTCGCAGTAGCGGCTACTCTCCCCTCACGGTCCTTTTCTCTCCGAACTCACCCCAGCCCTTGGTTCATGTTTTTCCCTTGCAAAGTTTCCCCGTGGAAGTCTCCTGCTGTGTTCCCGTTTGGATTACCCGCGAGTTTTTTCCCCTTGGACTTTCCATTTTTCCTTGTCGCTCATTGCCTTCCGATGTTTGACTATTTGTACGCAAAAGGAATAAAGTACGCCAGTTTTCGGCTAACCCCATCTCTGTCTGGTGTCGTGCGCTTGGGGTCTTCCACAAACCCTAACATGAATTTGATAAACACCTCTCTTCTCTCAGGCTGTGTTCCTGCTGCTTTCAAACATGCTGTAGTACAGCCCCTCATCAAAAAGAGAAATTTTGATCCCTCTGTTCTTTCTAATTTTAGGCCAATTTCTAAGCTGCCTTTTCTTTCAAAAGTCTTGGAGAAAGCAGTTTATGTACAATTACAAATACATCTAGACATCAATGGCATTTGTGAAAAGTTCCAGTCTGGTTTTAAATCACGTCACAGCACTGAAACAGCCCTTTTAAGAGTTTTTAATGATCTTCTTTTAACTGTGGACTCTGGGAACTCCGCTGTTCTGGTGCTTTTGGACCTGACTGCTGCCTTTGACACAGTTGACCATAATATTCTTTTATCATGTCTTGAGCTATGTGTAGGCATTAAAGGTACTGTCCTAGAATGGTTCAAGTCTTACGTGTCAAATATAAGCTTTTCTGTCCATATAGACCAATTCTCTTCAGCTGTGGCCCCACTTAACCGTGGTGTCCCCCAAGGCTCCATTTTGGGCCCCGTTCTCTTCTCATTGTATATGCTGCCCTTGGGGTCCATTTAAAAAAAAAAAAAACAATAAAAAACCATAATATGTCTTTTCATTGTTTTGCTGATGATTTGCAAATTTATCTGCCTATAAAAACAAACAGCAGAGATTCTGTACAGGCTTTCCTGAGTTGTTTAAATGATGTCAAAACATGGATGGAGTTAAATTTCCTGAAATTAAATCAAAATAAGACTGAAATTATTGTATTTGGACAGCCTGATCTGCTGGATGGTTATGATAGTGCTCTTGGCTCTTTAGCTTCCTACAGTCACTCTTTTGTTATGAATCTTGGGGTGATTTTTGACAGCTCTTTTAACTCTGACAAACAAATAAGCTCAGTGGTCAAAACCAGTTTTTTTCAATTACGACTTCTGGGAAAAGTAAAGCCCTATCTCCCTCCAAATTATCTTGAAAGGGTAATTCATGCATTTCTTACCTCTCGTCTAGATTATTGTAACTCATTGTATGTTGGCGTAGCTCAGTCGTCGCTTTGTCGCCTGCGGCTTGTACAAAATGCAGCTGCTCGCCTGCTGACAGGAAAGAAGTGACGTGATCACATAACGCCTGTACTGGCCTCCCTTCATTGGCTTCCTGTCTGTTTTAGGATCCAGTTTAAGAGTTTATTACTTGTTTTCAAGTCTTTAAATGGGCTGGCACCATCTTATTTATCTGAGCTAATACATTATCATACACCAGTCAGAGCACTCAGGTCAGCAAACCAGATGCTCTTACATGTTCCGAGATCCCGGCTTAAGAATAGGGGTGACAGAGCCTTTGCAGTTGCTGCCCCTGATCTCTGGAACAACTTACCAATACACATAAGATCTGCTCAGACCCTAGATACTTTTAAATCTTGTTTAAAGACCTACCTCTTCTTGCTGGCATTCAATTCAAGTTGAGCTAGACACTGTGATTTTATTGTGGAAATATACGTTTACTCTTGTGATTTATTGTTTACATTTTAATTTCTTTATTTTACTATGTCTTTTTTACATATATTTTTATATTCATATGTGTTACTTATTTTATATTGTATTTTAAGCTTGTGCAGCACTTTGGTTCAACTGTGGTTGTTTTAAATGTGCTATATAAATAAACTTGACTTGACTTGGACTTGACTTCAGGGGGGCTGAAGTACCAAGTTCAAAAGATAAACTATCATTGTAGTAGTCCATAAGATCAGGGAGTGAGGAGATGAGAGCAGGAATGGGGTTCAAGGTAATTAAACTGCTGAGATCATGTGGATTAACATATCTAATATTGTGGTATGAAATGGTACATTGCACCCACCCTTGATTTACTGAGTAGTAGGTTGGTGTTGAATAACAAAGCTTTATGGTCAGAGATGGGTAGCTCAGCAGAGATGATGCTATATGTTGTGATGCCGAAACAGAAAACTAAGTCAAGGATATAACCCTTGGTATGGATTGTAAAGTTGACATGTGGTGTTAGATCAAAACAAGTTAGCATTGCTTTAAAATCTTTAGTGAACATATTGTCAGTGTTATCAAAATGAACATTGACATCCCCCATAAGGATTATATTTGGGGCGGCACGGTGGCGCAGTGGTTAGCATGGTCACCTCACAGCAAGAAGGTCCTGGGTTCGAGTCCCAGGGTAGTCCAACCTTGGGAGTTGTCCCAGGTCATCCTCTGTGTGGAGTTTGCATGTTCTCCCCGTGTCTGCGTGGTTTTCCTCCGGGGGCTCTGGTTTCCTCCCACAGTCCAAAGACATGTAAGTCAGGTGAATTGGCTGTACAAAATTGTCCTTAGGTATGAATGGGTGTGTTGGCCCTGTGATGGCCTGGTGGCCTGTCCAGGGTGTCTCCCCGCCTGCCACCCAATGACTGCTGGGCTAAGCTCCAGCGTCCCCATGACCCTGAGAGCAGTACAAGCGGTTCGGATAATGGATGGATGGATTATATTTGGAGACATTGCACTAAGGGTGGTTAAAACTGTTGAGAGTTTAGTGATACAAATATCTGATGCCTTAGCTCGTCTGTACAGAGCATAAACAGTGATGGGTGTAGGTCCATAGAGCTTAACAGCCAGCATTTCAAAGGAAGATTGATCAGGTAGAGAGAGTGGTGTTACCTGTTAGCTTTATACTACCGCGATAGATCAGCGTGAGGCCGCCTCCTCTACTTCGAAGACCGAGGTTTACGTATGTAAACAAATTCTGGTGGAGTATTTGAATTTAGCTATAGAAATCATTCTGTGACTGCGAGGTTTCTGTGAGACGTAAGTCCAGTTTGTGCTCTGTGATGAAGTCATTGACCAAAGGGGCTTTGTTAATGATAGATTTGCCATTGTAGAGGGCAAACTTATGACAGGTTATGCACATATAAACAGCTGATTTAACTAGCAGAGTTAGCACACTGGTCTACATGCCGGTCACGTTGTAATATGTCATGTGGATGAGAGGCCCAGTGCCTAATAATAGTTTGTATGGGGAAAACTCCTAGTGAGAGGGTTGATGACAGATGAGGCCAGTGTGGGGAGATAGTGGGTAAAACAGTACTGTGGGGTGCCACCATAGGCAGAAATGGAGGTTTCGGGAGGGAAGTGTAGGATGTAAACAGTCAGTCACGTGGAGAAAATTTTACGGCGTGCTGTAGGTTGGCCGCTAGCATTTGGCTACCCAGCCTGTGGGGTATACTCTGTCAGTTCTGAAGATGGAGATGAGCCACATGTGCATGCTAAGGATTCTGCTGAAATGCCCTGCTCCACTGGCCAGTGTCAGACTAGCACCTGAAAAAAAAACTTTCCACAAGAGCTCAAAAGGGTGTAAAGGTCATTAAAATCCTTTTTGGTTAATTCAGATTGCTGATGAGCTGCATCGTTTGTCCCCATATAAATGATGACTTGATTGGTGGATGATAGGAGTGAGCGCAGCAGCCCCTGGGGCTTATCCAGGATATCAGGGACCATGGCTTCAGGGACAATGTGTGGCTGCGTTGAGACAATGGTTGTTCCAGATTATGGAATCCCCAATTATTAACATATCATATCTTAACTATATGTTCCGAGGGAGTACTTATTAGTTCACCTTATGAGTGACTGACTGAATTGTGTGCTTTCAGTTCAGTGCAATTCGCTCAATGATTCCTCCCTCTCCACCCCAAGCTGATGTGTGGTGAGCGTTCTGGCACAAAATGGCTGCTGTGCATCACCGAGATGGGTGCTTCACATTTGTGGTGGTTGAGGTGATTTTCCCCTCTTCACGATGAAGTGCTTTGGGTGTCAAGATAAAGTGCTACATAAATGTAATACATTATTATAATCATTATTGTTATTCATTCACTGACAAATTTCAGCAGCGTTTCAGACACACAGAAGACTGTTTAGTATTATGGTTGCTAATGGAATGTCATCCCTACAACATAGAGATAATGATGAAATCATGATTGTTTCCCTTTAAACTGACAGTTACCCATTAGCACACGAGCAGAGTGGGCTAAACAAGCATAACCTTCTTCAGCTTGATATCCAAGTGATCTAGCTTTAGCTTTTGGTCCCCTTTAGGCTTGCAGACAGTCTCTTGACCCTATCATTGACAACAAGGAGCCTGTAAGGAGCTTAACTCTCTTCATTAACACTTTGTCCTCTGCTTTATTGGCTCTGCCTGATACCTCTTCTTTAGATGTTTTAGGTGTCTATGTCTGTCTGTTTATCTTGGTGATTTGGAGCACTGGGGGTTTCAAAGTGAAAAAAGGCAGCAGCTTTTTGACCACAAGAATTCAGTGAGCCTTTCTGTCCCTATCTGTCCTCCTCACATCGAACACCCTTAATGCTTTATGCTTTGGTCAGCTGTTTGCACTTGGCCCACTTGCTTGTTGGCTGGTAAAATTCATTGTTATCTGCTAGTTCACAGCTTAATTAATGGTAAATTTGTCAGTATTTAAATCACGACAGATTCAGGTTTAATATCTTGAATGACAATGTAGAAACACTGTCAGTGAATAAGAAAAGATCCAGTACTGTGGACCTTTGTCAATATATTTGTTTTGAAAGACACACAATTCACTTTAGAAAAATTGAACTATTTAGTTTAAGTTGTGCTTATAAAAACAAATGGGTGAGTTTCACCAAAAAGGAAACACAGTGGGTTTAGATAACCACAGCAATGTATTGTACTTGAAATTCAGTTTACACAGACTTACTCTACATGTTGATATTGAAATGAATAGTTTTGATGCAATAAGAAGTAACACTTGACTCATCAAGCAAATTAAACAAATACTAAAGCGAGTGGTAAATCCCGAGGGTCACACTTTTGGTTGATACAAATGAGAAGTTTTTTTTTTCTTACTGTTTTCCTCTATCATTTGAAGGGTATTTGGTGTTTAAAGTCGTAGTTAAATTCAGTACTAGTTTTCCATTTCTGAAGCGATAAGAACACTACTGAAAGCTTATCATCCTTAGTTACTGGTCTGGCAGAATTTCAGTTTCAGCTGTGAAGCTGGTGAAGTAAGCATGGATGAAGTATTTTGCCTGACAGTCAAGAGAATTGTCAATCTAAAGCAAAGTATTAATGGAAACTATCCCCTCTTTACACCCTATCTGTTTCTCTCTCTCTCCTCATTCCTGTTTATCCTATACTTAATACATTATTCAGAGGACTAAATCAACAATGGAAGAGGGGAAAACTGTCCGACAGCAATCATCTCTGAATTATGATTCATGACATCTCTGACTTTGCCAGGTTGTTTATTGCTCCCCCCACAATGTCTCATGGCATCACGGCCTTTTGTTTCTTTAATATCTTGCAATGGGGTGCTCAGAGAGACATACAGTTCTGAGGGAGGAAATGTTCAATGCTACCCAGGATCCTCATCTTTCCCCAACGATATATAAGTGTCTCCAAAATAGACACACTCCATTTTCCAGTCTAGAGGCAGTTATCTTGCATTCCATTATTGGCAGAGGAAAAAAAAAATAACATAAAAAAAAATCAATATTAACATTTGAAAGTTCTCTGGATTCATCATCATATTTTATGTAACCTTTGACTGATAGAGAAATGCCATCAGTAGATGTACTGAGCAACATAAGTTTTTGCAAGGTTTAGCAGGATATGCTCTATCAAGGCTTTTTATTTTAATGCACACACTGCTCCTTTGTTACATAAAACTTATGAGCAGCTGCTAAGGACATCAAAAGCACAACTACCAGTATCCTCCTTTGACTCCCACCTTCAATAGCAGAATACATCAGCTAACAGTTAGAATCATGTAATATCTTGAGAATTAACTACAAAGATGGCTAAACAATTTTCCTTATGCAAATTCTATTTTTGCATAGCAAATTATAAAACATAACATAGATACTAATTGGAAAAAATGCAACCGGGACACCATCATTGATTGCAGAATAAAGTACCACAAAAGGATATTGAGTTTTGTGAAGGTAGTACCTTTTTTGTCAACCAACAGCATCCAGTTTCCCTTTGTTCAATATTTTTTGCACCCTTCCTCCTCGAAAATAGTCTGTACATGGTCCCCTCAAAACGGATGTCTGTATTTTGTCTTTACAATAAAAGAACACGTTGAGACAATTGGGTGGAAGCTGTATCTCAAAAGAAAGCATACTAATTCTATTTTGTATTCACATTGCTGTTGGATTATGTGAAAAGACCTGGGCAGAGGACGATTCGCTTTCAAAGAACAAAACCACTCAAAAAAACAACCAATCAAGTCAATTTTATTTGTATAGCCCAAAATCACAAATTACAAATTTAACTCAAGGGGCTTTGCAGCAGCACAACATCCTGTCCTTAGACCCGGAACAACATTTTTTTCTCATCAATCTACACACAATACCCCATAATCACAAAGTGAAAAAGGTTTTGTAGAAATTTTTGCAAATTTATTAATAATAAAAACTGAAATATTGCATGTACATAAGTATTCACTCCCTTTGCTATGACACTCAAAATTGAGCTCAGGTTCATCCTGTTTCCACTGATCATCCTTGAGATGTTTCTACATCTTGATTGGAGTCCACTTGTAGTAAATTCAATTGATTGGATATGGTTAGGAAAGGCACACACCTGTCTATATAAGGTCCCACTGTTGACAGTGCATGTCAGAGCAGAAACCAAGCCATGAAGTCAACGGAATTGTCTGTGGACCTTCCGAGACAGGATTGTATCGAGGCACAGGTCTGGGGAAGGGTACAACACATTTTCTACAGCTTTGAAGGTCCCGAAGAGCACAGTGGTCTCCATCATTCATAAATGGAAGACGTTTGGATCCACCGGGACTCTTCCTAGACCTAGCCACCCAGAGCTCGAGAGGATCTGCAGAGAAGAATGGGAGAACTACCCAAAATATAAGTGTGTCAAGCTTGTAGCTTCATACCCAAGAAGACTTGAGGCTGTAATCACTGCCAAGGGTGCCTTAACCAAGTACTTATTATGGGGTATTGTACGTAGATTGATGAGAAAAAAAATGAATTTAATCCATTTTGGAATAAGGCTGTAACATAACAAAATGTGGGGAAAGTGAAGGGGTGTTAATACTTTCCAGGTGCACTGTATATATATATATATATATGGGAAAATAATGGTAAGAAACCTCAGGGAGAGCAACATGGGATGTCCCAAGATGGACAGCATGCAATGGATGCTGTGTTTACACAATTAACAGAATAACACATTGAAAGTGGATAACAAAATTACAATTGAATTGTTGTTCATCCGTTGCAGCGACGAGGACCATCTAGTCATCCTGTAGGGGCAGAATTCTGTGGGTGCGAAGATGGCTGGTTAGTCCTATCTGTGCCCTGAATGTTCTTTGACATTGTGGGCATGGGATAGTGGGAGTAGCTGGAGGGTTGCTGGCACGGTCTTTTCTGGCCTGCCTGCAGCTCTCTGAGGCAGCAATCCAGGCAGCCTCATATGTGTTTGTACCATTTCAGACAGCTGCACACCACTCTCCTCTGTTCAAAACTTTCTGTTCCCATGTATTGTAGTTGATGGTGAAGGCCTTTAACGAAACCTTCAAGGTGTCTTTGAAATGCTTGTTTTGACCACCATGGGAGCGTTTGCCTTGCTCGAGTTAACCATATAACAGTTTCTTTGGGAGCCGGTGGTCTAGCATGCGAACTACGTGGCCCACCCAGCGAAGTTGTGATTGCATGAGGATGGTGTGTATACTCGGCAGTCTTGAGCGAGTGAGGACCTCTGTGTCAGGTATCTTGTCATACCACTTTATGCCAAGAAGTTTTCTGAGGCATGTGGTGTGAAGGTGGTTTAGTGTTTTTGTATGGCGTTTGTAAACTGTTTCACAGCCATAAAGCAGTGTGGTGAGAACTATGGCCCGATACACTTTAATTTTTGTCTCCTGGGTGATGCCTCTCCTGTTCCACACATTCTTGTGAAGTCTGCCAAAAGCAGTACTTGCTTTAGCAAGTCGTGCGGTCATCTCTTCATCAGTGGTGACATATCTGGAGAGAGAGCTGCCCAGGTAAGACAATTTGGCAGCCACATTTAATCGATGCCCATTTATGGTGATGTTGGGTACATTGTATGGCTTTCTTGGAGCTGGCTGATGAAGTACTTCAGTCTTTTTTATGTTGATGGTGAGGCCGACGTTGTTGCAAGCCTCTGAGAACTTATTGATACTTTGTTGCATGTTGGCTTCGGATGTAGCATTGAGAGTGCAGTCATCGGCAAGTAGAAGATTGTTGATTGTTGCTGTTTTAACTAAGGTTTTTGCTTTAAGCCGCTGAAGGTTAAAGAAAGAGCCATCTGACAGCATGGCTGGGAACATAAGGCTGAACAGGGTTGGGGCAAGGACACAGCCTTGCTTTACTCCGTTAGAGACAGGGAACGGCTCAGATGCAACTCCATTGTCTTGGACTCTGGCTAGCATGCCATCATGTAGTTGTCGTACGATGGTGATGAACTTTTTTGGACATCCGTATTTTGCCATGATTCTCCAAAGGCTGTCTCTAGACAGTATCAAAGGCCTTGGTCAGATCGACAAAAGTGGAGTACAGGTCAACATTTTGTTCCTGGCATTTTTCTTGAAGCTGGCGGGCAGCAAACACCATATCGATGGTCCTGCATTCTTTCCGGAATCCACATCGACTCTCAGGTAGAAGTCCTCTCTCGAGAAGTGCACTGAGGTGATTTAATAAAACTCTTGCAAGCAGCTTGCCTGCAACGGACTGCAGGGAAATTCCACGGTGGTTATCACATGATTGGCGATTTCCCTTGCATTTATGGAGGTGGATAATTGGGGCATCTTTAAAGTCCAGAGGTACTTTTTCAGTTTGCCATATGAGATGAAATAACTGCTGAAGTTTCTTAGCAATCACAGGCCCTCCTTCTTTATAAATTTCAGCTGGGATGGAGTCTGAGCCAGGCACTTTTCCGCTTGACAACTGTCCGATTGCCTTAAGCGTCTCTTCCATTGTTGAAAGGGTGCTCAGCATCTCATCAGATGGAATTTGGGATAGTCGATCAATGGCTTCATAGTTCATGGTAGATAGGCGATTCAAAACATTGCTGAAGTGTTCAGCCCATCTTTCAAGAACCTCCCCTTTGTCTGTGATTAGTGTTGTCCCATCTGCGCTAAGGAGTGGGGATGAGCCAGTGATGGTAGGACCGTAGCCTTCTTTCAGGCCATTGTACAAGTTTTTCATGTAATTTCTGTCTGCAAAGCCCTGTATCTCATCAGCTTTGTTGCTCAGTCATGAATCCTGCATTTGGCGTAATTTTATTTGGATAGAGCTGCGGATGTTCCTAAGTGCATCTGTCTTGGCCGTTGACTGGCGTTCTTCAATATGAAGTTTGTAGGCACAGCCTTTCTCTTCTAACAGCTGGTTTATCTCAGTGCAATTTTCATCAAAGCAGTCTTTGTGTTTCCTTGTGGAGGGGCCTAGACACTCTAAGGCTGTGTTATACACTGTGTCATGAAGTGCGGCCCAAGCAGCCTCCACATTCTGGCTATCCAGCACAGTAACCTCCAGTCATTCCTCCAGAGTGTCTGTGAAGGACTTCTTGATGTCATTATTCTTTAGTTTACTGAAATTTAGGCGTTTTTTGTGCTTTCATACCTTGTGGGCGTCTCTTGGGCTGAATGTGGAGATTGACTTTAGAAACAATGAGGCGGTGATCCGTCCAGCACTCTGCCCCACACATAGCGTTTGCAACTCTTATGTCCTGTTGGTCTCTTTTCCTGAACATGACATAGTCAATCAGGTGCCAGTGTTTGGACCTCAGGTGCATCCAGGATGTTCTGTTGCGGATGGGGAGCTGAAATACTGTTTTTGTGATCAGACGCCCATGTTCTGCACAGGTCTGAAGAAGTAGCAATCCATTGCTGTTGCAGCTTCCAACTCTGATTTCCGATCACGCCTTCCCAGGAGATGCCGTCTGTGCCAACTCTTGCATTAACAACAATTAAATTATTAAATATATGAAGAATATGGTGAGGAGGATGTCGAGCAGTGTCCAGACACCACCGAAACAGCCCAGGACCCAAGCAACGTGACCACCATCACCATGTAAAATAAATATCTTTACATGGCCATGTAATAAAAGATAAAACAGTGCTTTACCGGGGTCGTCTGTGGTTTCAGCCATGCCCGTGTTTCCCTCGTTCTCCAACACTATGTCATACACACTTGCTTCTCTGAGAATTGAGCCTATTCGGTTTTCCAGTGGCGTGAGCTCAGGTGTACGCGTGCGTCCACCAGTAGCAGATACGCTCTGATGGTGGGATACAATTCTTATTTTTTTGCCTCCCCCTTCAGATCTGACCACTTTTTTTAATTATTATTATTACTAGTACTGTCCTCTCTGTCACAGTCACTGCATTAACTGCAGCAGCAACACGTTTACACTCACTGTATTTTCTGTTTGTGATCCCACTGCTGAGGCACCTTTGGTAGCCTCAGCAGTGAGGTCAGCAGCAATATCTGCTTTTTGACCTCCACCTCACTCACAAGCGCCTCGATTTCTGTCAGAAAAAAATCCTTTACTTCGTCTTCCTCTCGGTTGTTGCCATGATTTACCGTAACATACCATTGATCGGCAGGCTCATTTATATGCATCTGCATTCATGTGGTGCTTTGCATTGACCCTATATCGTTGAATTCCAGCATGTAGAGGGCGGGATATGAGGCCGACACTGGTGTGTACATTTCCAGGTGGATTGCGATTTATAAAGGGAGGCATGCCTGCAGGTGTGTGTACACACATTTTTATAAGTCCGTTTTTTTGGGGGGGGGGCATTTGCAGCTTTTGTGCGCACATACGCTTTTAGTAAGGATCCTACGCACTGTTTTCTAAATGAGCCCCCAGGCCCGGATAATGTTCCCAGAGACACGATTCAGTCAAGCGGGCCAAGTGCCTTTCGAGCCTTGAACCTGTTGTGTTCAAAAGTGTGGGAAACAAACCAGTGGCCTGATGATTGGAAAAAGCAAGAGTTTGTGATGCTACAAAAAAAAAGGAAAAAAAAGAAAGAAAGATTAAACATTGCAATAACTATCTCACTATCGCCCTAATCGTTCACACTAGCAAAGTAATGTTTATCATCATACTGAATAGAATGAAAGCAAAGATTGAGGAAGAATTGTCTGAGCATCAAGCTGCTTATTGAAAAAAACGTGCACATCTGATATGTTATTCCCAATTCAGGTGCTAATAGAAAAAGTAAGAGAAGTAGGGGAAGACATATTTTTGACCTTCACAGATTACAGCAAGGCTTTTGACAGTGTAAGGAGCAGTCACCTTTTCAACACCATGGTAAACATGGGTTTCCTAATACACCTCATTATATTACTCAAACGTTTATACATGAATCAGCAAGCTATTATCAGATGGAACAATCAAAATTGTGAATTCTTTCCAATCCTAAAGGGTGTTAGACAAGGCTGCATTCTATCGCCTCATCTCTTCAGTATCTACACAGAGCAGATAATGAGAGTAGCTGAAATTGAAGAGCTTGGCATCAAAGTAGGGGGACAGGTTATCACAAATCTTTGCTATGTGGACAACACAGCACTCGCATCAAACACACACACAAATATGCAGAATTTGCTGGATCGTGTCAACCAAGCCGGAACAGTAGCTGGTCTAAAGTTAAATGTAAAGAAAACCAAAGTCATGCACATTGGCGGAAATGAAGACAATAAAATGTGTATTGAAGGAGAGTCTTTAGAAAGTGTAGAACATTTCAAATATCTGGGCTCGATCAAAACGGCAAATGGCTCGTGTTCTACTGACTTCAAAATGGCAAAGCAACAAATGATCCAACTAAATAACTTATGGAAAGATCGCTCCATCTCAACCAATCTGAAAATGAAGATACTACAAACAGTCATATGGTCAGTCATGATTTACGGAAGTGAAGGATGGACTTTGCGCAAAGTAGATGAAAAGAAAATCAATGCTGCTGAAATGTGGCTTTACCGCCGTTTGCTGAGAATAGGCTGGATAGAAAAAACGTACAAATGAAAGTGTGCTACAGCAACTTGGAACAAATATGATCCTTCTGTCAACCATTCAGAGACGAAAACTAAACTATTTCGGCCATGCTGTGCGTCATAAGACCTGCAGTATTATGGAAAAATATGCTGCAAGGCAAAGTTGAAGGCAAAGGGCGATGAGGCAGACCAGCAATCTCGTACATAGACAACATCTCAAACTGGACGAAAATGGGTAAAACGGAAGCCATCAGAGCATGTGAGGAGAGGGAGCAATAGCGAACAGTTGTTGAGCATGTTTTTCGGCAGCCAACATCATAGCTGATGCCGATTGACCGACCGATTAAACCAGAATCCATTATTATTTTGTATGAATTGTTGTAACCATTTTAGTTAGTATCATTCAATTCATTACCTCATAGCCAATCACTTCCAAGCACCCTAGTTCTAACTAGAGATGCACCGATTGATCGGCACGTGACCGGAATCGGCCGATTTTAAGCTGATCGGCCTTGACTCGTGCTCGGCCAGTCAGATGCATATATCCGATTCTGTGCCGATCAATTAGGGCTACGTGCATGCGCCGCACGATGGCGCATACGTGAGGTTGCACGCACACCGAGGCAGCGAGACAGATCAGGGCTGCAACCTCAAACACGCAAGCCAAAATGTCAGTAGTGTGGAAATGTTTCACCATCGATGAAGAAGACACAAAGCTCGCAGTTTGCAACACATGCAAGATTAACATAAGACACGGAGGATTAATGTTGAAAACGTTTGGAACCACAAACTTAATCAGACACTTAAGAAAGCACCACCCCGGTGAGTATGCCAAATTTGATGAAGCTAACAAAGGCAAGGTAGCCAAAACTGCGGGGGAAAAGAGCAACGAGCCAGCCGTAAGCTAGCAGCCCATGCTACCATTCTCAACACACAACGAAAAGTGCAAAATAATTTCGCGGAAAATTATGGAGCTCGTAGCTTTGGAAGTTACAAAAATGTTTGTGTTTGCTGTCAATTATTGTTCTTAGAAAAAAAAAATCGGAATCGGCCAAAATCGATATTGGCAGGTCAGACTACTAACAAATCGGAAATCGGAATGGGTCAAGAAAATTGAAATCGGTGCATCTCTAGACCACATCCCCTTTTCTAATATAATGATGTTTGTTTTTTCAAATAAAGTTTACATTTGTTTGATTAATCAATGTTATTAAATTGTCAGGAATGGATAATGAAAAAGCTGTGTATGTAATTCTAGATAGTGTTTCAATTTTAGCAATCAAAGTAGTCCGACAATTGGTAAATCCCTCTGTAACCAACTGAGTACAGACTTTTATTTATAACAGCCTCCAAATTTAGTTCTTCTCTAGTTTTACAATTTTTTGTTATAACCGCTCCTAAGTATTTTACTTTAACTGGAATCTCATACAAGTGGATAGTAATGTATAGCAATTAGTTCACAATTTAAAAAAAAATTCAAGTGTAGTTCAGATGCTTTCGAAAACTCATCTCTCTTCTTAGGGTGGCACGGTGGCGCAGTGGTTAGTGCAGTTGCCTCACAGCAAGAAGGTCCTGGGTTCAAGCAGTCCACCCTTGGGTGTTGTCCCGGGTCATCCGCTGTGTGGAGTTTGCATGTTCTCCCCATGTCTGCGTGAATTTACTCGAGGTGCTTCGGTTTCCTCCCACAGTCCAAAGACATGTAGGTCAGTGGATTCAGCCATAATAAATTGTCCCTAGGTGTGTGTGTGTGTGTGTGTGTGTGTGTGTGTGTGTGTGTGTGTGTGTGTGTGTGTGTGTGTGTGTGTGTGTGTGTGTCAGCCCTGTGATGGCCCGGTGGCCTGTCCAGGGTGTCTCCCCACCTGCTGCTCAGTGACTGCTGGGATAGGCTCCAGCATCCCTGTGACCCTGAGAGCAGGATAAACGGTTTGGATAATGGATGGATGGATGGATGGATGGATGGATCTATCTTCTTGATTACCAGATGGATCTGTTCTGACCTCTAGAGGAAGATGGTACTATTAACGGCCAGCTGAGTTATGATCAGATGATTGCCTAGCATACACTTAAAGGTTCAATGTCTGGACTTTTTTTTTTTCAATAAAAATAGCCAACAATTCGGCAACTAAAATAAACAATAAAGGGGAGCAAGAACAACCTCGCCAAATCCCTCGTTTAACCTCAAATATTTTAGACGTTCCTTTAGGGAGAGAAACTGAACTATTAACGTCATTATACATCATATTCATTACCTTGATAAATGTTGGACCAAAACAGTAGTTATCGATCTCACGAAGCTGAATCTAATGAAGGCAAAAGCTGGAAACAGCTGGCAGTGACGAGCATTGACTAAACAGGAAATAGGAAATACATTGTCATAGACGAGGGTGTCCGGGTAGCATGGTGGTCTATTCAGTTGCCTATCAATAAGGGGATCGCTGTATCGAATACCCGTGTTACACCCGGCTTGGTCAGGTGTCCCTACAGACACAATTGGCCATGTCTGCAGGTGGGAAGCCAGATGTGGGTATTTGTCCTGGTCGCTGCACTAGCACCTCATCTGGTCGGTTGGGTCGCCTGTTCGGGAGGAAGGGGGAACTGGGGAAAATAGCGTGGTTTCCTGTAAACCCCAATGTGGAGGCTCCTGTCTTCCCCAATGTGGACGTCACAGGATTTACAGGAAACCTTTACAGGAAATCTACACACACAAAGACCAATATCTACTTTTCGACTCACACCATCCGCTGGAACACAAACTGAGCATCATCAGAACTTTGCAACACAGAGCTGACAATGTGCCCAGCAGCACTCAGGCCCAACGAGAAGAACACAAACACCTGAGGGGAGCTTTAAAAGCCTGCGGCTACCCCAGTTGGACCTTTGTGAAAACTGCAACACGTTCCAAAAAGACCAACCAGGTGAGCGACGAGGAGAAAAGGAACAGAAGGAATAGCACAGTCGTCCCGTATGTTTCTGGGGTCTCCGAGAAACTCAGGAGAATGTTCAACAAACACCGCATCCCGGTATACTTCAAACCCAGCAACACACTCCGACAAAGACTGGTTCATCCCAAAGACTGTGTACCACACACCCGGAAAAGCAATCTGTTGTATGTTGTACAATGCAATGAGGATTGCACTGACCTATACATAGGAGAAACCAAACAACCACTACACAAACGGATGGCCCAACACAGAAGGCCAAACTCCTCAGGACAGGACTCGGCAGTCTATCTACACCTAAAGGAGAAGACACACTCCTTCGAGGACAGCAACGTACACATTTTGGACAGAGAAGATAGATGGTTTGAAAGAGGGGTGAAGGAAGCCATCTATGCAAAACTGGAAAAACCATCCCTCAACAGAGGAGGAGGTCTGCGACACCACCTATCTCCCACTTACAATGCCGTCCTTTCATCTCTACCCAGGAGACTCAAGAAGCCTAGCCTCCAAGAACAACAGTTGGTCACTAACAGCTCCAATGACTCTCATGACCACTGAATAATGAAGTCGAAACGAACACCCCCAACGACCGTCGCTGCTAAACAAATGCAAATCAATAGCTCCGATGGTGACGGGCGCGGCTGGACATCGGAGCACAGGAGAGCCACGCATATCAATAGCTCTGACAATGACCCATAGAGGATAAATTCTGAGTTTCATCACCAGCCAGTCAGACTAGCTTGGTTTAGTCAGAAAGGCATGAACTGAGGAAACCTCTTGGATGAGAGGCGAAACGTCTTCACGGATATATACCAAGTCCAGTTGCACTTGATTCAACTCCTTTGGATAACCATGACCTGGATGAATGAGAACATTCACAGATATGGAGGAAACTCATTTCAGCCGCTTGTATCCGCGATCTCACCATCTCGGTCACTACCCAAAAATCATGACCATAGTTGAGGGTTAGAACGAAGATTGACTGGTAAATTGAGAGCTTTTCCTTCTGGCCCAGCTCCTTCTTCACCACAACGGTCCAGTACAACGCCCGCATTACTGCTGATGCTTCACCAGTCTGCCTGTCAGTCTCCTGCTTTATCCTACCCTCACTCGTGAACAAGACCCCGATATACTTGAACTCATTCACTTGAGGCAACAACTCATTCCCAACCTGGACGGAGCAATCCACCGTTTTCCAGTAGAGAACCATGGCCTCAGACTTGGAGGTGCTGACTCTCATCCCATCTATTTCACACTCAGCTGCGAACGCCCCAGCTGCAGACCACACTGGGGCGGTTTGCAGCTGAGTGTGTGAATAAATGTAACTATTAATATAATACATGAGTAGCTCTCCCTAATCTAATATAATTTGAGCAAATGTTCTTCTGTTGGCCTAATATTCAATTCAGAGTATTGAAGACCACATTTGCTTGGTATTGTTGGGGATCTTTGATTTGCAATTAAGGCAGCACAAATCATTATGGCATGAATTCAAATGTAGCAGATTTGTCAGCTAAACATTCATCCTGTGAACTCTACTCTATCACAGTATAACAAAAATAGGTTTCAACATTAGTAATGCTGTTTACACCAAATTCCTACCCTACCTATGTTATATAAATTAAAAATAGCAACATCAGAAAAATGTTGCCTCTTTTTAGGTGGCAGGAGTGAAAATTAGTCATCCTCCAGATGTGTTGGTTATGGTTTCAGAATGATGTGAAGACAGTTGGAGAACAATTCAATACAAAATAGGATGTGGGCTCTACGGGATGATTTTTTTTTTTCCTGGGCAACAATCATGTTTTTCCCAAATTATGTACATATTTTTAGGCATTCTATTGTCTCAAATGGCTTGGAAAAATAGTACATAGCATATCTGCTGTAAATGAAAAAATCTCCGCGGGGGAGCATGCCCCCAGGCCTGGGCCCCAGGCTAAGCACCGAATGTTTACAATGTCTGGCTCCGCCCCTGCCGAAAGGACACAAATATATCGAGGTGAAATGCCAAACTGACAAAGCTTGTTCCAAAGCGAGAGTGAATCTGGGTTTGACTTTAATCCACTGGCGAGCGCTGAAGTAGAGGATGGGAATGAAGAGTGACGCGGAGTATGCCTGTAGACTGGGATGGGTTGTGGCAATTGTGGTCAGGCGGCAAGTGCTTCTGGTGTCGCTGAGCTGGGGAGGAGGGGCCAACTTTGAATGTTGTATTTACAGACTGCAACTGACAAATCCAACTCGTTCTACCTTTTAACAACATTTTGTACATTACTGTCATTGTAGCATAAGCATTTTAGTAGAAGCAGTATTAATAGTATTAGATATATTGGTAGTAGTTTTTTAATTAGTCGGAGAAGTGGTAGTATTAGGAATATTATTAGTAGTGGTAGTAGTAGTACTACCAACACATATGGCATAATGGCATCATTACCTTAAGTGACAAGTAGGGAAGTGGCATCCTCAGGTGCAATAATTCAGCTTGTTTGTATCAAGACATTAGTTAATTCTAGAACTTCAGCAATTATGTAAATGTTGACATTGATAATATCAGGATGATGGCTTTTCAAATGGGAAAAAAGAGGGGACATTTTAATCTAGAAAAACATAGATAGAGTAATGTAACACAAGAAAAGAGAAGATACAGTGTGGTGGTCAGCACAGATGAGGGAGGAAAGCAAGGATTTCTCAAAAAAAAAAGAAAAAAAGAAAGAAACCCGAGAAAATTCTCATTTATGACTAGAGCCAGTGAAGGGCCACCAATTAAGGCCCAATGTGAAAAGATGAAGGAGGTCAGCGCAAATTAAAGCAGGTAGTGGAGGAGAAACTCTTATCTCCAAAGAAAAAGAAAAGGCGGCGACATCTCCCTCCAGTCCCAGAAACAAACTGCTAAGGCCCTAATAAAAGTAAAGAGAGGGGAGGAAAATCAGAGAGACAAAAACATTGGTGTTTTGAGTAAAACTCACGAGAATCATAAAAAAAAAAGAAAAAAAAAGGAGATGTCCATTTAGGAGGCTTGTTTCTTTTGAGAGATAAAGAAAGAGAGAAAAGCACAATGGAATCCTGATAAATAACCATTCATTAAGCCCTTTGGGAAACAGAAAGGAGGTGTATCTGAGTGCACCTTTCAACTAAAGTGACAGAAATTGCACAAAAATGAAGTGTGTGGTGCACTGTTGAGCTGATCAGAGCAGGCATGAGGCACAAGGTGCAGTCATTCATGAAGAAATTCACATCATCGCTGAAAAAAGGGTGTTTGTATAACCACTCAGGCACACTTGATAGTGCTATTACATCCTGTGTGCTCTAACTAGCAGTATCTAAAATACTCCTTGTACCCACTCAAATAACTTCTTTGTAACAAACCTGGCAGCTCCATTTGAAGGCTTACATTTTCAATGCAAAATACTTTAGTATGTTCTTTGTATGACTTTATTTTGTTGTTATATAATTCTTGAAATGCAGACATGCAAGCTATTAACCTCTCCATTTTGAATGGCACTTCCAAGCAGTGCTATTGCTCAGAGTACACATATTAGTTGCATATCGCATGGGTTTAAAGTTGTACAAATCTGAACGCGCAGACATTAGTGCAGGATGATCTCTAGTAAAAACAATGAATCCATTTAAAACAACTGCCGAGGCAGAAATAAAAACTTTTCTTGTGTGGAAATGTGAATGCCCCATCACATAACCAAAGTTGCAGCATGCTACTCCTACCGCATCTGTCCTCCCCACTACAGTGCATGTAGAAAACATTTCTGGGCCTCGGGAACATATCACTTCACCAGCGGAAATCCACTTTCCATGCTTTGTGCCTTCACAAAAATACGGCCCTTTGTATTAATCTAGTTACAGAACCACCACCTGATCCAATCAAGCTTAGTGTACAAATAACACTCCACAGCAAACATGATTGTGCATGTCAGTAAAACTCCAAACGCACCAATGTGTTGTGTGTCATCTCACCATGTAAATTGTGGCATGATATTTAGTTCTTTCTAAATATGACAAGAGGGTCTGCAGCAGAAGTGTGATAATTTTTGGTTCATTTTAAATTTTCAAGATTTCACAAATGTGTATTTCCATAAAGAATAGACATGTGAGAAGTGAGACAGTAATGCGTAGCTGGCTGAGAAACAGTCAATCTGATCAATGAAACACAGCCATGATGCTGAGAAAGGAATTCACAACAGGCCATGCATCGTTATGGCAGTACACAACAGTGAGAGTAACTTGAGAGCGTTTTTGGCGATAACATTATTTTAGCATTACTACTACTACTACTTTCGGCTGCTCCCATTAGGGGTCGCCACAGCACATCATCCGTTTCCATTTCTTCCTGTCCTCTGCATCTTCCTCTGTCACACCAACCACCTGCATGTCCTCCCTTACTATATCCATAAACCTTGTCTTTGGCCTTCCTCTTTTCCTCTTCCCTGGCAGCTCTTTATTCAGCATCCTTCTCCCAATATACCCAGCATATCTCCCCCACACATGTCCTAGCCATCTCAATCTTGCCTGCCTTGCTTTGTCTCCAAACCGTCCAACCTGAGTTGTCCCTCTAATATAATCATTCCTAATCATGTCCTTCCTCATCACTCCCAATGAAAATCTTAACATCTTCAACTCTGCCACCTCCAGCCTCGCCTCCTGTCTTTTCATCAGTGCCTCTGTCTCCAAACCATATGACATAACTGGTCTCACATCCATCTTGTAAACCTTCCCTTTAACTCTTGCTGGTACCCTTCTGTCGCAAATCACTCCTGAAACTCTTCTCCACCCACTCCACCTGCAATCTCTTCTTCACCTCTCTTCTGCACTCCCCGTTACTTTGGACATTTGACCCCAAGTATTTAAACTCATATGCCTTCGTTACCTCGACTCTTTGCATCCTCACCATTCCACTGTCCTCCCTCTCATTCACGCATAGGTTTATAGGTATTCCATCTTGGTCCTACTGACTTTCATTCCTCTTCTCTCCAGTGCATACCTCCACCTCTCCAGGCTCTCCTCAACCTGCACCCTACTCTCGATACAGATCACAATGTCATCCGCAAACATCATCGTCCACGGAGACTCCTGCCTGATCTCATCCATCAACCTGTCCATCACCAGTGCAAACAAGAAAGGGCTCAGAGCCAATCCTTGATGTAATCCCACATCCATCTTGAACCCACCTGTCATTCCAACTACACACCTCACCATTGTCTCACTTCCGTTATCCTGCACCACTCCTACATGCTCCTGCATACAACACCACACCTCCTCTCTCGACACCCTGTTAAATGCTTTCTCTAAATCCACAAAGACACACTTTCCTTTCCACTCTTCATCCTGTTCATAGCTTCCCTCACTTCCTCCTTGCTAATCTACCACACTTCTTGATTCACTATCCCCACATCATCCAACCTTCTCTCTCGCTCATTTTCTTCATTTGTCAGCCCCTCAACGTACTCCTTCCACCTTCTCAGCACACTCTCATTGCTTTTCAGCATATTTTCCTCTCTATCCATGATCATCCTAACCTGCTGCACATCCTTCTCAGCTCAGTCCCTCTGTCTGGCCAATCAGTACAAGCCCTTTTCTCCTTCCTTAGTGTCTAACCTCTCATACAACTCACCATACACCTTTAGCTTTTCCTTTGCCACCTCTCTCTGCTTTGCGCTGTGTCTCCTTGTACTCCTGTCTACTTTCTTCATCTCTGATTATCCCACTTCTTCTTTGCCAACCTCTTCCGCTGTATACGTTGCTGTACTTCCTCATCCCACCACCAAGTCTCCCCGTCTTATTTCATCTATCCCGATGACACACCAAGTACCTTCCTAGCTGTCTCCCTCACTGTTTCTACAGTGCGTGCCCAGCCATCAGGCAACTCTTTACGACCATCCAGTGCCTGCCTTAACTTCTCCCTGAACTCCACACAACAGTCTTCCTTCTTTAGCTTCCCCCATTTGATCTTTGGCTCTGCCTTCCCTCGCTTCCTCTTCTTGGTCTCCAAAGTAAGTCATCCTACCGACCACCATCTGATGCTGCCTATCTACGTTTTCCCCTGTCACCACTTTGCAGTGTCCAATCTCTTTCAGATCATGCCTTGTACATAAGATATAGTCCACCTGTGTGCACTTTCCTCCACTCTTGTACATCACCCTGTGTTCCTCCCTCTTCTTGAAATATATATTCACCACAGCCATTTCCATCCTTTTCGCAAAATCCACCACCATCTGTCCTTCCACATTTCTCTCCTTAACACCATACCTACCCATCACCTCCTCATCACTTCTGTTCCCTTCACCAACATGTCCATTGAAATCTACTCCAATCACCACTCTCTCCTCCTTGAGTACACTCTCCACCACTTCATCCAACTCACTCCAGAATTCTTCTTTCTCTTCCATCTCACACCCAAGTTGTGGGGCATATGCACTGATAATATTCATCAATACACCTTCGATTTCCAACTTCATACTCATCACTCTGTCCGACACTCTCTTCACCTCCAGCACACTCTTGACATACTCTTCCTTCAGAATTACGCCTACCCCATTTCTCCTCCCATTCACACCATGGTAGAAGAGTTTGAACCCACCTCCGATGCTCCTGGCTTTACTCCCTTTCCACCTGGTCTCTTGCACACAGTATGCCTACCTTTCTTCTTTCTATCATATCAGCCAGCTCTCTCCCTTTACCAGTCATAGTGCCAACATTTAACGTTCCGACTCTCACTTTCACACTCCTACCCTTCCTCCTTTCTTGCTGTCTCTGGACATGCCTTCACCCTCGCCTTCTCCTTCACCCAACAGTAGCATAGTTTCCACTGGCACAGCTGTGCCCGAGAGGAAACACCGAGGCTGTCTGGCGGCGGCCGCGCCTAGCTTCAACTTTGCTGTGCAGTGGTTTTGTCTGCGTCTGCGTTTGTGTCATCATGTGGAGTGAGCAGTAGGTGTGTCGAAGGTGTCTGGCTGAGAGAGCTGGCATTGGATCGGCTGAGGGCCCCTGGTCTGCTGCTGCGTCCGGTGGGCCCATGAACCACGGCCTTGCCTGGAGTAGTGCCTGAAGATGAAGCACCGAGGGCAGTCTTGACAGGACGCGGAAGCGGGGCAGGCTAAGCTAACTGCTAGCCTATGCAGACCGGCAGTTTTGACAGTCATCCTGGCTGGCGTTCACTGAGTGGACTGTGTCGTTAACTGTTTTTTTTTTTTTGCTTTGTTTTCTCTGTTTTTGTATGTTTTCGGTTGTGTCGTTTCGGGACATTTGGATATGTTTTTATCTTTTGTGTTGCACTGCTGTGGGCTGGGTGAAACGACATTTCGTTTCTTTTTTGTACTCAAGTACATGATAGAAATGACAATAAATTGTTATTGATTGAAAAAAAAGTTTCAGTTAAAACATAAAATTGAGATTGTGCTTGATGATAAAATATCTAATTAAAATTGTTTTTCCTGCCAAAGATCTGATGTTTAGTAATGCCACATTTAGTCTGTTAAGATTATTATCTGCCCAATCTTATTTATTTATTGCAACAGGCTGTGTTATTCTTATTCTATATTGCAATACTGATTTATTTAAAAAATCATTCAAACTTCAAAGATGAAAGTTCATCATTTATGGGGGGCATCCGGGGAGTGTAGCGGTCTATTCTGCTGCCTACCAACACAATGATCACCAGTTCGAATCCCCATGTTACCTCCGGCTTGGCCGGGTGTCCCTACAGACACAATTGTCTATGTCTGTGGGTGGGAATGTCACGGGGTCTGGAGGGAGGAGGGAAGCTGAATCGTGACAGATAGGTGAGGGCGCACAGGTGTACCCAGTTAGGGGAGATAAAGGATTTGGGGTGTTTGGACAAGTGACAGAGTGGAGCACCGGGCTGGGAAGCAACCGGCAGTACACCAGCAAGACTGGAGCTGGACGTTGAAGAGAGAGGGAGCCTGACACGACAGCAAAGGGGGTTTAGATATGACTACCCCTCCTGCAGTGTGAGTAGCCTACCCCTCTCACAAGTTGTAACCTACCTGCTACTGCCAAAGTGTATGGATGTATGGGATCGCAGCTTGTGGGTTAACCCTTTACTAAACCAAATCTACTGTGTTCATTCCCACCGCCGACCGGACCCAGGGTTTCCAGTAGCCTACCCAGCAGGAAGAGGGAGAGGGAGCCTGGCCCTGCCTCGACCAGGACTGAGACTGCTGAGTAGCCCACTAGCTGCCACCGCAGAGGAGACAGCCTACTGCCAGAGACTTCAGGACTGGGCCACTGGGTTTCAGTTTTAACGTTTTTTTTTGGGGGGGGGGGTTAGGTCTTGTAAGGGGAGAAGTCAAGACCTATACATCCCCACCTTAAACTTCGTGCTTTATGTATGTCTAAAGTAGTCAGACGCCTTTCCATTCCCTTCCATTTCCCCCCTTATTTTGCTGCTGTCCTTAGCCTATGGTCAGTATAGTGTGTGCCCTTGTAGATTGACAGTTGGCTGGAAATAGGCTGCCTCATAAGTTCAGACCCCCCCCCCCCCAGGACGCAGTGTCACGCGTGCTTTGCAGTGTCTCTTTTTATTGTCACTCACGGATACAGTGGTGTGTTGGTGATAGCATGCAGACATTAAGGGTGCAGTGATGGGAAGCTACCATGATAGTGTGGGTTGCAATGCCAGGTAGCTGCTTTCCAGCAGTGCATAAGTGAGGACCATCAAGGGGGGGGGTGATTGAATAGTCGGGGGACGTAAGGAGAAAGTGGGCTGCAGGGCGTAGCGGAGACTGGTTGTGGGGCTGGGGTAGTATTGGAGTGGAGGACTGGGGAGTGATTAGTTTATTGTATTTTATGAATGTATTACAATGAAGTATATTTTTCTCTTAAGTAACCCTGTCTGTGGTTTTCTGTGTGGAGGGATTGATTCGGGGAAATATAAGTGAACCTGCATGGGTGGAGAACGGTGTTCCAAATTGTGACAGGGAGCGAATGTGGGTATGTGTCCTGCACTAGCACCTCCTATGGTCGGTCAGGGCACCTGTTTTTTTTTTTTTTTTTGGTGGGGGGGACTGGGGGGAATAGCGTGATCCCCCCATGCGCTACGTCCCCCTGGCGAAACTCCTCACTGTCAGGTGAAAAGAAGCGGCTGGTGACTCTGCATGTATCGGAGGAGACGTGGTAGTCTGTAGCCCTCCCCGGATTGGCAGAGGGGGTGGAGCAGCGACCGGGACGGCTCAGTAGAATGAGGCAATTGGCCGAATACAATTGGGGAGAAAAAGGGGGGAAACAACAAACAAACAAAGTTCATCATCTATATAATGCTCCCTGTTGTTAGTGTGATTGTTTTGTTTTTTTTAGGTCATAATGAGAATCAACTTTATTGGCCAAGTGGGCGACAATGTATGCTTTCTGAGTGAGAACTATTGCCAATGTTCGAAATGTTCAAATGAGCTTATTTTGAGACGTGTGAAGTGTTTTGGTAGTTTGAGTGCAATTTGGAGGTGAGATTAACTGTTTTCCAAGATGCATGTGGTAATGCAGACTGACTTTTGAAAAAGTCCATTCAGTATTAACCGATGCTTGTTAGCAATTGACCTTTCATAAAGTCCCCCCCCTTAGTTACCGTTGCTATGCCCATCAAGCTTTTCAGAACCATCCAGGAAATAGCCGGAAAACCCCAAAACATTAAGGAAGAAATCAACACATTTCCAGAGAAAATTAGTGATGTATTTTGGAGTAATTCATCCTTAATGTCATCCCGTGAAAGGCAGAATGAGTTACAGTAGGAGGGATACATTCAGAATATGAAAAGTAAAACTGACTTGCGTGGACTCTGGGCTGCCGGGTGTGACTGTAATTGAGGATAAAGCTTACCGGTCGCAATCAAAGAATGAGAAACTCCATCGACCAATTCTGAAATACATTGTGGACCAGTCGTCTTCTGTTGTATGGTGTGGATCTCACTCATCATTCCCATTTTAACAGAATGAACCTAACTTCTTCATATACATACTGACTGAGGCAAATTACTGTTATAGCCAGTTGGCGACGCATAACCGTCAATAGCCAGGACGAAAACATGATAGGCTCGCTGCAGGGCTTCACAAAGAGACAGTGATGAGAATAGAACACAGTGCTCTTTTATGAAACCAGCAAATTTGAATATTAACAGTTAAATGTTTTACAACATAAATGGAGAGAAAAAAATAATTTCCAAATTAATAAAATTCATATCAAGGATAACACATATAATAGTCCATGGGTCAGAACATTTTTTGGTGCATCTCAAGGTGGCAAAACTTAATTGTGATTTTTGAAAAGGTACATGTCTGTAGATTATATTTTGGTATGATAGCCCTTCCTAAGTGGTAGCTGAGTCACAGTTATCAGCTCATGAAGTTAATAACCCCTTATCATAAATTGAGTTTTTCGACACTAGTGTATATCCGGTTAAATCTCATGTAAGGGCATTTGCCAATGTTTAATAATATAGTGTTTGATGTCATTTTAAAGGGGACCTTTTACGCTTTCATTTACGCCCAATGCTGTATTTGCCTGACAAACACAGGTCACGTGACCTCTTTAAACCATAAATGAGACACATTTTCCAACAATCTTCGCCTAAACTATATACTTTCTTTTAGCCCTGTGGCATCAAGGGACCTCAGGGGCACAAAACTCAACAACTGCAATACTCAAGGGACTTTAAGGATTCAGGAAATGTATAATATACCCATACTATTTCTTTGTGAATCAGCTCATCAGCTCATGAAGTTAATAACCCCTAATCATAAATTCCGTTTTTTGACACTGGTGTATCTGGTTAAAGCTCATGTAAGGACATTTGCCAATGTTTAATAATACGGTGTTTGGTATAATTTTAAAGGGAACCTTTTAGGCTTTCAGTTAAGACCAATTTCGTGTTTGTCTGACAAACACAGAGGTCACGTGACCTCTTTAAACCATAATGAGACACATTTTCCCACAATTTTCGCCTAAACAATATACTTTCTTTTAACCCTGTGACATCAAGGGACATCAGCGGCACAAAACTCAACAACTGGAATACTCAATGGGCTCTAAGGATTCAGGAAATGTATAATATACCCATACTTGTATTTGTGAGAGGTGATTGTGAGCCTTAAGTTAGTGGGAGTTGTTTAGACAAACTGGAAGGAAAGCTAAAACTACAAATCCCATGATGCTCCACCAAGCTGCCAGGGCAGCAAGATGATTAGCTGATTACCTCATTAGAATCACCTGGTAATGGGGCTTCACTCCCAGAACATATTTTTACACAATTCCCTGCAGAGAGGAGAACATGCAGGTGCATCAAAGGAGCCACTGGTACGGTAACAAAATGCCTTTTTCTTATTATTTGATGTTAGAATAGCTATATGGAGTCTAATATGAAACCTACTGGTAAATTAGAGTATTTGTTTGGAGTACTTGAGACAATTGGTAAAGTGGCATGCAGAGAGTATGTTTGTATGACAGTTCAGTTCGTTCAGTATGGTCTTTGGTCTTTCTCCAGTCATCTTAAAGAAGTGACTAAGCCTACTGTCTGTCAGGTGCTTTAAATTTAAGGTAAAGTGAAGATCATGGTATCATGACACTAGATGACCATTGTAAACTAGATAATTTGACTAATTTGACCTTTGAAACTAGATGACAATTTATGTATTTTATTTTCAGAAGATGTACGATGGCAGAACCAAGTACAAGTGGAACACAGCCAAAGCGTCCCAGGATGGACTGTTGTATACACTGTTCTGATGATGATTCAACACTTGTGGCACCTAACAATTTAGAGTCATGGACCACTACTGAGAGCAGCTAAAATAAGAGGCTACAGGCCTGTCCTTGACGTTGCTACTGAAGGATGTATACCACCATCCATATTATACCATAGGAAATGCCGCAGCATATTTACCATGACAAAAACCCTTGAAAGAATCAGTAAAAGGTCTGCGGAAAAATGTATTCCAGAAGACATACGAAAATCCTCTCGACAAAGTCCACACACATCACGAGTGTATGGAGCCAAATGTATATTTTGTGATAAGTGCAATAAGTATTTGAAAGGGCAAAAGATATTCTGACTAAATGCAGAGATTTAAGAGCTGATGACACACTCAGGAGAGCGGCTGACAGGAAAGGTGATGCTAGCCATAGTGAGTCGTGAACTAGTTGCCGCTGAAGGTCATCATCACAGATCCTGCTACAGGCTGTACACAAAAGACCTGTACAAAGACACTGTGGACCAGGAATCAGCTTCTCAATTAGTGGAAAGAATGGCACTCCAAAAGGTTTTCGCATACATCCGGGAAGACCTGATGGAACATCCCAGAGTGATACCATTTAAAGACCTGATCATTATGCTAGTGACAGAAATGACCACTATGGTGACAGATACAAATGAATGTGGTGTAATACGAGTCATACTCAATACAAAGCGATACCAAAGTCACAAGGTTGAAGCAGAATTTGGGGAATCTGTACATATCATAGCCCATGGCCCCAAAAACCTGTTGTTATACCCTAACACATTGACAATGAATGAACTTGTAAAGGTTACACATTGCGCCATGACAAAGACATCGTATCTGACGTAGCATTGAAGATCAGGCATGATATTCGTAACCAAAACATCACTCAAACATGGCCACCACATGTGTCAGATCTGGAGAAGATGAACAGTGCTCCAACATCTCTTGTAATGTTTCTCCAGACACTCCTAACAGGTACATATATTGTAGGAAATAACCCATCGAAGAGGGTGCAAAGGCTCACGCCTTCATTCAGCCAAGACCTGGTTTATGCAGTCACCTGTGGCAAAGTGAAGCCTACTAAACACATTGTGTTGCCCTTTGCTGTCAAGTCACTCACTGGAAATGTGGAACTAATACATATACTGAACAAACTTGGCCATGGTGTTTCATATTCCCAGGTAGAGGAAATTGACACAGCTCTTTGTCTTCAGAAGCAAGCAGCAAGTGGAGATACTGTTCCACTACCACAAAACATCAAGCCTGGTCTGTTCACAACATTGGCGTGGGTCAATATTGACAGACTGGAGGAAACTCTCAGCGGTGAAGGGACGTCACACCGAGTGAAGGGAATTGCTGTGCAAGCAAAGTCTATTGCTGATCATCCTGCTGAAGCCAGAACTTTGCCTTGCATCCCAAAAACCAAGAGGAGAAGCATTGGAGCAGTAGAGATGCAGCTTCCCATTTACAATGCAGGAAAGCGTGCCAATCCTCCAGCTGTACATACACTTGATGCTGATCATGCCGCTATCCTACAGGATGCAGCGGACAGAAATCACATGTGGCTGATGGCTCGTCAAGCCAACAAAGATGTTTGTAGCTGGACTGGGTTCAACATCCTCACCCACAGCGATACAAGTGTACAAGAAGATAGCATCGGCTATTTGCCCACAATCAACGCTCCTGCCACACAGCTATCAACAGTTAATGAGATTCTTCACCAGTCGATAAGCATCATGAAGTCTCTGCAGCTCAACAACATTGTTGTTGTTTTTGACCAGGCGTTGTATGCCAAAGCTGCTGAAATCACCTGGAAACACCCGGAACAGTTCAAGAACATCATCCTTAGAATGGGGGTCTTTCATACCACCTGCATTTTCATGGCAACGATTGGAAAACGTTTTGCAGATGCTGGTCTAAGAGACCTTTGCATAGAGGCAGGAGTGATAGCCGATGGTTCAATCACAGGGGTTATTGATGGTCACATGTATAACCGAGCTCTATGGCTCCACAAACTGCTCTATGAGGCTCTGTTGAGACTAGCATGGAAAGGTTTTCATCCCTGGTTAGAAGAGAATCATCCTGAAGATCTCATTCACTTGGCAGAAACTCTGCAAGCAATTGAGAACATGTGTGATGAAGTATCACAGCCCAGATTTGAGAACACCCTTGAGCAAGATTCATGTCAGCTTATTCTGACACATTTCAATGAGTTCCTCAACTACCTTCGAGAAGACAATGGCCCCCGCTCAGCCTTATGGATGTCTTATGTGGACATGGTTTAGATTATGCTGAGTCTTATTCGAGCATCAAGAGAGGGAAAGTGGATGATGCATCTTGCAGCAATCAGGGCCATCATTCCATGGTGCTTTGCCTATGATAAACTGAACTATGCCAGACATCTACCATTCTACTATGCTCAAATGTCTTGCCTGGAGGTTGATTATCCCGGTGTTCATGCACACTTTGTAGAGGGTGGTTTTTCTGTCCAGCTGGGATGGAACAATCCCTTTGGAAAAATTCCAGTAGACCAGAAAATTGGAGAAACTGTAAACAAGGATACTCGGACTGCAGGAGGGATCAAAGGTTTCAACTTAAAAGCTGGAGCAGTGACCAGATACTATCTCACTTCAGAAAACAGAAGTCAGTATCTAAGGCAACTCAGTAACATGACAGGCAATTATCCTACAGAAAGTGTAAATCATCACGATCTACAGAAGACAAGGATAGAGAAGGACTGGGCAGATGTTAATGCCTTTGTAGAACTTATGGAGAAAAGCTGGGTAAACCCTCTGGGTGCAGATCAATCTGATATATTCAGTCTTTCCATAGGAATCACTGTGTCATCCGACATAGCCCGTGATCTGCCGCAAGCTCACCAGACTGGAGAGGAAGCATATCAAAAGTTCAGAAGTGAGCATTTGGAAAAAGGTTCACCAACAGCCAAGTTCCATGACACAATTAAAAAACAGAACCTGAGGACATTTGCAAGTGTCACTAAAAGTAGAGGAAAGCTGGCAAAAACAAGGAGGTGGTCTTGAAAGCAGATAGAAATCTCTTTGGACATATGATCATTGTTTCACAAAGTAGAGCTCTTCACATTAAAGATGTCCTTGCTCATCCTCTTGGTCCACTACCTTGGGCACTTTCAAATCCAGATGGCTGACTGCGGAAAACTAACAAGGCTGCTCTTGCAAGAGAGTTGGAGAAATCAGGATCAGCAGTAGAAGAAATTGGAGAACATTCTGCATGCATCATTGATGGAATGAGCCTTGTTCAGAAAATGAAAGGTGATGGCAAAACCTTTGGAGAGATTGCTGGATCTGTGCTGAACCTAGTGCTGCATGAAGGAGGACACAGTAAGCGAATAGATGTGGTGTTTGATGTATACAGGAAAACATTGATCAAGGATGCTGAGAGATGCAATCGTGGTTCAGCAAGTAGCACTCAATGGAAAAACATTGCCCCGGGACACAAGGTTGTGCAGTGGAGAAAACTTAAGTAATCCAGACAGCAAAACAGCACTGATAACGTTCATCGTGGACCAGTGGAAGCAACCAGAGAACCTTCAAAGGCTTAAGGAGGACAAGCAGCTATTTGCAATCGCATGCTCTTAGATGCAAATCATGCCAGTAAGAATGGCTATCAAACCACAGTTATTGTGAGCGAGGCTACAGATGTCATGATCCTTTGTCTTGGATGCTGTAAGAAGATAAACTGCCCCCTGTATCTGAAGTGTGGCACTCAGAATCGGCCAAGGTACATCAACATCCGCAACCTTGCTCAGCTCCTTGGGGATGACCTATGTGATGCTCTTGTAGGTGTACATGCCTTCACATGTTGTGATAGTGTAAGTGCATTTGCAGGATGTGGTAAACTTTGTGCTTTCAAACTGATCAAAGGAAACAGGACATTGCAAGAGTCCTTCAAAACCCTGGGAACATCCTGAGATGTATCAGACGAATTGTACAGCAATATGGAATCATTTGTCTGCAGGTTGTATGCACCATCATCTAGCATATGTGATGTCAATGATCTGCATTACTTGCTGTTCTGCAGCAAAAGGGATGAAGTGGAGTCCAGTGTACTTCCTCCTTGCAAGGACTGTTTACAGATGCATATCCAGCGTGCCAATTACCAGGCAGCAGTGTGGAGGCGCTGCCTTGAAGGACAACCAGACATACCAGAGCTAAAAGGACATGGATGGACAACTGATGACCAAAGTATACTTATAATAATTCACTACATACATGTTCATCATGCTATAATGCTAAAATAATATGTATAGGTAATTTCTCAACATTCAAATTCTTCGCTGAAATAGATTAAAAATATGTTCCACTTATTCTTACACGTATGCTTATTTTAGAATGGATGCGAAGACCCCCAGCACCACTGGCTGTCCTGGAACTTATGGCCTGCAAGTGTGTACGGACCTGCAAGCTTCCTGACTGCTCCTGCCTTGCCCACAGACTGAAGTGCACAGAAATGTGCAAGCTACAAACCTGCACCAATCAGAGAGAGGAGGAGGAGGACGTAGAGGTTGATGTGAAACTTGTTGACTATGATGATGATGAAGATGAGGTGTATTAAATGTATAGTTCTTTTTTTTTCTTATTTCCTTCTTTGAATCACGAATGGTGTCATTGAAAGGTGATAGCTATGACTAAGTTACTCCTCTGGAAGAATTATCCTATTGAAATATGTTGGTCCAAATAATGGAGGTGAATGGGCCTGAGCTGGTGACTTCTAATTTAAGGCTCAAAATCACCTCTCACAAAGAAAACGTATGGGTATTTTATACATTTTCTGAATCCTTGGAATCTCTTCTGTATTGCAGTTGAGTTTTGTGCCCCTGGGGTCTCTTGATGCCACAGGGCTAAAAGAAAGAATATAGTTTAGGCGAAGATTGTGGGAAAATGTGTGTCATTTATGGTTTAAAGAGGTCACATGACTTCTGTGTTTGTCATACAAATACAACATTGGGCTGAAGTGAAAGCCTAAAAGGTCCCCCTTAAAATGATACCAAACAATATATTATTAAACATTGGCAAATGTCCTTACATGAGCTTTAACCAGATATACACTAGTGTCGAAAAACTCAATTTATGATTAGGGGTTATTAACTTCATGAGCTGATAACTGTGACTCAGCTACCACTTAGGAAGGGCTATCGTACCAAAATACCATCTACAGACCTGTATCTTTTCAAAAATCACAAAGTTTTGCCACCCTGAGATGGACGAAATGGTGAAATTTTGGTCTCTGTCCCATGGACTATAACGATCACATGAGCATAGAGTGCAATCTGATAATGAAAATATGAAGTGTGTGTGTGTGTGTGTGTGTGTTGGAATGGATAAAAGTAAAGACTGCTCTGCCTAGGACATTTTCCAATCTTTTCTGAGCCAGAGTATGGAGAAACACACACTAGAGGAGATGGTGACACACATGGACAGAAAGAAAAGTCATGGGTCCATTCATCCAGGCATCCAGTCTCGCAGTCCAATATACAACAGCGCTGTCAATTTTCTAAAGCTATTCCAAGAGGCTGAACCAATCACGGTTCCTTGTATGTAGGTCTGTGTGCAATCAGACAGCAGTGGCTTGGACCTGGCTGTTTGCTACCTACAGTATTGTAGCACAGTGTTGTAACACTGACGCATTCATCTGAATCAATCAAGCATTTTGTAAAACAATGATTTTCTGTGTTGTCAGTTGGAAGCATTGTGTTGCCTCTTGTTTGGCATAGCTACCCTCAATGTTTATGTTGCAACATAACTGTAACACACAACCTTTATGTGCATGCAGTTATATTTCCTTGCTTTTTGTGTGGTGAAGTTTTACACTATTGCATAAAAGCAGGCTATCTCACATGACATTAACCATATGTTATCAAATAAAGTAGTCCAAATGTGTGTTTTACTATGTTTGCATGATCATGGATAATTCTACTCTTTACGAATGATGACTCTGGGGTCCCTTGTGCAGGGAAATCAAAAAATACCTTCTCTCTACATGCAAGCATATTACAATGGCAACTTTACACGCCATTGTCACTACAGTGATTACAGTGTCCATCTCACAGGACTGTACATCCTGGTGGACACAATTATATTACAATGTATAATGTATTCCCATGAAACAGGAGACAATTACAATACCTGACGTCATATTGGTAGCCCGCTTGGCAATTGAAGATGTATCCAGTTGGAATGTTACCCTGGTGGCAAGCAGAGGACAAAATGTCACACATTGCAGTACACATTGTGGCAATCGGACAGCTAGAAACTCACCTGAAGATGAAATCAGTCTAGCAAGGACGTTTTGTGTGTGTGTGTGTGTGTGTGTGTGTGTGTGTGTGTGTGTGTGTGTGTGTGTGTGTGTGTGTGTGTGTGTGTGTGTGTGTGTGGGGAGGTTAAAGATGAAACAAATGAGCCTCGTCCTCCACCTGGGGCATTTTCCGATCTTTTCTGGAGAAAACACAGAGACGGTGACACGCATGGACAGAAGGGAAAGCCATGATTCCATTCATACGGTCTCATAGTTCAATATACAATCTGCTTCCAAGCAGTCAAATCAATCATAGGTCCCTTTCTAGTACATGTGCAGTCATTCAAAAATCCAAAAATCCTCTTCTCACTGTGGGCAGTGGCCACTTGCTATTGGCTCACCTTAAGAGGCATGCTGTCAACTCAGGGTGTGAGTGACTTCATTCTTGTACATACCTTAAAAAAAATTGTTTGCTTTTTATTGTGCCAGCATTTGTTTACAGGGTTTGTTTTTGTTTTTTTGTTTGTTTTTTTTTATCATCTTTTGACTTACTAAGTTATTGAGAGTTGATACTAAGTGGTGTGGAGTGGAAAATTGGCTATATCAGTTGGAATCCTTTTCAAATGATAGGTCAGTGCCACCTCAATTATTTTAAACACTTCTCTTTGCAGCCACATCGATTTAAAACACAAAAAAAAACAAACAAAACAAAAAAATCCAAAAACAAAACAAAAAAACTTGGGGAATAAAGAAGAAGAAACAATGTTTTGAGAAAAGGACAAGTCACTCCCCCTCCCCCTCCTGCGTATTGGTTCTCTGTCCCCCAAAGTCTAGGAGGAGCGCTGTCACTTTTTTTTTTGTTTTTTTTTTTTTGCCTAAGAAGACAAGTGCTCCCGCAGCTCCCTCTCCTGGGTTTTCAACACCCATCCCTCTCTTTGAAGATTTCCTCTACTTTATTTTTTCTTTTTTTTGCAGCATCTGCACTTTTTCTCTCCCCCAGCCCACTGCTGCTCGCTTCCCTGCTTCTTTTCGCACGTTGATTGCATGTATCTCTCATCGTAGTCCTCTGGCTAATTGCATCATTCTAATGGTCTTTTTCATGATCGTACTCTGTAGTAAGTTGATGTTTCATGCGGCTTATTAATTAAAATTAGCTGGAACATGAGGAAAGAAAAAGTGAGGAGAAAGTGCTGATCGGGAGTTTGAGTATTGAAATTTCAATTGTCTTGGTTTGGGGTATTGGGAACACACGGGGATCAGGAAATAAGGCGTGGATCCAAAACGTTTTCATCATTCTTGACTCACCCCTTTATCTTAATGCCATAAATTTCCAATTATAAATACCCACATAACCGTATGTTAATGCCAGTAAATGACCAAGTGTAGTGTTGCTCTTAATGCCTATTGACACCTTATCTCACTTGGCTGCCTCCATTATCAGTGGTCTCCACGCAGCAATCGGACTTGGCCTGCCAGTGAAGGAGTAGGTGTATCCGCTGTCATCTTCTCCTGGCATGCGCACACACAGCAGTGGCAGCTACGATCTTGGAAGTCTCCTCCTTTAGCTGGAGGGCTCAGCATCCTTCTCTCTCTCTCTCACACACACTCTCTCTCTCTCTCTCTCTCTCTCTCTTACTCTCTCTCTTTCTCTGTCTCGCTCGCTCTGCTTTCACTCTCAATCTTAGATGCTTCCATGTCAGTGCAATTTAACAGTACTTTGATCAATGTCCTGAGTGTGAATGGCAACAAATTAAGCAAATTATCTGAACCACCCACGGGCCAAAGGGAAGAAGATGCATAGTTGGGGGGGAAGGAGAGTTGAAGTGCTCAAATCATTGTAAGGAGAATACAAATACTGACTGTCATAGCCTTCAAATAAATTACTAAACAAATGAATATATAGCACTGTGTAACTAAGGAATAAGATGAGTCGGGGTCAGTTCTGCCTGGCCACTCCCCAACGGTTCTCAGTGAGAGCCTGGTGCAGGACTCAGTAGAAGGCCAACTGAGCCACTTGCCCGGGCCACTGTGACTTCAAAGATACCGAGTTCCCCTGAACGGTATCACCATCATGACCGCTTATCTTTTAAGTTGAAACCATTTGGGTATGAAAATAATTTCTGTCTTTTTTCCATTATTTTCCTTTTAGCTGAGCAAAGCGATGCTTTGTATCTACTCTCTGATGTCTTTATTGTGTTTTTCGGGACATTGCCATCAGTAAGTCTTAAAGGGATATTCAAAGCGACCCTAAAGGAAAAAAAAGAGAACAAGTGTAGAGAGATAAAAATTCAGCTCCAATTCGTTTGAGTGAATTATGGATAATATGTTTGGAAAATAGTTTGTTTTCCTTACGAAGTTTTTTTTGTTTTGTTTTTTTGTTTTTTGTTTTTTCCCCATGGGATAAGGTCAGAAGATGGTTGTTTCAGTCGAAGTACAGACACATTATTGTTTCAGAGAGGTTTTGCATTACCACCATAGATATGCTATCCAGTGACAGAAATGTGCTGCAACAGTTAAAGACAAGTATTGTTTTAAACTTTACCCTGCTGAGTAACATTATGAAGGCAATGTGAATCCAAGCCAGTTTTTCATGGACCAGAATTATTTCACTCCAATGCAGACCGAGTGCACCTGGCAAAACGTCAGTCATCTCCTGCCATTATCCTTCTTCCAGTGCTCTCACTCCTGAAACCACTATAAACCATTAAATTCACCATTCCAAAAGCCAGCATTATATTGCTCTCCACTTTCAAATCTCCAAGAAACCTCTACCAAGTCATCAAAATTTTTGTTAGATAAGTTTTCCTCTACTCAGTATAACTGAGGTAGCAGGAAGAATTTGTATTACTGAAGCCATAGATACTCCATTCATAATGTAATTTGATTTCAGTATGGTCTAAGGCTCATTCCCTAGAGCTGGTCCTCAGTAATGACACTAGACATGCATTACCGGCCAGATCTGGGTCAAATGGTCTATATTATTCCTAGCATTTTTAAGTAGCAAATTGGTGTAGTTTGTCACATAGGACAACAGTAATTATGCAAAGGTTAAGACAATTGCAAAGATTAAGCCTCTCAAATGGTTCTAATTGTTTAAAAATGAATTTGATACACTTCTTTGCATCTAGAAATACATCTAAAATAATGTTACTCATCCTGATGTGGTGAGGCCGACTGATCTGATGTTCTAACTGGATTAAACTAAACTTGAATAATTATTTGAAAATGCTATTAGACCCAGGTCTGTTTCACACCTGCCTAATGCATTCAGAAGCATTTTGTTTTTGTCTGAGAGTAAATTTGACAATCCACAATGGTAAGCCAATTAATGCCCAAAACATCACATTATTGTAATGAGCTTTAAAGATGCATTTTCCCCGAGCCACTATGATAAAGATCATAATGAATTCACCTACGCAGGTGTGCTAACATTTATCATCAAATGAATGGATTTTCGCTGCCCAAGTTGTAATTAGACTTCGAGACTCTGATAAGGGCTTACTCAAACGCAGTTCTTTAGTCCTTTAGACCAATATGAACAAGTAGTGGTGACTGCATTTGCATAAATCAATGTTATGTGTGTAAGCATACGCACTACTACAGCATGTATCTGCATGAGAATATGAACCTGTGCATGTGGCTAAACAGAAAGTTGTGTAAGTGTACAGTAAATGCCATCCTGCCATCATCTGATAGTCAATGATAATGTACAGGAGATCTCAGGGTCAAATGAAATGGTTCAGAATATATGGAATCAGATTATTCTGCTGCATACCCTTTGGCCTCTTGCTATTTCTTAGAGCTGGCACACAGGCATGAGACCCACAACCTGCCACTCTCAGAAGGTTTGATCTTTTCCATCTCCACCTTTCCATGTCCTATCTGTTCCATACACAAGCCTTATCAAGGAAAACACACATCCACACACTGGGCCATAAAGCATGCCCCGCAGCCCCTTCAAGCCGCAGGGGCCCTGGCATCCAAACGGCCCCCACCCCCACTTGTCAACAAATATTAGGACAAGGATTAAAAAAAAAGTTTTTATTGTTTTTACATAGGATGCCTATCAAGATATTGTCTGTATTTTCAGAGCAAATATAGGCATAAAGATAAAACATATTTTAAACCAAGTTGTTAGTCCATAATTTCCTTTGTTGTGAGCCCCGTAACATTTTTTCAAGTGTGCCTGATTTAGCCAGGGCTATTAAACTATGTCTTCCTCTACCTGTGATTGTTGCAGGCACCAAAAGATCCTTCTAAAAACTGAAAATTATTAAAACACATCTGAGAAGCACCATTGCACAGGAGAGACTGTAGGGGCTGGCCATCCTGAGTGCTGAAAATAAATGCACTCAGAGCCTGTATTTAAAGAGGGTGGTATGAGATTTTAATCATCGATATGCCAAAAGATGTGCACATGTATACTCAAGCCTGTAGGAAAACAGATACTGTAATCCTATTGATAAGATGCTAAGATGAGCATGTATTCACATTTGATGTAATATCTGTTACTCTGTTTGAGAAACCGATTTAAAATAAAAAATAATTTGGCCTTAAAAGAAAGCTTGTTCTATCTATCTTCACTGTACAGTTGTGTAACAATCTGAGTTGAGTGGGCAGGTGGGCTTTTTCCAATAACTTTGCTGATAAAATCCAGTAATCTGCGACAATGAGTAATGAGGAGGAGTCAAATTCGGAGTACCTTGGACAGATCCCACAATCATGGCCGCCGCAGGATCATCACCTTGACAGCGGTTCTTACACTTTATAGTTTGTAATGTTAAAAAGTTCCATCTCATCATCTCCTCTCATCTTCAGCCGCTTTTCCGGGGTCGAGTCGCGTTGGCAGCAAGCAAAGTCAGGCACTCCAGATGTCCCTCTCCCCAGCAACGCCCTCCAGCTCCTCCTGGGGGATCCCAAGGTGTTCCCAGGCCAGATTGGACATGTTGTCCCTCCAGCGAGTTCTGGGTCTACCCCGGGGTCTCCTCCCAGTTGGCCATGCCCGGTAAACCTCCAAAGGAAGGCGCTCAGGAGGCTTCCTAATCAGATGCCCAAACCATCTCAACTGGTTCCTTTCGATGCGAAGGAGCAGCAGCTCTACGCTAAGCTCCCTGCGGATGTCCGAGCTCCTCACCCTATCTCTAAGGCTGAGCCCAGACACCCTACGGAGGAAACTAATTTCAGCCGCTTGTATCCACTTGTATCCAGCAGTTTAAAATGTAGGCTTCTCAATACAACGAACTCCATAATCTGTGTCTGGTGTTCTGAAGTAGTCTATTAAATTTTGTTGTGCATTTGAAATGATAACTATTCTCACTCACAAGATGTTAAAATTCACCTGCACACACACACACACACACACACACACACACACACACACACACACACACACACACACACACTTGCCACAGGCAAATAAGTTGGGTTTGACCTCATGCTAGACAGGTGAGCCTTCAGTGTCTACCCTACATTCCAGAACACTCTCCACTTGTTGATGTCCTTGGGCCCAGCTTCTCCACATCATGACGCTGGCCCATGAATGATAGGTCGCAAAGGTATTTTTCCATTAGAGCTTCCCAGGGAATATTCTCTGGTATTTCTGTTCAGAGCGGCTTCACTCTTGTGTTCAGCAGAGTTTGCTTGGCAATGGGCCTGTTATAAAATATTTTGCTTACCTGAAATTGAGATCAATTGAAAACAACTCTAGAATAATTTATATATTCAATTATCTGTTTATTTGTTTTTGGAGGGGTGTGCAAGTGGCTCACTAGGCAATGAGACAGTGAACAGACAGTGCTGCCCAATGGAAAGCACTGTTGCTTGTTTAATTGAAAGAATTAATGAATGAATTAATCATTTATTTCAGCCATACATTTGTATTCATATGTGACAGATAGGAAAAACAAGAAAAACAGGATTGTACATATTTACGCCAGTCCATTTCACACAACAGGGCTTATTGTTGCCTATCCTATGCAGTTCTTAAGTTAACCTAGAATATCAAGAGTTACAAAAGGAAGAAAAAAAATTATAAGTTGTAATCCTTAATTATTTTACGTTTTACAGATTTTCTGAAACTCAACAGCAAGCTACACAATTTAACTCATCATTAAGACCATTCCATAGCTTGACTCCTAAAACTGAAACACATCTGTATTTTACATTGGTTCACACTTTAAATGTTTCAAAAAGACACAACTCTCTTAAATTATGGTTTCCTTCTCTTAATTTGGAAAGTTGTTGGATAAAAACAGGAAGGCTTTTACTTCTAGCTAACTTACATCAGTCACTTTTCCGTCAATTATATTTATATTTGTAAAAATATTGTCAATCAAAGTTGCACTTTCCTTTGTTATTCTGCTTGGTTTTACTATTAATGGATATAAACTCAAACTAAACATAATATTAACAAATTCTGCAGTTTTCCTATGATCATTAGATCTCAGCAAATCAATTTTTAAGTCACCGCAAACAAAAAATCACTTTATCATTATATGTTTCGTATAATTCAGAAATCTTTGTATTAAATTGATCAATACATGACCCCGGTGTTCTATAAATGCATCTAATTAACATGTGTTTGAATCTTTCCACCTTAATTTCAATGGTTACACATTCCATCAAATTATCAAAAGCAGTTGTCATATTACCAATAACCTTACATTTAAGAGCAGACACCACAAATAAGGCAACTCCCCCTCCCCTTTTATTGACTCTGTTTTGCCAAAACATTTCATAGCCCTCTAATCCATCCTGCAGTTATTTATTCTCTACACCAAGTCTCTGAAATTGCTATTAGACTAAACCTTTGCTGAACCTGTTGAAGGTAATCTTTAATTTTGCAGAAGTTACCATAGAGACTCCTACTGTTTAAATTAATCACTGAAAACCCCTCCTTTTCCACATTGGAAGTGTTGTTTTCAGAATAATATTCACAATTAATGTTAATGTTCTGGTAGAAGCGAGTCTCGGGCTCAAAGTCATGTTCTAACTCATAAATATCCGACCCGCTTAGCCTGCACTCAGGGTCGCAGGGATGCTGGAGCATACCCCAGCAGTCATTGGACGGCAGGCGGGGAGACAGGCTGCCAGGCCATCACAGAGGGCCGACACAGACAGACAGACAGACAGACAGACAGACACACACACACAGACACACACACACACACACACACACACACACACACACGCACACACGCACGCACGCACGCACGCACACACACACACACACACACACACACACACACACACACCTAGGGACAATTTAGTATGGCCGATTCACCTGACCTACATGTCTTTGGACTGTGGGAGGAAACCGGAGCACCCAGAGAAAACCCACGCAGACATGGGGAGAACATGCAAACTCCACACAGACGACACCTGGGACGACCCCTAAGGTTGGACTACCCTGGGACTTGAACCCAGTCAAAAGACTTAAAATCTGTGTATTCACCCATTTTCTTATACCAGATTTGTCACTCACAAACAACATTGCCCCTTACAACACATCTAAAATAAATGTATGATATTTCCCGACTATTCCACCTATCTACCATAATATTCATCATTATTCATTTTTGATGCTCAAGATCTTTTATGTCTCTGACGACTATAACGTTGGCCTGTTCTGGTGTCCCATTCAGTCTTATCATTACTTTACAATTCCTTGTCCAAATGTCCTGAATTCATTTTTCCTTTCTCAGAATTCTAGCTTGTCTTGCAATTTCTGCATTTCTCTTTGTGAGATGCTCATTTACATATACCCCTGTGCCCTTCAGGTTTTTCTTTTTTTGTTTTTTGCCTGCTTTGGTACCTTAATTTTATGTTTTCTGCTCACAAATCTAATGATGATGTTTGGCCTGCTGTTTTGTTTTTGGGGTATGGTGTGACAAGCAGCTATATTGTTACTGTCCATAGGAATGCCTTTGTTATTGAAAAACTTAATGACTTGCTGCTCCAGTGTGTACAGTTCACCTCTTGGCGCATCCTCTCCCCGCTTGTCACCTGCTGCAATCCATGCATATGTGTGGTGAGTTGTCTCAAGCCCAGATATCACAAGGTCAACCATCCTTGTGTACTGTTCCAAATTTTCTACTTTTCTCTCAAACTCTTCAAGTTTCTTGTCTTTTCCTCTGATCACAAACTTCAGTTGTCACACTTCATCAATTAAATCCATTAGGCCCATCTGTTGTTTTGCCACCTTACTTAGAAAGGGGGGAAAAACACAAGTAACTCACATAATTGCCCATGTAGCGCCCTTTTAAAACTTGAAAAGGATAGGCTACTCCTGCCACATTAATAAGACATGAGATATGTCACTGACCAACAGAAAAAAAATACTATAGGCTAATTTACCACTTACTATGAGAGGTCTTTGAAATTGAAAATAAATATTCTGTTGAACACTGAGGCATTCTGTAAACATGGTTTCAGCCATTACATCAGCATAATATAATGGTGGTGTTCCTACTGCTTACCCTTATGGGCTTATACTATAGCCTAACAGCCATCACCGTGGCATCTCTCCAACAGCTGGATGTGACATGGTAGGGCCAGGTGTCATAACACATAGTACTTGTACAGCAACTGGACACAGTGTCCTCTTGTTTTGCTGCTATTGTGGTTTATTTTGGGCTTTCAGAAGTGAAAACGTTTCTACACCATTGATTAACCCCTGCTTCTGCCTAATCACTCCCCGAGTTTGGTAACTGGCAAAATTTAGCTTACCCGATGTGATGACATATTCATGTTGGATCGGAGTAATTAATTGAATTCAGGCAGTCTAACCATCTTTTTTCATATATTTTCTGACAGGCACCTTATTATATGCTGTTCAATTTTTTAAAACAAATGTTCAGATAGTCCATTCGTTATGGGAAAATAGCCAAATATTTACACATGTGTACTCCACCCCTTATCAATAGGGGGTACTGCAACACCATCAACACCCACCTTCCCGCGCCAACGGCAACTATGACAGCTTGCAAACGCTTCCTGCAGCCAGCTCTTCTTCTTTTGGCTTGTTCCGTTTCCCAGGGGTCGCCTTTAAATAATTGATTTTGGAGTCTTTACGTGTTCTCCTTGGCAGAACACCTCTAGTTCAGAAATATTGTTCAGCCTCTTTGCATGCATAGCACCTCTGAGATCGCCATATATTTTCAATAATCTTCAAGTGTGGGTACTGTGGTGGCCATTCCAAAATATTAATCTGTCATTCTGGACGTGCTTCAAGGTTGATTTCGAGGTATGCTTCAGGTCATTGTCTTGCTGGAATACACAACCTCTCTTCAACTTGAATGTCTGGATTGACCTTCGAACATTAGCCTCTAGAATTTATATTCCTTTTTTGCCTCTAGAATTTCTTGATATTTGGTGGACTGACGGCCTGTCCAGGGTGTCTCCCCGCCTGCCACCCAATGACTGCTGGGATAGGCTCCAGCATCCCCGCAACCCTGATAAGGAAAAGCGGCTTGGATAATGGATGGATGGATGGTGGAATCCATTATTCCTTCCACCTGCACAATATTTCCTGTTTCGCCAGCTGCCACACAACCCCAAAGCATAATGGATCAACCTCCATGCTAAACAAATGGTAAGGTGTTCTTCTCTACAAATGCTTAACCCTTTTTTCTCCAAACATATGGTTGAGGCCAAAAAGTTCCATTTTGCTTTCATCATTTTGCTTTCATCAGTCCAAACCACCTTGTTCCAAAATGCTTCAGGCTTCTCAAGGGTTGTTTTTTTTTGCATACTTCAGCTGATTAATCTTGTTGAGGTCATAGGAAAGACTTCTTTGCAGTTACCCTGCCAGGTAGGTGTTTGTTGCTTAAAGTACATTGTGTTGTTGTCCTGTGAACAACCAGACCTGTGTCTGCTACTCTTTTTTTGCAGTTCTTTTGCAGTGATGTGTAGGTTCTTCCGAGCATTTTTTCACCAGGTCTCAGGCCATTCTATCTGCCATTTATCTTGGTCTTCCCGACCTTGCCTTGACTTCAATTGTTACATTTATCTTCAATTTTCTGATAATGTTCCTGGCAGTGGAAATGGGCAGTTTGAAACGTTGAGAGAGTTTTTTGTTTTTGTTTTTTTAGCCTTCACCTTGCCGGTGGAAGTGAACTATATTTATTCTGACTGTTTAGAGGAACCTAGTGTTGTTAACAACAGACAGAACAGCCACCACAGTCCGATAGTTTAGAAGGCATGGTGTTATATTTCAGAACAAATAGTTCAACCCTGGAATTATATTCACCTGACTAACTGAAGTCCGAAAGAGTAAATCACCTGGGTCTGCCCCTAGTAAACATCTTTTTGAAATGTAACATAATAATCCAAAATGGTTCCAAAACTTTTGAACTGGGCCAGTTTACTTTTTTATCATTTAAAAAGAGCAAAAACTGAAAATAAAAAGCAATCTTGCTTTAAATTTTGCAGAAAGGTCTCATGTTTAACTTTGCACCATTTAGAGTTCAGGTTTGCATTTGATCAATTACAAATTAATTGTAACATACATTTAAACCACGGATGCTCAGATTTTTACACCACACTGTATGACTGATGCTTTCCTGTCATTGACCTAATGAATGAATAAGATTATATGCACTCATATGTGGTCCTCATTTCACACTTCCCTTGTTTCAGGCTGCTAATACATCTTAAAGCCCTTTCAGCTGCATTTGTATGAAAAGTGTTATATGCATAAATAATATTATTAAAGCTATTATTATCTCACAGTCATTCTCAAATGCAGCCTAGTCACACACAGCAGTGAAGAGTTCCTTTCCAAAGTAAGATGAAAAAAGTTAAATAAAATCAAAGAAATAAATGTATACCTCTCATAAAATCACTTAAAAAACAAAAAAAAACTATTGTTAATTTTGAATAAGGGTTTGGTTAGGCAGAGTGGTAACCCTTTGACAGATCTCTATTGCAAGATCCATCCACTAAGTCATTCATATTTAAGTTGGATAAGCTCTCTACTCATCCTCAATATTAAGAAACATTAAGCGATGAACTTGACATAATAAATAAATAATGATACTTAAAATGTCAGAATTTTGACATGCTAAAAACTGAAGGAATGCATCCGTTTTCAGAAAGGGTGTGCTGAGGGCCACTATCTCTGCATGTTTGGTTCTATTCCATCTGTAAAATGGTAGTTTTAATGATCTATTTTAAAGTTATTTCCAGCCAAACTGCAGTTGCAAGTCTAAAATGGCATTTAGAGCACCAATGTGTCATCAAAACTGTTGGGCGGGATGATGTTAGGGGAGGGAGATTGATTTAACAGACAGCCATATGGGCATTTTTAGGAGAACATTGACATTGATGTGCTATTGACTAGTTTCAATTTGGTGGTAGAGGGTCATTCATCCTCTCTCAATCAGCAAGTGCATGATGATGTAACTAAATAATTTGTTTTTGCCAGGAAGATAAAAAAACATTATTCTTACAAACACAAAAATATAACTTTTTTGTGAATTTCTGGAATATTAATGTTAGTATGTAGTATGTACTATTAGTGTAGTGCTAGTATAAGTGTTAAATAGATGTAAATTAAGTGCAGATAAAAGAGGCAGTAAGAATGAAAATACATTTTTCATTTCATGAAACCTTTAAAGGCCTCATTTCAATGACGAGCAACAACAAGATTGACAATTGGAATTCCATTATCCTTAATTAGTGAAGAAAGAGAAAATGTGAGTATGAAAAAAACTGAAGCAAATTATTGTTTAACATCCTACAGTGCAACTTTTTTTTTGCTCTTTTACAGCGATTACTCCCAAGATACATTTAGCTAACTAACGCTGATAACAGAAAAATAAATAAATAAGCGGCTAATGTTGTTATTGCTTTTGCTGTCCAGCAAAAACACAGCCATCTCTGCATCTGTTTGGATGTACTGCTGCTTTTTCATGTGCCTCCATTGCATGAACGCAGCACAAATTTTAAAATTAATTTCACTTTTTCACATACCGCTGTCTTTTTGTTTTGCCTTTTGTCGTTTCTTAGATCTTATCCTTTTAGTTTCTTCTGTATGCTGAACAATCAGTTTTCTCTCTTTATATTCACTTTTAATTCTCTGGCAATTTCATAATTCTTTTAAGGAGAACATTTCTGTGGATATATCTTGAGTGCCAACAAGATGTCCAGAAAAGTAAATTACCAGTTGTGTCAAACAGAAACTGTAACAGAGGGACTGAGGCAAAAACAGATAGAGCCAATAAGTGTAACAGATTGCTAATTGATGGTGATCTTGCTTTTTCTTCTTCTTCTTTACATTTCAACATATATCAAATGGAAAATATGACTATTAATGCAAACTCTACAGTGGGAGTTAAATTGGACTTCATGCTGTTGTAAAGCAATAAACATTGAAGCATTTCAAATTGGATTAAATCAATAGTTGGGAATTTTTGTATTTACTATATTCATATTTTATGCTCACCACTCATGTAGGCACAGTTTCATTTTCACAGTCATCCATCCTTTTCTGCGTACTGAAAGCACAATTCTGTTTTCTCATCTAGAGTTCAGTGCAATTAATGGGGGAAAAATCCACAGTCTATCTTCTGTAGCAAAAATCACTTTACAATTAAGCTAACAGTAACATGACACAACAGCAGTTTAACATAGCAAAGTCGAGTGGTCATTTTAAAAATTAACATTTGTTTTTATTGCTCAATTCCCTCTTTGTATTTGCTTTGCCATGGAGGATTTACTCCTGCTGGCAATTGATTGGGGGAAATTAAACGGTAGGAAAAGACATTAAGCAACCACTGCAGAATTTTCTATGACAGACTGTTGTTGCATGTTAGCTTTGTCTGAAACATGGCTTGCTTTTTTTGCACTTAACAAGGATTGTTTTTTGTTCAACAGGGATTGTTCTGTGGATTTGTTTCCTATTAATTGAATTGAACTGTAGATGGTTAGCTGGAGCTGTGTGTCTGATATGAGTAAATGGATGGATGACTTTGAAAATGAAACCTATTTATGTGTTACCTGAGTTGTGAGTATAAAATATGGATTGACTTAAAAAAAAAATCCAAGTTATTCCTATAATTTTACAATTAGTTTCTTTGCAATGCTTGCCCCAACATGTTAATTATTAATGAATACTGGGACTTGTTACAAAGAAAGCTAAACTCAGTGCTGTAGCTTCCTTTTAATCTTTACAAGTAATCCAGTGGGATCTTAACTTTTACCCTCCAGTTGATGCCTAGCCCTTGCCTAGAACATATTGCAGATGATCACTGCATGTCAGCTAGTTGCCAATAGTGGTCAACATACTAACTTGAACCATGGGCCTTAAGATGAGAATGGAGTTGTGATCGCAAGTCACAGATTTTCTTATGCTTAAATATAAAAAAAAATGTTTATCACCTGTATGTGAAAAAGAGGAATTGCTCCCTCACTCCTCCTGACTAAGACAGGAGACTAGAACACACTTGATTCCTACGAGCTAGCACTCTTCTCTATGCTCCACACACATTAAATACGAAAGGACTCTCACAAGCTCTGAGAGTTGTGTCAGTGTAGTGGTTGTATTAACTTTTCCAGCAGAAAATAGTTAAATTATTTATTATGAATTCATTGTTCAGACTACCCCAAGTAGCATATTTGGATTCAGGCACACCACTTCTATTAACCAGTTGAATGTAACTAGCTATATCTTGATGTTAGATGCCCCCTCAATCTAAGGACAAAGTAAATAGGGACAAAAAGAAAATGCTTACAACTTTTTTTTTTTAATTGCCAGAAAGAGATGTGACGCCCCTGTTTACTTTGTCACATTTCACTAAACCCATTTGTTTCGAAGGGGGAAGGCTAAAAGGAAAAAAGGCTGAGTAGTGTGAAAGTGGACCGTGAACATTTTCTAAGAGGTTGTTTATCACTTCTTGATAGCACTCTGGGTTCAAACAAGGGTGCAAAAAATAATCCCCTAGTTTTTTTCTTGCCTCTTCAATCGTCATCACCATAGGCAAAGAGCAATTCATTGAAGTGAAAAATAAACGCAGTCTGTCAAATCACATTCAAATTCCACATTGAAGAAACCTGCAATGTTGCCAGAGAATAAAGTTAGAAGTTACAATGTAACCAGAGTGCTTAATGGGTTTTAGTAGTTTGCTTTTGTGGCTCTTGTGTTCCACGCTATGCTCTTCATTACTACTCATTGAGGCTTAACCAAGCATTATGGGAAGGCAGCTATGATAAGTCACCATAATGAAGGCCCTCTAAATTATTAATTCATATTAATTTTTTTAACTAGTGTAGCACCTAAGCCTGCAATACCTGATTACCACTAAAGGTTAATGCCCAGTGACCAATAGCAGTTATAGACACAGCTGTTTAATGCAAGTTAATCATTTTTTAAGTGACAAAGCATATGGATATTTGGTCATGACAGAAGCTTTCCACTGCAGAATCGATGTACTCAGCTGGGCTTATACTTTTAGTATAGTTCAGCATTAACCCACACTGTAGATTTGATGCAAAATATAATGTAAAATATACAATATGATGGGTACAAAACTTTGAAGGTGGTTGGTTGGAATCAGATGGTCTCTGATTTGTGGGTTGGGTAAATAATGTGTATATTTCTTTAGTGTGCGTGATGGCCTGTGATGGACTGGCGGCCTGTCCAGGGTGTCTCCCCGCCTGCTGCCCAGTGACTGCTGGGATAGGCTCCAGCATCCCCACGACCCCAATTAGGATAAGCAGCTTGGATAATGGATGGATGGATAGTGTGTGTGACATGATTGTAGATCGAATTACTTGAACACGTAAGCATTCAGGACTGCACACCTTAGGCAGAGCTAAACCAGCAGGAATGCAATGATAGCAGATTTATTACAGGAAAGGCTGATATTATATTTGAACGGAAATATTTAGACTGAATCTAGGGCTTATGTCTTCCAATTGAAATTAAGTGGCATATTTCAGGTTTCCACTTTAAACTTAATGTGTGCTGTTTCTTTTTAAAGCTGTATATGAAGTAAAGTTGAATGAGTTCAAATTCAGTGACGGCTTTCTAATGTTCTTTATTTCCATTTCAACTATAAAGCTTTCATAATTTTAAATTTAATTTTGAACATTATTTTATGTGTGATCAGGAACACATTTGCATTCAAATCACACTGATTACACCCAGTTTGGAGCCACTTGAAAAATTACTTTTAACAAATTTCTTCTCCCAGAGAAGTAATTTGTTAAACTATTTGTTGTGTTAGTTTTCCATTATAAACCCTGCATCCTCTATTGCCCCTCAAATATCAGGATAACTCACCCCTCTCTGAATGAACAAGGCAATCAGATAGAGTTGATTTCCAATGTTTGAGTCACCCTGTTGTTCACCTGAACAGAGTGGATGCTTCTGTAGTGTTAACTTTACCATCATAAATTAGACTAGATTTTCTCATAGAGACTGAACTAACTTGAGCCATCATAAGTCACAGTACGACTCAAGGGAATCATTAAAACATTTAAAAATATAAAAAGATTTACTGTTCTACAAATGCTGGTATGACACTGCCTTGGAAACATCCAGGAATGACATTTTACACCGGATAGAGAAGATGTAAACATGTGTGCACCTCTAAAAAATTATGTTAAGGTCAATTTCATTTCGATATCACAGAAGTTGTGAAATTCCAGGTTTATGCTGGATGAAATAATGTACACTAACAACCAGCAAAAAAAGAAGCTTTTTTTTAATGTTTATGTAATCGTGGAGAGCCCTCAGTGGATGTAATTGCTCCCGTGAAATTCAATGATGGTTGAATCAATTCATCTGGATACGTTTATTGAGAGAAACGTTTCATCACTCATCTAAGGGACCTCTTCAGTCTCAACTGACTGCAGGTATCCCCACCCTTATAAACAATACAGTGGCATAATCACTGGAACCAATGATCGGTTTCATATGTAAATATGGGCGTGACCATTAACTAGAGTTTCAATGGCCGTGTGTACTATTCACACAGGATTTGGGAATGTTTGCAATCACAGCATTGAATTCCCTTGAAATTGGCTACAAACAATTACAGATGTATCACCATCTTCAATAAATGGTTTTGAGAAACTGAATTAGCTTTTACCAAACCTAAACTGGTCAGGATGACTCGTCAGATGCATTGACCTGTTTTCCATACAGCAAAGCTCAAACTTTGTGTTCTTTATAGTATGTGTCTTTGTGCACCAGTCTTGAATACAAGTGCATTCCAAATTGCAGCGGTGCCATTAATACCAGTTTTGTGATGGTTATGACATGCAACTTTTGTTTAGACAATGTCAAAAAGGTGTTGAGTCTATTATATGTTATTGAGTCTGTAGTTTGGTTGTGTTTATTCTCCTGGGTCACCACCTTGCTGTGATGGAGAAGCTTGCATGTACCAATGATCCCAAGAGCTATGCTGTCCGGAGAGTCGCTCCTGGTAGGGTCACCCAAGGCGAAGAGGTCAAGGGGAAGGTTCTAGATGGTGCATGATCCAACAAAGACCTCAACAGTGGAACTGGCGGAAGATGTCTCCAGGTCACAATGACAGTGAAGGTGGATGAAGGCTGCAACAGAGGGCAGTCCCCAGTCATCTTGGTTCTCCATGCCATTGGACTTTGGCCACCCACTGCCGAGGACCATGTGGTGGCTGCAGGAGTATCAGCCACTCCACATGAAAAGCTGTCATGCACAGGCATCCTCCCATTATATGGCTCCGGGATCGGTCTCTATGCCCACCTGATGACCCGGAGGGAGGACAGTCATACTCGACCCCGAATGACTGCCATGTGATGATGATGATGATGGTTGTGTTTATCAAGTATTTATCCATTCCTGTTGGTAGGGCACATCTTACAATCCCTGTTACTCTTTGCTGGTGCAGCTGGCTTATGTTTGGCATATTTTGCCACAATTTTTATCGCTTTACCTTTGCTACATTAAATAGGCCTACTCAACAGTTTTGTGACTGATGCCGCAAGCAGCTCCACAACTGACTGACGTCTTTGAAACCCTGTTGACTGCCTCAAAATTCAAATTAATATCAATTACCTATGTAGCTACCTCAGTATTTGTGATTGAGTTATTTCAGAGTTTAGTCCTGCTTGATGTGTTGCTTTGGTTCATTTTATTCTGCAACCTGTAGTTCAGTGCAATGTGAGTACATTAATCACATGTCACTGATTTTAATCTCTCTGTGTAATGAATGCATGGAGTGGGATTGTGTGCTTTTAAGATTAAAACACAATTGTGTGTTGATGGAAGCAACAAATTTTATTTTTGTTACTGCAAGTGATTTTATTTAGCGGCAAAAACTTACAACATATATATATATATATACACATATATAACTGTTGGGAGATAATTTTAGTATAGAATGTTTTGTTTCATCAAAATTGATATAATTGCCTGGGCTAACAACCTCTCTATTATTTCAAAGCTGATCACATCCCCACTCATTTGATTGATAGATAGCAAATTATTCGGATATGTTGCCTCTCTTTAATTAGTTCTCACTGACTAACACAATGTAAAAAGATCAAATTCTTAAATTTGACGTTTGAACATGGAAATGTGACATTACATAATGGGGAAAAGTGGCATTTGGAGGGGACACAACCTGAATAGAAAATGACTTCATTAGAAAATTCAAAGACTATCTCGCTGAGAAAGACAGGCTTTTGGGGACTAAATCAGCTTAGTCATGTCATAGAATCCCTATCATTATTTGAGATCTGGTGGTTTCCTGTCTAGACTCTGCTCCCCACCAAAGTTTGAGTGACAGAGACTATGTTGCAGTGTGACAAAAGTTATGTCCATGGAGGGACTGATATTTCGCTCTGTAGAGGATGAAAGACAGTGTTTTTCCACTGAAATCCAGATACACCCAGGTTTCAAGGATGGAATATCGGTCTTGTTAGACGTTTTATTCTTTTGGCTGGTGACATTGAAAATGATCAAGAGCAACAACAACTGGGAGGCATGATATAATTAAGTTTGGAATGTATGTATATTATACCTCCAGTCCATAACAGCTTATGACTAAATAAACCTAATCCAGTGGTGAACATGAGTCCCTTGATAAATTCACAGTTTGTTTTTTTTTCCAACAAAATGGATTGGGGAAAAAATGCCAATACACTGGCTGATGTCAGCGCTTTGCTTCCTGCAGAGCCTTAAGCAGCATCCTAGCCGAAGCAGAGAGGGGTAAAGGCCTGCTTCAGTTCCCAGGTTGCAGAAGAAATAGGAGCATGGGGAGTTTTCTAAATGATGAGCTCTCACAAATTGATGACTAGAGAAGATCACTGACATAAAACTTCAAAGCCATGTGGATCCAGGTCACCTGCGAGACAGCTTATGCATTAATGTGTCCTGATTAAAGAGCAGCCTGCATTGATCCACATCTACCCAGCCTGTCATTCTCCCCCAATATTAATATTAATGACAACGTCTTTCAGAAACTAAAGTAGCAGATCATCCGATGAGTGCTTAATTGATCACCGCCAGCTCAGATTTTAGGAAATAGCCAAATTAGGCCACACTTTGTTTTGCAAGTTTGAAAATAAAATGTCTCTCTCCATTTACTTTCTTATTTTGCATATTTGATGGAAACATTTGTTTGCTCTGATGCCTCTCTGACACTAAAAGGCCCAAGACCAAGAAGCTTATGGTGTTTCATATAAATCACATTTTCCAACAAGCCCTTGAGCCTGGACCACTGACATTCTCTGACCGATACGCAACAAGAGTTTTATCATCTCACAGGTCAGGATGCTTCATATCTGTTTATGTACAATACTCAATTTGGGCATGATAAACATCTTAAAAGGAATGCTTTCTTCATCTGTCTCTTCCCAGTTTGCCAAAATAGTCAGGATATTATGTTGTTATGCTGTACTTTGTGTTGTGAGTCATAAAGGTACAATCCACAATTGATGCACACAGCGGCTGTCCATCCCACTTCTGCCATTGTCTTAGTCAGATTTCATAATTGGCACTTTCAATTCCTTTTGGGGCTTTCAGTTGTTTCCATTTAACAAACAAATACACAATATTTACCCGATGGTGAGCTATGTCATGTTTCTTGTGGTCAGGACAGCACTCATTTTGTCGCAGTACTCCACATGACTGTGGCAGCGGATGCCATCATGCATTGTACCTTTAAGTAAAAAAATGTAAAAAAAATAAACATTTTTTGAAGAGAGTGAAGGTATGCTTGATTCATTGGCTATTTTCAGAAAAACATTGTTTGCATTTGTTTTTCGAATGTTATAGCTAGTTAAACCCTCGTTATGAAATTACACGTCTGGCCCCCCTGTCATTTAGAATTGCATCTCATCTCCAGTGATGCTTTAGGTATCAGGTAAAGACTTGTGCTGTGACACACATGCAATCACTATACCATATCCAAACTAGGCAATCCATGAGTGTGATGTACTGTGAAAGTTAATAATGCAATTTATAAGGCAAGTTAGTGACTATGGAAATCATATTGGGACCACTGAGGTAGAGTAAATCGCCCATAGTGCCTTCTAACTTTGAAAGGCATACATTGCTATCTCGCTCATTTTTGAGTTGCAGGTAATCTAAAAGGGTTCGTTTTTCATTACATTTTTATTACAATAAAATTGTGAAAAATAAAAATCATATGGCCTGTTGGCATCCTTTTCCTAAACTCATAAAAACATCCCCCGAGCCGAGAGAGGCGAAAGGCTCCATCTTCAAAAATGCACAGCTATCTCAATTCCCAACAGATAAAAATCAATGTCTGTGGGGTGATGTTGGGTGAAAATATTGAGCTCATATAAGTATATCTTGTCCATGATGCCTGAGCCTAAAATCGTTTGTGGCTTGCTGTTAATGCTTGCTTATATTTTTGTGCACACACTGACATTACATTACATAACATTACAAACAGAAATGCATATGCACACCTACACAAACACCCGCACAGAAAAAAAACAAATGGACTAAAAGTGAGAGAAGGAAAAAGGGGAAGCTCGATAGAGAGAAAGACAAAGAGAGAGGGAGAGGAGGAGTTTAAGATGGCAGTTGTTCAACTGGGTCGAGCAGTGGGACACTGAGAACAAAGACGGCCTAAGCACAGACTCTGCCATGGGAGTTCATCTTGTGAAAAGGAAGGAACGGCTAGTGTTTCCTTTCCCCCCATTACCCAGAGGTCTTAATTAGTTTAGCTTAATCATGCACTGCTGTAAGTGACTACTGTTGTTTCTTCTTTTCATCTATCATTTTACTGCCTGGAACCAACCTGCGGTGGGGGACCTCATTTCACGTAACGGTGGTGATACACCCCTAAATCCCTAATATGATTGCTGCAGTTTTTCTCTCTTTCACTGAACTGTCTTTCTTGCTCTCGTGTGTGTATTCTCTCACTGTCTGTATCTCTCTCTATCACTCTCTCTCTCCCCCCAGCACACAATAATTTTCTTTTGCCACCCTTGGTCACTCCTTTCAGCTTTGTGAGGAAGAGCGTGAAGAGGCAGTCAGTGGCATGAGGCATGACACCCAATGATCATGGAGAGGAAATCAATTCACTTAAGTCACAGCCAACTATTGTGTCAGAGGGAGCTGCGATATTGAAAGCAGTGTGAATGTTGATTAGCCCCAATCCATTCTCTGTCACAATGTGTAATGTGGGCACTTCGTGCAACTTTTAATTATTTTATCATAAAGGCACATATTCAGACATCTTTTGTCTTTCTCTAATCTTTATCTTTGTGTTTGACATTAATTATTGAAACAAACATACACTCAGCCAAAAAGCTCCCATTATCACAAGGTGAATCTTAACACATTCAAGATGAATTAGCTGCTAAATATCTTAACTTCTAACTTATTTTTTCCCCCTATGTTGTTGTTAAATACACCAGGGGGAGGTAACATTTTCTGTGAGCATTTTGCATGAGATCAGTTCGAGCTGTTGAAGAAACTGTTTTATGCACCTTGTTGTTGGTGGGCATTAGCCTTTCTGACAATTAACATGCTAAAAAAAATGGGAATCTACACATGAAATTTGTCACACACAGATAAACCTTCATGCCATCACACATGTACTTATTTAATACTAGTTTGTAATTCAAATGCAGACTCATACCTACAGTATATATGCACACGCACATAGTCTGTTTTCATACTGCAAATCCCAGGATTCTGTTTGAAAAAGATGTGATCCCGAATGCACAGAAAGTGTTCATGTGCAAGTCAGAATTTCTTGACAGTTGCAGTTGTGTGTAATACCAGTAAGATAATCCAGTGGTAGGAGGTGTATTTTGGAGAGATAACACTAAGCACTAATGTCATCTAATGGTAATTATCGAGCAACATATCAATCCATATCAAATATACAATTAAACCTAATTAAATGTTAGATCATGTTTAGTATGTTTGTATTCAGCACCTATTGTTTTCTCTTCCGCATTCGACATGCAACTTCCTTCTTCTTTGTATTTTCCTCTTCCTTTTGTGGAACATGACGCATTTCCTGTGGGTACCTTTGAATTTAAATACTTGGCAGGCACCAGTAGGCCCATTTGCACCAGTGAAAAATAGCATATAGCAGAGCAATTATAGAATGCTAATATGCTGAATGGCTGTTGCTCCAGAAATGGCACTGGGAAATTGTATCGAATTTGGCATTTTCTAACATGAAACAAATAATGGATAACTTCTTCAATGCTTGGGTTCTTAATATGGTAATATTGCACCTGTGCTGATTTGGTGATATCCCATCTTATCTTTAGATTAGACACACTGGAACAGTTTCGACTTGATGTTTCATGATTACATTCATCCAAGCCATCATGAAGGTGAATGAAAACCATGTCATGTGTATTCTCTTTGAAAACTCTTGTACTGAGAGAAATGGAAATTTTATTTCACTACTTAGCTTATGTCTTATAAAGGAGAAATATATATATGTACATGACAGCTGTTGCTGCACTTCCATCTGCAGTTTATACCTTTGAATCTCGTGCTCTTTGGTGTTATTTTGATAACTACTGTTCTGCTCTGTCTGTGCTGTACCTCGCTTTAGCCTTCACATCTCAGAGAGATACAGTACTTGTCACATTTCATTTAGTTTTAATGAAGAAAATTCAGAGCAGGGCTAAAAGAGCAGCAGTAAAAAAAAAAAAGATGGACTATAAAGAGCAGGCCTGTAAACCATATTCACGTTGTCAGAAGGACTGGATTCAAATTGAACTTTGAAGTCGGTGGTGTCATGTTGTTACTGAGTGTGAAAACATGTGCTTATGGAAGACAATAAAAATGATAACAAGGGGAAATCCCTGCACATCATGAGCTCTCCCAGTGCTTGAAAGGAGAAACTTAAGGCGTTTCACACCGACTGCGTGAAGCACATGTGTTCATTTGTTCTGTTTCATTTTACCCAGCATTTGTTTGTGAGAATGAAAGAATGAAAAGTGTGTCCTGGGAAGTCAAACAGGGGCTGATACTTGACCAGCCTGGTGATGCCAGGATATCTGCCACTCCAGATCCTCCAGAAATCCTACCAAACCAAAGAGATTAAGTATGTGCAATACAATGTTACAATATTATAATTTCATTTAGCAGATGCTTTTGTCCAAAGCAACATACATCTGAGAGCTAATACAACACAAGCAAGGATCTAGTCAGGTGGCGACAACACAACAGACTCCAGAAGGCCCCCGCTCTTCAACCAGACGTCAGGTTGGCCGACCATAATGAGGACGAGGGGGCAGAAGACGTCTACCAGGTTCAGCCTCCACCACACCAGTCTCAACGATGGCCTCCAACATCCAGGTGATGTCCACCCCAGCTGACTGACACTGTTCCCGGTGTGATGAGCCTGGTCACATGGACCATGAGCGCCCAGCACCAAAAGCAGGAGTCATGTGGCCGGCAGGGAAACGACGGTGGAGTAGCCTAGTGAGGGAACTACCACGCCAGTCTCCAGCCCCCCTTCAAGGCTGATGCATGCTGGTTGGCTGCCTCGGTCACACCAAAGGACTGTATCTGAAGTGTTACCATTACAACATTACGAAGTCATTTGGCATATGCTTTTATCCAAAGCTATGTATGTCTGAGAGTTAATATAACACAAACAAGGATCTAGTCAGGAGACAACAATGCAATTGAGTGTCAAAAAACTAGGTTCGAATCCAATAGGACATAGGTGTCAAAAGACAGTGCACAAAGGCAATGCATAGGGTGCGTAGAAGCAATTTTTTTTTCTTTTTAATTTTTATTAATACCATAAGGTGTGGAGGTGTTCGTGAAAGAGCTGGGTCTTTAGCTTCTTCTTACAGATGGAGAGGGACTCAGTGGATGGAATGGAGTTTGGTAACTTGTTCCACCACCGGGGAACTACAGAAGAGAAGAATCTGGCTAGTGACTTAGGGTTCTGTTGTGGCAGAAGTGCCAGGCGCCTTTCACTGGCAGAGCGTAGTGAGCGGGACTGAGTGTAGACCTGAATGAGGGAGTTCATTAACAATAGTAGGGTTGCATTTCGTGTTAACATTTTTCATGTTGGGACTCAATAGAACCCCCTTCCCATTAACATCTGAAGTTGTCAATGGGACACTGATTATTGGCTGTGAGCAATTATTTGGAGTGGAGAATGTATTATTCACTGGAACAAGATCCAAAATGCAAAACAGTAGTATCACTAATGATAGTCACAACTATCGGGACTTTTTACCCTTGTTTATGCTTTAATTACCAAGACACAAGTTCAAGTCCTTATGTCTGCCTCTCTATAATGCATCATTCAAACAGAATACAAATCATGCCCCTTCCCACACACACACACACACACACACACACACACACACACACACACACACACACAATTTGAAACTATCCTTGGAAAAGTGACATGCATTGTTTACATGACTTGCTATTGAATTTCTATTGATTATTGCCTTAAAAACAATGAACATTATCCTTTATTTCAGTAAATCAGGCCACAATGGAAAGGTCACAAGTTTCAACAATTTGTCTATGAGCAAGAAACCGAAACTATTTTCTGTTAACTTAGTACAATTTGGTTTACGTTAGGGGGTCAGCAAAATATTTACAATATTTCTATGCAAGAGTAAACTTCCAACTAGGTTGGAATGTTATAATTTCATAGAAATGAGAATATAATACTAATGTTAGGATAAGAATGGATGGATGAGAGTGATCAACATGAGAGACAGGAGCGACAAACACTATTACCAAAACACTATTACCATTCTATTATATGCTTAATCTATTGCATTGATATTCATTTGATTTCTAAACCTTCGTTCTGGTGTTACTAGAGAGAGATGCCTGCTCTGTTGTGCTCCCTGAGAGATCCCTGCTCTGTTGTGCTCCCTGAGGTTTCATCCTATTTTTCTCCATTAAAGGTTGGTTTTTTTTTTGGGAGTTTTTCCTTATCTGATGAGAGGGTCTAAGGACAGGATGCTGTGTTGCTGTTAAGCCCACTGTGGCAACTTTGTAATTTGTGATATTGGACTATACAAATAAAATTGATTTGATTTACTAAAACCAGATTTCATTAATAGTTATACAGTCTAATTTTGCCTAATGTTTGCAAAGAAACAAGGACAGATCTTAACATCCTAGGCAGATAGACACAAACAACAAGACGTGATGGCAGGGTTGTTGTTTTATTTTGGTCACTGATTTGATGATAGGTGCAAAAACTTACACTTTCATTTTCTTAACGTTCTTAAAGCCACTGTCACTGGTGTGCAGAGCATGGTATCAATTAATACCACAGCACTCCCCCCCCCCCCTCTCTCTCTCTCTCTCTCTCTCTCTCTCTCTCTCTCTCTCTCTCTCTCTCTCTCTCTCTCTCTCTCTCTCTCCCTCTCGCTTTGCTCATGTTCTTTACTCAGAGAGGGAACAAACAGCAACTTCCTGGCATATGAAGTCCTAGTTCAATGATGGCGTGGATGACAGGAAATAACAGGTTTCAAACAAATGCAGCAGAGTAGAACAATGGCAGACAGCGAACGGAGAAGGAGTGTAACTACTGGCTTATAAACAGAGGAACTTTTTCCATTGTTAAATATAATCATCCTCTGTTCTGCATGCATGCTCTGGATAAATTCCACAAGGAATTCATTTACACAAAACTTGGCAAACGTAACAAGTTCAGCACTTGCTTTTTTTTTTTTTTGTAGATAGGGTATAATCTTCATGGCAAGTTGAGAAGCTTGGTGATCCAGGAGGACCTTAAATTAAGTTCATAGCTTCTTGTAATTAAGATAAGTAAGTTGAAGTTTTTTCAGGGACCTGGTCAGGATGTCTTCTAAGTACCTTCTTTTGAATTTTCAAGAGTTAAGGCATACAGGAATGAGATCCTAGGGATGGACCGGGACACGAGGAGAGATACTAGCATCTCCCGACTACCATGGCAGAGCCTTCTGACTTTCAGGTGGAGCTGAAGGATGGGACTTGTATTAATGGGTGAGAGGAGGGGAGTTCTCCCCTTTTTCTTCCCAGGTTCTGCATGCCTGATTCACTGGCGTAACATATTTATTATGGGCCCTGGTGCAAGCAACCTTCGTAGACCCCCCCTCCCCCCGTCTCTCTCTCACTCGCTCACACACACACACCACCACCACCATAGGTGGGTTTAGTAAGTAATTTTAGTAATTTATTTGTATAGCACCTTTCACGGATATACAATCACAAAGTGCTTCACAGCATAACATATAACAAATAAAATAGAAATATCAAAGTAACAGACAAAGTTTACACAGATTAGTTATTGTAAAGGTCAGTACGTCAAAGATTGGCTACACTTCAGAACCACGGAGAGCAGACGCACCACGGACAGAGTTCGGAAACCTAAACAGACGGTCTCTAAATCAAATCAGTCGACAAGGCAATGAGACAAGTCAACAAAGCAACTAGGCTGTAGTATAGCTAATTGCCTTGTCATTCGACAGTAACAGGGGAGCACACATCAGACTCAAAACCTGGTAGATTGCATGGTTTGGCACGCACGCAGCACACATTGCAGCTTTCCTTTTTTTTCCTTGCTCTCCTTCTTTTTACATCCACTTTTATGTGTGTAACTCATGCTTGCTTGCTTGATTTTATTTTTCTAACGTTACTTAGGTAGGCTAGATAGGTAAATGATATTGCGCACACTAAACAAGCTATCATCACATGCTCAAAACAGACACGTAACATTGGACTAGGACAATGCATGCAGAAATATTGATGGGCCACTACTTCTCCATGGTAAGTATAGGCTGCTCATTCCTGCAAGTTGAACCAGGAAGTGGCTTAGTAATGCAACTGACCATGTTTGATAATATTGGACATTTTAGATAATAACCTTTAACTTGCACTTGTGTTTTCACTTCCAAATATGTGGTTTAGAACTACTGCTACTACTACTTTTGGCTGCTCCTGTTAGGGGTCGCCACAACAGATCATCGATTTCCATTTCTTCCTGTCCTCTGCATCTTCCTCTGTCACACCAGCCACCTGCATGTCCTCCCTCAGCACATCCATAAACCTCCTCTTTGGCCTTCCTCTTTTCCTCTTCCCTGGCAGCTCCATATTCAGCATCCTTCTCCCAATATACCCAGCATCTCTCCTCCACACATGTCCAAGCCATCTCAATCTTGCCTCTCTTGCTTTGTCTCCAAACCATCCAACCTGAGCGGCTACTAACCCAGCCACTGAGGATGCACAAGCCAGTGCATTCTTAGTGGTCCTATTTATCCGGTCCCAAGCCAGGATAAATAGGGGGGGTTGCGTCAGTCAGGAAGGGCATCTGGCGTAAAATCTTTGCCAAATTAAATATGTGGATCATAAATAGGAATTCCTTGGTTTAGATAATTGAGTTAAATTGGACTCATTAAAACATGTTTGACACCCATATTCTGATGCCCCATAAGATGCTACTGTAAAGCGGAGTCCAGCAGTGCTCCCCATGTCCAAAATCACCACAATGAAGCCAGTGAGTAATGTTATAGCATAATCAGTATGCCCAAAAAAAAAAAAATCGAAATATCCTTTAACAATTACCAGATTTTCTTGCTCTGAAACACATTAGAACAAGGTAAATAAGTTGTGTTTGAGATCAGTGTGTGATTTCTGCCATATACATAGCATTTATTATCTTAGTAAAACAGACACTTTTTGTGTTTGCAACTTTGCAATTATTGTATGTGTAATGACCACGGACTAGACCCGCTAGCCCTTAGATAAGGGATCGGATCCTTTAGTTGAATGGTTAGCACAGTCGCGCGTGGTCCAGGCTATCCAGGTTCGATTCCTGGCTGTGATGGATTCCTGGCTGCCCCTGAATTTGCTACATTGGTGTCAGAAGTGGGATTCGAACCCACGCCTCCGAGGGAGACTACGAATAAAGCAAATTCAGGGGCAGCCGGGAATCCGTCGCTGCTGGGACTTGAACCAGGATAGCCCGCACCACGGGCAATTGCACCACCACTGTAATTGAAAAATACAAGCTTATACAGGTTCTGCTGTAACCTTTGTACTGAGACAAACAGAGTCACTTGTTTCTAGTTAGACATCACATACTACTCACATGTTTTTGCATGAAAACTGACCCTTCCGCTGTTGTCGGTGCGTCCTAGATGCTGAGACAGTGGCTGCTTTTTCCATGTTTATCTTAGTCTAGAAGTGCTCTTCTCCACAACAAAGATAGCTGGTACGTGGCATTCCTATGGCAGAAGAGGGAGTAGCTTGCACCTGCAGATGGGGGGGGGGTGCTCCCTTTGTCTGGTGTCAGCAGAAAAACACATTCCATCTTGATATACAAGTTGTTTGTCTGACCCTATAAAAATTAGTGTATTTAATGCTCTGGGCTCTTGCTTGTCTTGGCGAGACTGAGACCACGAACGTGCAATTTTCTGTGAATTAAACTTACTCAGAGAGACAAGACTGACTATTTTGTTTTTATCAAAATGTTTGCCACCACACACTTGGCGTTGTTGGCATGATCGCTCATGTGGAGGAGGGTTTCTGGGACTCAGCACAGCAGGTAACAGAATGTGCACACCCTGAAGGCTGGGACTTCAGCCTCAACCTCCCCATCAAAGAGGGTAGAGAAGTGGGGGCCTGATGCTGGAGGACAGGACTCACTCACTGCTGTGACCCCCCAAAAAAAAAAAAAAAAAAAAACGAAAACAAAACAAAACAAGGAGGTAAACTACGATCTTCCTTTCTGGTAAGATGTTTTGGTTTTTTTTGGTTTTTTATAGAAAATTGAGAAAGAGAGAGAGCACAAAATTCTTACAATGTGTTCAACTTTGTATAACTGACAAGTTACTAGGATCGGTAGATGCTGATTATCAGGGCTGAATCGCCGCTAGAGAAATGAGATTACTAGGGCAGGTAGATGCTGATAAATTAATCCTCATGCTCTGTTCACTAATTGGCAATGGATGTATTGTTCACTGGTCAGATTGACCCAAGCCATCTTTGGATTTTATAGCAATAATACAATTGTAATATGTATCTAAAAATACCCAATATTGTTTATGGTTAGCAGTTGTAATTTCAAACGGGTCATTCTGACCCAAACAGAACACAAGGATTAATCGTTATCAGGGCTGATCACTGCTACACTGCTAGTGAATCGAACAAGTGCTTAAGAGAAAAAAAAAGTGAGGAATAATAAAGTGGGGATTAACAAACACGAGTGAAAAGAAAAAAAGAGAGACTCCGCACCAAACAGGAATGTGAAAAAGAGAGAGAGAGAGAGAGAGAATGGGTACCAGACAGTCAAAAGATGAGGCATCGACTAACCCAACCCACCACCACCCGCTTATCCAAATTATAATTTTATGAAAAGGAATTACGGTGAAAGATCGGTGAGCCAAGCTCAAATGTGGATAGAGTGTGGATTCCCAGAAAAGGGATCATTCAGTTTAAATCAAGTATGGCTGTTAAGGGAAAGAATGTGTATACAAAAAAATGAAAAAGCAGGTAGGGAAATGCGAGATAGATTGAAAGGGGGGAAAAAAGAAATAGAAAATTATCACATTCAAATTTGATCGGGAAGCATTATACTGTTGGGAAAGAGAAGCTGAATGTAAGGGAAGACAGCAACAGGCAGGGACCACTAATCCAGTCCCTCAGTGTACCAAAATAGGCGATTCTGATCTGGACTCGGCCCTGCCAAGGCGACGCACTCAGAACAACCGCCCCATGGAAGACAACCCACCAGTAGCAGAAGGTTCACCACTGCCATACAACCGACACCCACCTCAGCCAACACCTGTCCCGGCACCACCACTCACTAACCCATCTACAAAACTCCTTCAGCTCATCCCCAAAGATGAGGGCAGGATAGATAATTTAAGACAACAACAACTAAGTTACATCATTTACTCATGACGCAGATGGCGCAATTGGCACAGGCAGGAGGGGAGAGAAGAGGAAGGTGGAGAGTACAAGGATGAGGGGGCCATGGAAGAGGTCTGGGGGGAGGAAGAACAGATGGTGATCAATGCTACTGTTGTGGACAAAGAGGGCACTGGGCGAGAGACTGTCTAAACAGAGAAGGGCAACAGCCCGACATCTACGCAGTCCGGAGGCGTTGGACTGATTGACAGGCGGGTGCGAAGCGGCGGCAGGGTCGAGGAAAGAGACGGAGAGCCTTGCTGACAGCCACCGAGACCGGGTGCTTGAAAATCAGCCTACACGTCGTATGGTAAGACCCTAAACCAAATTCAATTTGAAGTAATGGATGCTATAAACTATTTGGAAAATAAGGTTGGGAGTGATAATGTAATTCTCACATATGAACTGTATCAAGGGAAAAGTTACATGGATTTACCAATGATAACTGTTCAATAAATTTAATGGGATGTGATCAGATGCGTATCTTGAATGTAAGATTGGTCTCCTCAGATAAAGGCGTAGAAGTGGTCTACCTGGAATAGACTGTGTTGTTAACTGTTTGTGTTTTTTGTGTTGTTTTTGTTTTTGTTTTTTGCTTTGTTTTCTGGTTTTGGTGGTGTTTTTTGGAAATTTTGATTTTTTTTATCTTTTGTGTTGCGCTGCTGTGTGTTGGGTGAAACAAAATCCCGTTTCTTTTGTGTACTCAAGTACATGATACAAATGACAATACATTGTTCTTTATTCTTATTTATTTATTATTCTTGGAACAATGTAACATATAGGCTATGAAATGCAATCCAGGGACACCACTATACTGTTATGAATGGCAGTTATTACCATATGCTACTGCTTCCTGCAATTAAGAATTGCTTGCTATGATGCACAACAGATGAATTGCATTGCACAGCTTACATGTTTGTAGGACCAGATGAAAAGTTTGAACAAAAATGGTACAGAGAACAGGGAAAGAGGGAGAGTCTAAGACTATAATGTGTATATCTGAATGACAGACAGGCAGCAGCAGCCGTAAATCTAACAACAGAAAAAAAAGCATGGTACACAATGGGGACGTACCCTCATGTCTCTCTGGCCAAGATTGAGGGAACGAGATGGGAGGATCTGGGCAGTTGGGTGTGGCGATGTCAAACTCTGACAGACTGGGGCCAGTGGAGAAACACAGGGCTGCAGCAAGGAAGTGTACAAGAGAATCTTTCCAGTAAACAGTTTAGTCATAAGAGTAGTGCAATTGGGGGAAAGAAAAGAAAAAGGAAATACTATGAATGTTTACAGTTATTCACCCAACTGGCACAAGATTCACCAGTTAGAAGGGGATCCTTCCCACGTTGTGGGCTAGAGACAAATATGATGTGTGAGAAATAAAAAAAAAAACACCCACCATTGGTTATAACACCAAAATCAGATTACAGGCCTTGCAAACCCCAGTATCCACTAAAGAAAGAGGCTATCGAGGGTATCACCTCGGCATTTGAATCTAGTGAATTTGAATATAGTGAAAGCTGGTATAGTGGTACCATGCGAAGACTCACTGGTGAGAACACCTATTTTTCCCAGTTAAGAAAATACATGAAAAAGGACAACCTACCGAATGGAGGTTTGTGCAAGATTTGCAAGCAGTGAATGCGGGTGTTCATGTGCGTGCACCGACAGTCCCAAGTCCACATACCATCCTGACACAGGTTCCATTGAACTTCTGTTGGTTTTTAGTAGCTGATTTGGCTAATGCTTTTTTAAAAGATATATGACCTCATATAATGTTTTTAGCAGAAAATGGCCATAAAGTCAGTCTGACAAAAGTACAGTATGTAAAACAATAAGTACAGTACTTAGGACATGCCATAACAGCAAAAGGTAAATCCCTCTCATCTAAGAGGGTAGCTACAATTCAGAAGGCACCAAAACCGTGCACGAAGAAACAAATGATAAGCTTCCTAGGAATGACATCCTACTGTAGGCAATGGATACCTAACTATGCTGAAATGGAGGCACCATTATCCAACATGATCTATGGGAAAGGCTTATTGCCACATGACTTCACAGCATGGACAGAACAGGCAGAAAAGGCATTTACAGAGTTGAAAACAGTGTTGCAGACATCATCTATGTTAGGATTGCCTGACCCTGAAAAACCATTCACACAGACAGTGGACGAGAAAGGAGGTTATATGTCATCAGTACTGCTCAGGAGCATGGGGGCAGACAACGCCTAGTGGCATATTTCTCTGCAAAATTAGATTCAGTTGCAGCGGGCCTGTCAGGATGTTTGCGATCAGTGGCTGCAGCCAAAAAAGCTATATTGGCTTCCAGAGACAAAGTGGGATATGCACCCCTCACTGTCCTAGTACCTCATGCGGTATCACTAATCCTGCTAGAACAAAAAACATCACACTTGTCAGCAGCGAGGTGGCTCAGGTACAACACGGTGTTGTTGGAAATGCCCAATATTACAGTTAAATGATGTACAGTGCTTAACCCGGCTCCTTTGCTCCCAACAGCAGATGGAGAACCACATGACCTCGGTTTGCTCCCCTAGGTCAGACATGAAGGAGCAACCAATACCAAACCCGGATCTAGAAATATTTGTTGACGGATCTGCCTCTCGCAATCCTGACACTGGAAAAAATCAAGTGGGCTATGCAATAGTATCATATCATGCCATTTTGAAATCAGGATCTTTGCCATCTCATTGGTCAGCACAGGCAACAGAGTTAAAAGCTCTGACTGAGACCTGCAAGTTGGCAAAAGATAAAACAGTTAACAGCTACTGATTCCAGGTATGCACATGGTGTAGTACATGATTTTGGCACTCTGTGGAAACAGAAAATGTATAACAGTATCAGGCAAACCTATAGCCTACCATGAACTAGTGTCAGATCTGCTAGATGCAGTGATGTTATCAAAAGCAATTACAACTATTAAATGTGACGCTCACACTAATGGAAAAGACTCTGTCTCTGTAGGAAACGTGCAGGCGGATGCGGCTGCTAAGGCAGCTGTGCAGAATTCTTCATCCGAGACTCAGATGGTGTCCACTGCTGTACAAACTCCAACAACAGACCTAAAGGACATGCAAAGTAAAGCAGAAAAGTCAGAAATAGCACAATGGGAAAAAGCAGGGAGCAGAAAAGTTGAAGGTGTCTGGCACGGGCCAGATGACAAGCCCTGTTTACCTAAATGTTTTTTTCTTCCCTCCTTACTATGCTAAGTTGACACATGGAAAAGGCCTTGTATCAGAAGGGTGGATGTGTGCTACATTGAACAATGTGTGGTATGCAAAAGGCTCCTTAAATTTTCTCAAACATGTCAAAACTATGTTATTTGTGCAACAAACAACGTGGGCTGTGGCCTCCAGGTAAATCAAGGGGCCCACCCACAACTGCACAAACCCTTCGATCATCTTCAAATGGATTTCACTGAACTGACGCCAAGCGAAGGGAAAACATTTTCTCTGGTAATAGTAGATATGTTTTCCAAATGGGTGGAAACTTTTCCAACCTCAAAGCAAGATGCAAGTGCAGTGTCTAAAGCGTTAATCAGGGAAATTATTCCTCGCTGGGGAATTCCAAGCAAAATTAGCAGTGGTAATGGCACACCATTTGTGAATGCTGCCCTCAGGAGTGTGTGAGATTATTTAGGCACAGATATGAAACAACACTCCCTATCACCCAGCTAGTGGAGGAGTGATAGAGAGAGAGCATGGCACTCTAAAAAATAAATTGGCTAAATGTTGCAAAGAGACAGGACTATCATGGACAAAGGCTCTTCCTCTCACCCTAATGTACACGAGGGCTAGGGAAAGACAAAAGAATGGTCTAAGTTCATTCAAAATATTATTTGAAAGACTGTTGAACACAAGAATTTGGCCAGTCTAAAGACACCATCCCCACACCAGTCAGTGTGAGGATGAAATGTTGCGTTATTGTGCAAACCAATCCCCTGTGCTCTCTGATGTTCATAAGCAGGTCAAAGCAGCCCTACCACAACTGGCAGAGGGACCATTACACGACCTGCGGCCCGGAGACTGGGTAGTGGTGAAGGACCTCAGACAAAAGGCTTGGAACAAACCGAGGTTGTTGGGACCATACCAGGTGCTGCTGACAACAAACCGGCAGTCAAGGTCGCTGAGTCATGTGCTCAGTCCAGCCTATCATCTAATGTCACGTGTCCCTGGTTCTGTATGGTGGCCAGAAGATTTAGTGTAAGACCCACAGGTTTGGATAGACAGCATAGGCATACCAAGAGGAGTACCCAATGAATTTAAGACCCGTAATCAGGTAGCAGCAGGATTTGAATCCACTATCTTCTGGTGGAGCACAGTCAATGAAATGTCAATTGGATCAATTATCTTTATTATAATCAACAACAATTCATTAATTACACGCAAAGTGTGTCGTGCTCATTAGGGAAACAGGTGCATGCAACCTTGCAGATGGCCTACAAAAACAGACTGGCCTTAGATATGATATTAACAGAAAAGGAGGGTGTTCATGCAATGTTCGGCGACATTTGTTGTACCTTCATTCCCAACAACACCACACCCGCGGGCTCTTTCACTAAAGCCATGAACAAATGAGATTAATTGGGATATATGATATATGGATTGGGATATATGATTATGGTATATGAATTGGGATAATGGAAATGATAACGATGATTTTAACCCATCTAATCATGAACTTTACCAAGTCCCTGACTGGATACCTCCTTATCTGGATCACGATGATGATAAAGATGTTTAAATTACTGTGTAATCTTGATTTGCAATTTGTGTAAATGACTCACCATGCTGAAACTTGTCACTGCAAGGGGTGTTACAACGATGCTCCATTCTTCCTGTTGCCATATCTACATTACCTTGCATGTTTTTTTATATTATATTGTTGTTTTCTCTTTTTTATATTTATTTTGTATATTTTACTTTTACACTTTTTTAAAATGTTTTTCATTCATTGTTTCATAATTTTTTCCTCACTTAAGTTTTTATTAAGTTTTCAGAAAGATATAAACAGAACAGTACAACAACATCAACACAAAAGAATACAGTAAGATATACAAACATAAAAAAATAACAAAAAATAACAATAAATAGTTGTCTGGAAATATTCCAATATTTACACAAGTATTTTAATTAGGCATTCATTAGTCAGTGTCATTTCCCATATAAATGTTACATTTTCCCCAGTTGTTTTTTAATATATTCTCTTGGACTGTCAAAATATATGTCCATTTTTCCATAACAAAAATGTCTTGGACAATTTCCATCCACTGTTCCTGTTTTGGAGTGTTAACATATTAAGGCAGTTTTTGGTTAAGGCTTTCTTACTTGCTGCAAGTAAAACTTTAGTCACGTTTAGTCATCATTTAATGTTATTGTGGACTATGTGGTGTTTTAGATGGATTTTGAGCATTCACATACGTTTTTCCCAAATGTCGACACTGAGTTTTTCTTGTGATATAACCGCTCAGATTAGTGTCAGTAACTTCTTAAGTGTTTTACTCATTTCTAGTCAAGAGTGAAGTGAGATGTTTGGTTCGAGATGACATGGGATGATTGACTTCTGTTTGACGGCAGAGTTTATATGGAGTGTGTTGATATAAATCTGAAGCATTTCAGTTGACTTATAACTGACAGACAGGCCACTCAGTCATTCTGTGTGAGGTAAGATGTTTTCCAGGATGTATAACCATTGTATTTCATTCATTCATTCATTCATTTATTTTTGTGAGCATGATATGCTCAAAGGGGGAAATGCAATGGAAAAATAAAAGCTCTGCTGCAACCTTTGTACTGAGATAAACAGAGCCACTAGTTACTAGTTAGACATCACATACTACTCACATGTTTTTGCAGGGCAACTGACCCTTCCGCTGTTGTCGGTGTGTCCTTGTCGCTGAGACAGTGGCTGCTTTCTCCATGTTTATCTTAGTCTAGAAGTGCTCTTCCCCACAACAAAGATAGCTGGTACGTGGCGTTCCTATGGCAGAAGGGGGAGTAGCTTGCACCTGCAGATGGGGGCTGCTCGTTTTGTCTGGTGTCAGCTGAAAACACATTCCATCTTGATATGCAAGTTGTTTGTCTGACCCTATAAAAGTTAGTGTATCTAATGCTTTGGGCTCTTTCTTGTCTTGGCGAGACTGACACTACGATCGTGCAATTTTCTGTGAATTAAAATTACTCAGAGAGACAAGACTGACTATTTTGTTTTTATCAAAATGTTTGCCACCACAAACTTGGCATTGTTAGCATGATCACTCATGTGGAGGAGGGCTTCTGGGACTCAGTGCAGCAGGTAACAGAGTGTGCATACCCTGAAGGCTGGGACTTCAACCTAAACTTACTCAGAGAGACAAGACTGACCCTTTTCTTTTTCACAAAGTTTGCCACCACACCAGTCAACTAAAGGGTCTGACCCCTTAGCCAAGGGCTAGCGAATCTAGTCATCTGTTGTCGATACATATGCAATTTATATATTTATGTTTTGTTTTTTGTTTTTTTTGCCATTTTCTGCCTTTATTTGATAGTGATAGCAGAGAGAGACAGGAAAAACAGTGGAGAGAGAAGGGATGACATGCAGCAAAGGACCGAGGCCAGATTCGAACCCAGGCTGCTGCAGTAAGGACTCAGCCTTATATGGTACGCACTCTACCAGGTGAGCTACCGGGGCGCCCATATTTTGTTATTTTTGTTTCTCTTCTACATGATCCAGGGAAATATCAAATTAAATTGCTCCTGATTTTGCCTGTCTTTTACTTTGGCATTCCTATTTCAATGCTGTATCTGCTGTTTGCTGATTTCAGAATCAGACTCAGAATCAGAATCATCTGCATGGTGACTCAGTGGTTAGCGCTGTTGCCTCACAATAAGAAGGTCCTGGTTTCTGTCCCAGGTCCTTTTTGTGTGGCATTTACATGTTCTCCCTATGTCAGTGTGGGTTTCCTCCGGGTGCTCCGGTTACCTCCCACCATCAAAAAGACATGCATGTTAGGGTTAAGGCTTCTGTCTGGGCCCCTGACCAAAGCAATGGAAAGAACTGGAGTTTGTCCCCAGGCGCTGCAGCTACCCACCACTCCTATACAACATGATGAGTTAAATCCAGAGAACACATTCATTGTAAGAATACAATGTCAACAATAAAGTGGCTTTCATTTCATTTTATTAATTTGGCCATGTATGTTTGCACATACATGGAATTTGATTCCAGTTTAGAGGTTCTAAATGTACTTACATAGAATAACATCACAACATTCTTCAGGAATATATACAAGAAATTACTATATACAGGTGAAACCGGAAGGCAATAGTGCAATGGTGCAGAGTGCAAAGATGCTGGGATAAATATGTTAATAGGTTAATTAAATACATGAGTTAGGTGGCCATGACAGAATATGCATGTATGCATACAATATAAAATATATACATCATGCATATATTTATTATGTCAATGTCAAGTGTTCATCAGAGTGACAGCCTGCAGAAAGAAACTGTTTTGGCGTACAGTGCTCCATAATGCCTACCAGAGGGGAGGAATTGGAACATGCTATGACCAGGGTGTGATGGGTCTAAGGTGATGTTGATGTTACCTGCCTGTTTCCTGACTCTGGAGATGTACTATAAGTCCTGAATGGAGGGCAGTTTGGCACCAATAATTTTCTCTGCAGTCCTGACTGTCAATTGTAGTCTGTTCCTGCCTGTGCTGTATGATGGTCGATCCAAACCAGACAGTGATGGATTTGCAAAAAACAGATTGGATAATTACAGAGGTAGAACTGAATCAGCAGTTCCTGAAGCAGTTTGAACTTCCTGAGCTGATGGAGAACGTACATCCTCTGCTTGGCCTTTTTGATGATTGTGTCTGTGTTGGATATCCACCTTAGGTCCTGGGAGATTGTGGATCCCAGAAAGCTGATGGTTTCCACAGCAGACACAGTGTTGTTGAGTATGGTGTATGTGTGTGTGTGTGTGTGTGTGTTTGTGGGGGGGGGCTCCTTCTGAAGTCCACTGTCATCTCCACAGTTTTGAGGGTGTTCAGCGCCAGATTGTTATGACCACACCAGAGAACCAGCTATTAAACCTCCTCCCATCTATTTGTAGACTCGTAACCATCCTGGATGAGGTCGATGATGGCTGTGTCATCCGCAAACTTCAGGAGATTAACAGACAGGTCACCTGAGATGCAGTCATTTGTGTAGAGGGAGAAGAGCAGAGGGGAGAGCACACGTCCCTTGGGGTGCCAGTGCTGATTGTCCGGGTGTTGGATGGGATTTTCCCTAACCTCACCAGCTTTGTCCTGTGTGTGAGGAGGTTTTTGATCCACTGATAGGTGGGGGCTTGTACAGTGAGCTGGGTGAGTTTGGAGTGGAGGATGTCTGGGATGATGGTGTTGAACGCTGAGCTGAAGTCCAGAAACAGGACCCTTGTGTATGTCCCTGGGGAGTCGAGGTGTTGGAAGATGTAGTGCAATCCCATGTTGACTGCATCCTCCACTGACCTGTTTTCTCAGTAGGCAAACTGCAGGGGATCATTCTTATTGCACACATAGTAAATGAGAGAATTCAAGAGGTTGTGCTCATGGATGTATTTTATTTTACTCAAAATGTTTCTGATAAATTTAGAACTTTTGGGTTTGGTAAACTACAGACTGACAATTACATTTCTTCTATATGCAGAAGACTGACTTTGAGAAAGTTGCTAAGACCTTTCGTGAGGATATTTTTGACTATGCAGAGGTTTGCAATTACTTCCAAAATAATGGGAACCAGTCAGTATTGGATGGTGCTATGACCATGGTGATTCAAACACTAACAACTTGCTGGAAAAGTAATTTCTTTATACACTACCGTTCAAAAGTTTGGGATCACCCAAACAATTTTGTGTTTTCCATGAAAAGTCACACTTATTCACCACCATATGTTGTGAAATGAATAGAAAATAGAGTCAAGACATTGACAAGGTTAGAAATAATGATTTGTATTTGAAATAAGATTTTTTTTACATCAAACTTTGCTTTCGTCAAAGAATCCTCCATTTGCAGCAATTACAGCATTGCAGACCTTTGGCATTCTAGCTGTTAATTTGTTGAGGTGATCTGGAGAAATTGCACCCCACGCTTCCAGAAGCAGCTCCCACAAGTTGGATTGGTTGGATGGGCACTTCTTTGAGCAGATTGAGTTTCTGGAGCATCACATTTGTGGGGTCAATTAAACGCTCAAAATGGCCAGAAAAAGAGAACTTTCATCTGAAACTCGACAGTCTATTCTTGTTCTTAGAAATGAAGGCTATTCCATGCGAGAAATTGCTAAGAAATTGAAGATTTCCTACACCGGTGTGTACTACTCCCTTCAGAGGACAGCACAAACAGGCTCTAACCAGAGTAGAAAAAGAAGTGGGAGGCCGCGTTGCACAACTGAGCAAGAAGATAAGTACATTAGAGTCTCTAGTTTGAGAAACAGACGCCTCACAGGTCCCCAACTGGCATCTTCATTAAATAGTACCTGTTAGAGCCTGTTTGTGCTGTCCTCTGAAGGGAGTAGTACACACCAACTCAGACTTGGTTGATGTGTCAATAAAAGTCTTTTTGAAGGATCCTCATCTCATTGACTGTTTTGCAATTTCTGTGTATCATTGGCCACCACAGAGAAAACTTGGCGCCATGAACAGGATTGGAAAAAGCAAGCTGCCTGGACGCAGGATGGGCTCAGCTCTGAACTCCTCACAGAAAAGTGGCCACTAAAAGGTAGTAAGCAATATTTTGCTTTATTATAAATATTTCTGTGAGGAGATTAGTGCTGAGATGCCCATTATCTGCACCGATAAGAGCTGCTTCTAAAAAGCTTACCGAATTTAATGGACAAATTAAAGAGAAAAGGGTCCTTTTGGATGCAGTTAACATTTGTAAATAAGAGAGTGAAGCGTCTATCTTAGAAAGATAGGCACAAGATACGGTAAAGTATTTTGTTGAACAGTATATAGGGATATATAGTAGTGTTTGCAAAATACAGTGTCTCAGGGCACGGTACAGTATCAAGAAACAATAAGAAATGTTTGATACAGTGTCCAGCAAGACCTAGCTCAGGTGAATTAGACGTCTATTTAGGTAAACAGGGACAAATACGGTATAGTGTCAGGACATAACAATACACCCAGATACAGTATCTAAATCCTCTAGCCTGAAGGATAATAAGCTTGTAGATAAAAGCCTGGGTGAGCCCTAAATCGGTCTGCAGTCTTGTAAAACCAACAGAAGGGCTGAGCCACACTCCAGGTTGACTCTCGCTGAGGGACGTGTGACCCACGACACCCAATAAGGGAGAGTGCCTGTGGACGCCCCTTCTGAAGGCTGGAGAGAAATAGAGGAAAGGTGACAAGGTTATCTGAGCCAGCCCGATAAGCCTGTGTGATCCATAGAAACTCCGGGAAGGAGCCAGTGCCTGACCTCTAAAAAAAAAAAACAATACTTTTTTTGTGCAAGACTGTCGGACCTGAGTCAGGCCCCTTTATAGATAACAAACTAGTAGAAAAGAAATGATAAAAGGAGAGGAGGAAATAAAAAAAATAAAAGAACAGTCAAGATTAGGAGTAAAAAATTCTTTGGAGTCTTTGGGCAATAATGTCTGTGAATGTTCTCATTTGGGCAATAATCTGTGATTTTGTTCTGTGTAATAATATGGAGATGAGTGCAAGCTAAGATGGAAGAGTAAAATAGACAAAAGAAGATATAGGAGAATAGATAGCTGAGGGATTAATTGAAGGCAATAATAGAAAAAAATTGTTGATAAAAACAAAAGTATTTAGAGGCCATTTCTAGAAAGAGCAGTTTTATTCTGACGTGAGGTCCTAGGTGACGGAAATAAGCAATCACTATTACAGAATTTTACTACATCAACTGGGATAGCTCAGTTTGAATAAGAGTGGCCAAAATTCCAGTGGAATGCATTATTCAATTATTTGTGGAAGCCCCATAGGATAGAACCTGTGTTAGCGAAAGTCCAAGAAATGGGAGAAAATGGAAAATCCCAAAATCTGGCATAGCTTGGAAAAAAAACTTCATCAAGGTATTGATCTCCATGTCCATAAGAGCCACACCTCAGGTAATAAGACTGTCAGAACAGGTAATGGCACTAATGAGCCAGGAAGACCTAAAAACGGACATTCTCTCTAAAGTACCACAACAACTCTGGTCACAGCATGACATGGATGTAGGTCTGGTCCAATCAGCTCAACCAGTAGAAATTAACCTTAAGCCAGGATGCAGACCACTTAGAATCAAACAGTATCCAATGAAACCTGAGGCTGAAGAAGGTATTTCCAAAACCATTGATGGACTCATAGGCTGGAGTTTTGATAAAAACCAGCTCTCCAGCCAACACACCAATCCACCCTATGTTAAAAGCAGACACATCTAAATATAGTTTAGTCCATGACTTACAAGCAATCATTGAAATAGTGGAAGACTATATGATGTGGAAGTTCCAAATCCTTACACTTTGCTGACAAATGTGCCGCCATCCTCATGATATTACACGGTGATTGACCTATGTTCAACATTTTTTAGCATCCCTTTGAGCATGAAATCTCAATATCTGTTTGCATTTACTTACTGTGGGCAACAGTACACATATACAAGGCTGCCACTGGGATTTAAACACTCCCCTCATGTCTTCAATCAGGTGCTGAAGGAAGTTTTGGATGTGTTAGTTGAAAAAGTAGCGAGTACGGTCATACAGTACGTTGATGACTTAATCATCTGGTCAGACACCATAGAGTAGTGTCATAAAGACTCTGTCCTAGTCCTGCAGGAGTTGGCTAAGAGAGGACACAAGGCGTCCCAGAAAAAAACTGCAGTATTGTCAGCCAGAAGTAGAATTCCTGGCCAGAATACTGAGTAACGGGCAGAAACAAATATCCCCTACTCAATTAGAAAGGACTGCTAGGGCACCCAAGCCTCAAATGGTCAGTCAAATGATGACATTTCTGGGCATGACAGGTTACAGCTCAGATTGGATAAATGATTATACAGCTATTACAGGCCCACTGCACAGTTTGATTAAGGCTGAAGGAATTGAAAAGTTACATGCTCCCCTAACATGGACACCAGATGGGGAAACGGTGTTTGTGACTGTAAAACAACTGCTACAGCAGACACCGGCCTTAGCACTTCCTGATTATACAAAACCATTTTACCTGTAGGTTTCCCACAGACAAAATCATGCAACAGCTATTCTTAAGTAGCACACAGGCATGGGAAGCAAAAAAAAAATCTGTAACATATTACTCCACTGCATTATCACCACTGGAACAGGGACAGCCACCCTGTTATCAAGGTTTAGCTGTAACCTACCTGATGTATGAAAATGCATCCACTATCACTATGGGATATGAAGTGCAAATTCCTACTCATCACAAATTGGCAAATTTGATTTAAAAAGGCAAATTTGTACTTACTACCCAAAGATTGAAAGCCTATTACAATCTGCTCCAGTACTTACATGTGAAAATTAAACATTGTCAGACAGTCAACCCGGCTGATTCAATCCTGCTACTAACAGATGGGATACCACACAATTGTGATACAGTGGTAAACACATTTTCAAAGCTACGCATGGATTTGCAAGCCGAACCTATAGCGGATGCTGATTTGTGCTACTTTGTAGACGACTCCTGTTATAGGGGCAATGATGGGTTAAAAGTGGGATATGCGGTAATCCAAATGGATGAAACTGAGTGTCCAGTAACAGCCAAAGCAGAACAATGCATGCAACTTTGCTCTGCCCAATGGGTGGAGCTAATTGCCTTAACTGAAACATGTCTGTTAGCAGAAAATAAGTCAGTTACAATTTATACAGACTCTGCTCATGCAAATGGCGTGTGTCAGCTGTTTGGATCAGTATGGAAATCAAGAGGGTTCAAGAAGACTGATGGTTCACCAAGAAGACTGATGGTTCCCTGAGGTTTCTTCCTGTTTTTTCTCCCTGTTAAAGGTTTTTTTTTTTTTTTTTTAGGGAGTTGTTCCTTATCCAATGAGAGGGTCTAAGGACAGGATGTTGTGTTGCTGTAAAGCCCACTGAGGCAAATATGTAATTTGTGATATCGGGCTATACAAATAAAATTAACTTAACTTGACTTAACTTCACCCACACAGCATCATGAGCAAGTTATAATAATAATAATAATAATAATAATAATAATAATAATAATAATACATTTTATTTGTGGGTGCCTTTCAGAGCACTCAAGGACACCTTACAGAACATATCAAAAAACAAGCAGCACTGCATCAGACAGCATAAAATCAAAACAAAGCAGGGTAAGACAATAAAACCTTAACACAACAGATACATATAAAATCATCATCTGCACAAAACTCAATGAAGCATGGATCAGACTGAATATGCCAGTTTGAAAGGGCATGTTTTGAGATGGGATTTGAAGGTTGAAAGAGAGTCAATGTTGTGGATTTCTTGTGGGAGAGAGTTCCGTAGGCGGGGGGCAGAATGATTGAATGCTCTAGTCCCCATGGTAGTCAAGTGGGCCGGTGGTGTAGTCAGTTGGAGAGCAGATGAGGATCTGAGAGCGCGGGAGGGCGTGTAGATATGAAGGAGTTTGGAAAGATATGAACGAGCTAGGTTATTAAGGGCCTTAAAGGTGAAGAGTAGGATCTTGAAGTCAATATGGTATTTAACAGGGAGCCAATGGAGTTGCTGAAGAACAGGAGCGATATGATGTATGGAAGGAGTTCTGGTAATGATATGGGCAGCTGAATTCTGGACCAATTGAAGTTTAAAAGTTTATAGCACTGATAGAGGTGATGACCAAAACAAATACCAATTATAAAATGCAAAGCACACAAAAAAAAGACAAATCTAAGGAAACAATTGGAAACTGCTGCAGACGAGGCCGCCAAACAGGCTGCAACCTCATCAGTCACAGCGCAATTGGCATTAATGGCAGAAATTACAACAGAAATCACAGAAAAGGATATTGCTTATATCCAAGCGGCAGCATCAGATGCAGAGTGGTTGCTATGGCAACAAGGGGGGGGGCTTCCCAAGACTCAGAGCATATTGAGAAATTATGAAGGTCTCCTGGTTGTAACAGTTGACCTACTCTCCCTAGTGATTTTGGATGTGTGTGGTATTGACCATTGTGCAGGGGGGGGGGGTACTAAGGAAAATAGCACAAATGAGATTCTGGTCACCAAAATTACAAATGCAGATAGATGCAGTACTAGGACAATGTGATATCCGCATAAAAAAACAATGTTAGAAAAGGCATAACTACCCCAATTGGACACATCCCTATTCCAGAGGGACCATTTAAGCACGTCAGAATGGATTTTGTAGACATGGTAAAGTCAATTCAGGCAACAACAAAAAAAACATGCTGGTAGTGGAGGATTGATTCAGTGGATGAGTTGAAGCCACTCCAGACAAACATCAGAGTGCTGACACAGCCATTTTTTTTTTTTAATGTAGAGAAGTAATCCCTAGATTTGGGATACCATCTATGATCATCTCAGACAATGGTAAGGCCTTTGTACAGAAAACTATTAAAGGAATGTATCAGAAGTTAGTGATAAAGCAAAGGCTAGGACATACCACCCTCAATCACAAGGGATGTTAGAAAGGGTGAATGGAACAATAAAAGCCAAGTTAAATAAGATATGTGCTGATACTAAACAGAACTGGGTGGATGCATTACTGCTCGCATTAATGGCGTATAGGTCCCAGACTAACTGTAAAATGAAACTAACCCTGCATAAATGCTAACGGGCCGGCCCATGCCTACACCACTGTATAGATGCATCCAAATGAGACCTAACTTGGGGTATTGGAAAGTGAAATAAAATCGTATGTGAAGCAACTGCCTAATGTCCATCGCATTATCTAGCAACAGGAAAAGAGTAAGGAGAAGGAGTGGTCTATAGACCAGGTCTCAAACTAAATCCAGCCAGGCGACCAGAGGTGGCCACCCCAGCTTCATAAAGTAAAAGTCCTACCATGTATTTGTTCTAGCCATTCACTAAACAAGGGGATTTACCTGGCTGAAGCATTGTGCTAATGAAATTCAGCTGGTGTAGTGCATCGGTGGAACAAATACATGGCAGGACTTTTACTTTCTGAAGCCGGATTGTCCACCTCTGCAGGTGACTACATCTACGTGAGAGTCTTCAGGAAGAATCGGAACTCCCCGAGATGAGAAGGACCATATTGAATGGTGAGAGCTTCAGCGACTGCAGTCCAAGTAGAGGGATGCCCAACATGGTATCATCTAAACAACTGCATCTGAGCACCACAAGATGAGGAAGCCACATCTGCTGAGATCACAGGGGTGGACTCAACACAGGAAGAAGAGGATGACAGCTAGCCACGAAGTGACTCAATGAGGTAGCCTTAGCATGTTGAAAATAAGGAGGGTACAGGGAAGGCATTTACAAATGGATTTTATTGAGCTAACATCCAGCGAAGGGAAAAGGTATTGTTTGGTGATCGTTGACATGTTTTCCAAATGGGTTGAAGTGTTCCCTACATCAAAACAGGAGAAAAATCAGTAGTGATAATGGCATACCCTTTGTCAATGCAGCCTTAAAGCAAGTAGGAGAATACCTAGGCATAAACATGAGACAACACTGTACCTACCACCCAGCTAGCGGAGGAGCAGTTGAAAGGGAAAAAGGCATGATGAAAAACAAACTGGCCAAATGCTGTGAAGATACAGGTTTGACATGGGCAAAGGCTCTCCCTATTGTGTTAATTCATATGCGAGCAAGGATCAGAAGAAGGAGTGGATTAAGCCCTTTTGAGATTTTGTTAGGGAGACCATTCAACATTGGGATTGGACCTGTTAAAAGGCAACTCCCACAAACTAGCCATTGTGAAGATGAAATGTTGCGTTATTGTGCAGACCTCTCCTCAGTGCTTTCTGATATCCACAAGCAGGTTAAAGTAGTCCTTCCTCAGCCAGCAACCAGACCACTACATAACTTGAGGCCAGGGGACTGGATAGTGGTGAAGGACCTAAAAAGGAAGTATTGGAAGCAACGGAGGCGGACCGGGCCACTCCAGATCCTATTGGCAACAGAAACAGCGGAGATGACAGCACAACAACGCCTGACACTCAGAAAGAGAACTCATCTGTCTCCAAATTTGTAACTGGTGCATAGGGAAGGGTGAGAAACCGGACAAAAATTAGGGTGACAGTGACGTTACTCTACTGTAAGTGAGAATGGCACTCCGAGTAGACTGGATTTTGCCCTATCATAAAAAGGATGAGTATTTATGAAAAATGAAGGGGAAAAAAACACTGCATATGATATACTGTATGAAAGACATTATCAGGGCTGATCACCGCTAGAGAATCTAACAGTGCTTAAGAACAGACAAAAAGTGAGAAATAATGAGAATAAAGGTAAGAGTGTGAGAGTGTTAAGAGTCAAATTGGAAGTGAAGGAAAAAACATGTGAAGGAAGGAAAAATAAAGTTTTTAAAGCAAGGTTGAAGCCTTGTAGGCTTCAAAGGAGGGAAAAATATGGTATTGTAGAGGAGCTCAAGCAGGAGTCGTGACAACTTTCTCTTTCGGCTACACAACGTGCACCATTTATTCCTTCCACCATTACAACTACAACAAAAAACCCACGCAGCGGAAGTGTACCACTGTGAACCCGAACCGAGAAAACGGCAGCTGCAAACAAACGTTCCTACCAGCTCAATAAGGGGAATTATGTATCCCTATAACCACTACACACGTCCCCCCAGAATTTGCCTTAATACGAAAAGTCAGTGTGGCGAGGGGGGCGGATCTCTCTGCCTCAACGGCTCCGCTGCACAGGAGCTGGGGGCTGGTTAACCGCAGGCAAAGCAGCAGAGTCCTCACAGCTGGACCAGGGAAAGGGAGGGGCTGGGGAAGCAGGGGGCGGCTCACCGGGAGAGGGGGGCAGGGCCAGGGGGCGCCCCCGCCGTGGGGGCAGGGCAAGACCAACAGGGCGGTCTAAGTCCAGGTGAGCAGGCTTCACAGAAACCCGCTCCAGCCTGCTGCCAACCTCCACCACAAAGTGCTTATCTCCAGTGTCCCGTACCCGAAATGGGCCGTTGTAGGGTGGCTGCAGGGGACCGCGGTGCGCGTCGTGACGGATGAAAACATACTCCGCCGACCGCAGCTCCGTGCGGACATAGGACTGAGAGCCGCCATGCTGAGAAGTGGGAACCGGTGCAAAAGCCCTGGCTTCCTCCTGCAGCGCAGTCCGTTGGCAGCTGGTGGACCAGGGAGCTGTGGCGATGGGAAGGAAATTCCCCGGGACCCGAAGTGGCTGTCCGTAGACCAGTTTGGCGGATGAGGACCTGAGGTCCTCCTTGGGGGCTGTCCTGAGCCCAAGCATGACCCAAGGCAGTTTGTCGACCCAGCGGTCGTCCTTGAGGGTAGCCCGCAATGCGGCCTTCATCGAGCGATGGAACCTCTCGACCAATCCATTCGCTTGAGGGTGATACGCTGTGGTGCGATGGAGCCTCACTCCTAAACCCACGGCAATCTCCTCCCAGAGCGCTGACGTGAATTGCGGCCCTCTGTCCGAGGAGAGGTCAGATGGGGTGCCAAAGCGGGCGACCCAGGTTCCGATGAACGCTCGGGAAACCTCAGGCGCTGTCGTGACGAAAGCGGGACGGCCTCTGGCCATCGCGTGGCCCTGTCGACCATGGTGAGCAGGTATGTGAAACCACGGGAGGGGGGTAGGGGGCCTACCAGGTCCACATTCACGTGGTCGAACCTCCTCTCAGGTACCATGAAAGGTATCAGGGGCGCTTTGACGTGCCGGAGCACTTTGGAGTGTTGGCACTCCATACAGGTGTCAGCCCAGTCCCTCACATCCTTTTTGAGTCCACACCAGACAAACTTTGCCGCCACCAACCTCTGTGAAGGCTTTCTGCCAGGGTGAGACAGCCCATGGACTGCGTCGAAGACCCGCCTCCAAGCAGTCGGAACGACGGGTCGGGGCTGACCCGTAGAGACGTCGCACAGGAGCGTGGCGCCGGCGTCGTCGAAAGCCACATCCTCCAACTGCAGCCCTGTGACGGCGGTCCTGCATGCCTGCACTCCTGGGTCGGTGGCCTGGTCAGCCGCCATCTGGCTGTAGTCGAGTCCCAAATGGGCGGCACCAGCGATGGCCTGGGAGAGACAGTCGGCGACCGGGTTGGACTTCCCAGCGACATGCCTCACGTCGGTGGTAAACTCAGAGATGTAGGCCAACTGTTGCTGCTGGCGGGCTGACCACGGCTCTGCCACCTTGGCCATCCCCAACACCAGCGGTTTGTGATCGACGAAAGCCGTGAACTGACGGCCTTCCAGTAGGAAACGAAAGTGCCTAACAGCGAGGAAAAGGCCAAGCAGCTCACGATCAAAGGTGCTGTATTTGCGCTCTCTCAGGTTCAACTGCCGGCTGAAGAAGGCAAGCGGCTGCCACGCGCCGCTCACCCACTGCTCGTAAACCGCGCCGACGGCGTAGTCCGAAGCATCTGTCGTGATGGCGATGGGCGCTCCAGACACAGGGTGTGCCAGCATCGCCGCGTCAGCCAGGGCGGCCTTCACATCCTTAAAAGACTTGTCCCTCTCTGCAGACCAGTCCACAGCGTGTTTGGGGGCTGTGCCCTTCAGAGCCTCATATAGGGGGCGGAGGAGATCGGCATCCCGAGGGATGAACCGGTGGTAGAAGGACACCATGCCAATCAACTCCCGGAGGGACTGGGCCGTGTGTGGGCGTGGAAAGTCTTCGACGGCCTCCACCTTAGATGGAAGGGGGGCCGCCCCGTCCTTGGTGACCCGGTGGCCCAGGAAGTCGATGGTGCTCAGACCAAACTGGCATTTGGCCGGGTTAACTATCAACCCGTGCAGGCTGAGCCTCTCGAAAAGGGCTCTGAGGTGGGACAAGTGCTCGGACACGGAGGTGCTAGCGACCAGGATGTCATCCAGGTACACAAAGAGGAAAGGCAGGTCCCGCAACACTGAGTCCATGAGGCGTTGGAAGGACTGCGTGGCGTTCTTGAGCCCAAACAGCATGCGCAGGAACTCGAACAGTCCAAACGGAGTTGTCACAGCCGTTTTGGGGACATCAGCGGGATTGACGTGCACCTGGTGGTATCCACGGACAAGGTCCACCTTGGAAAAGATCACTTTCCCAGCCAGGTGGGCGGAGAAATCTTGGATGTGAGGGACCGGGTAGCGGTCCGGTGTTGTTGCGTCATTGAGCCGACGGTAGTCACCACATGGACGCCACCCACCGCCAAGTTTAGGCACTATGTGGAGGGGTGAAGCCCACGGGCTGCTGGAGCGACGGATGATGCCGAGGCGCTCCATGTTCTCAAACTCCGCCTTGGCGACAGAGAGCTTGGTCGGGTCGAGGCGCCGAGCTCGGGCATGCACCGGCGGGCCAGTGGTGACGATTTGGTGCTCAACCCCATGTTTGGTCGTAGATGACGAGAATGTGGGCTGACTGAGGTCAGGGAACTCAGAGAGAAGATGGAGAAACACGTCCTCGTTGGAGAGCACGCTGGACAGCCTGACGGAGCCTGTATCGCTGAGTGCACACGCGTGTGAAGCGAAGATGACGGCGTCAATCAGGCGTCGATTCCTGACGTCCACCAGCAGCCCATGAGCACAAAGAAAATCTGCACCGAGGAGGGGAAATGCCACGTCGGCGGTGACAAAATCCCAGCTGAACCGCTGTCCATTAAAACACATGTCAATGTGCCTCGTGCCGTACGTACGGATAGAGCTGCCGTTAGCAGCTTCCATTGGAGGGCCGTGAGCGCCCGACAGGGCGTCCACACTCGATGCAGGTACGACACTCCTCTGCGCCCCAGTGTCGCATAGGAAACGCCGCCCCGAGATGGACTCTTGCAGGAAAAGTAGCCTGTTGTCCTCCACGCCGACGCCCATGGCCACTAGTCAGCGCCGGCCTTGGCGTTTCCCGACGAGCTGAAATTGCACGGGGAGTTGCACTTTTTTGCCTTGGCCCCGAACTTTGCATGGTAAAAGCACAGGCCGGGCTCCTGTCGCCGACCGGGGGTTGCCGCGGCGACCACCATGGAGCCACCAGGTGGTGGGCGTGTGGGGGTGGGCAGGGGTGAGCGCGGACGCGCAGTGCTGCTTTTGGCTGGCCAGCAAGAACTTGTCAGCTTCTTCAGCTAGCTTGCGGCAATCGGCAATGCTGGTGTTAGCCAAAGCGGTCCGCACCTGAGCAGGCACTTGTCGCAGAAACAGGTGGACAAAGAGGAAATCAGGTGTGTGCGCCGGTCCCAGCAGATTCAGCATTTTGTCCATGAGCTCGGATGGCCTGCTGTCACCCAAGCCTTGCAGAGAAAAGAGACGGTGGGCCCTCTCGGCGTCGGAAAGTTCAAAAATCCTTAAGAGGTGGTCTTTGAGCCCCTTGTATTTGTCTGCCGCCGGAGGATTTGTAAGGAGACTCACCACTCTAGTTGCAGTCGAACACCCGAGCGCCGATACCACGTAGTAGTATTTAGTAGCATCATCTGTTATTTTGCGGATAGCAAACTGCGCTTCCGCCTGGGCGAACCATGTCGTTGCCGATGACTCCCAGAACTCTGGCAATTTGAGAGAAACCGCGTTGATTTCGTCAACCATGTTCGTTCGAAAGATTGTCTCTGATAACTACCAAGAGACAAACGTCGGGGTCACCAGTGTAGAGGAGCTCAAGCAGGAGTCGTGACAACTTACTCTTTCGGCTACACAACGTGCACCATTTATTCCTTCCACCGTTACAACAACAAAAAACCCGCGCAGCGGAAGTGTACCACTGTAAAACCGAACCGAGGAAACGGCAGCTGCAAACAAAGATTCCTACCAGCTCAATAAGGGGAATTATGTATCCCTATAACCACTACAGTATTACATATCAGGGAATGTGTTTGTATCTGTTATTTCATGTGACTATAGTGACAAGCAAATGTGGCAAGAAGCAAAAGGCTATAAAACAAGGACAAAAGGTTATTAGAAGATGAACTTATTTATTCCCAATGGCAGAATTAGTGAAATTCTATTATGTACGTGTAACCATTATTATTATTATTATTATTGTTAGAATGTCAAGACAACCATTAAAGTCAGTCGGTGTAACCCTTATTATTCCAAAAGTAGTGTAACCGAGCTATTTTCTCGCCCGGTACGGGATTCGATACGGGGTGTACTGCACCACAAGGCGACATCACTAACCGCAGGGCTAAAGGGTCAGACCTGTTAGTTAGGGGCTAACTTGTCTTATTAGTAGTTTACAGTCGTCACCCTCTCCCGAAAGTGCGCCCTCGCGCTTTGTAATTTCCGCGCTCCGAAGAGACTTCTGAGGATCTGCACACTTCCGGATCCCACCAATGTAACCGAGCTATTTTCTCGCCCGGTGCGGGATTCGATACGGGGTGTACTGCACCACAAGGCGACATCACTAACCGCTCGGCTAAAGGGTCAGACTCGTTAGTTAGGGGCTAACGTGTATTATTAGTAGTTTACAGTAGTAGTAGTAGTAGAATGTCAAGACGGCCATTAGCATGTCAAAGGGGATTGATTGAAGACATCCTTGCGTCCTTGCGTCGATAGAGGAAGCCTGCTCCACCAATATGTCCTGATCAAAAAGGTCCCTGATTAAAAACAGGATGTTGATTAATGCAAGTAGGTTGTTTACTAGATTTGTAAATGGTATAAAGAGAGGGAGGCTTCTGTTTGAACTTCAGTTGCACTGCAGACCATTTCAGACTTTGTTGACGTGTCAATAAAAGTTTTATTTGAAGGTCCTCATCTCATTGACTTTTGTAATTTATCTGTATCATTGGCCACCACACCAACCTACATACAATTCCCAACAAATAGAAAGACATTTTATTTGAAATATACACTTACATATTATAGCACTATTTTCCTGAAGGTTGGATGGTTTACATTTACTGTATGTTTTAAAATGTTTAAATGCTTTTCTCATATTAGACTTGTGTCAATAACGATGTATCAATGTATCAAACAACAAGACACAAAACATAATTTCTTCAGCAAAATTCAAGCTTAAAAGAGGGTAAATATGTTTAGTAAAACAGCTTTTTTTCTCAGCAAATGTAAATGACCTGACTTTTAATTGGCTGAAAACGCATTGCTTTTTTTTCTACAGCTTTTTTCTGCTTCCTTGTTCTTTCCCTTTACTGAGCCTTTCTGATTTTTTTCCTTTTAAAATTATTATTCACTCTATTTACTTTTTTCTTTGACACTTATGATTTGTTTGATATCCATCCCATCCATTATCTGTTTCATATACAAATATGGGTGTGACCATTAACTAGAATTTCAAAGGCCGTGTGAGGATTTAGGAATGTTTGCACTCTTACCCTATAGTGTTTTTCCCAGTTCCTGTCTGAATTTTGCTCATATATTGAGTCACATGCCCATTCAGCTTACCTGCTATGATGCCTAACAAGATCTTCCAAGTTGCGGAGAGGGAGGTTATTTTTCGGCTGATAGTGTGAAGGTGTTGTACCCTTGTGGGGGTCCTTCATGATCAGTATTGTTCTCCCCTGTGTTAGCAAGTCAGGGTGAGACCCTGATGTTAGCAGCTGGTTCATCTGTGTTGTCAGGCATTCATGAAGTGTTTTTAGCTTCTTCACCCAGTAGGCATGAATCATGCCAGAGTCTGGTGCAGTCCAGCTCTTAATGTTTGTTGGATGTCAGCCACAGTGATGGTAACAAGTTCTTGTTCTGGGTTATTGCTGTGGTCTGCTCTTAGGTCCACCAGCCGCTGGTCATTGGTGTTGTGCAATGCCTGCTTTTCCCATATATCCTTCCAGTATTGCTCAGTCTCTGCTCTGGGTGTGTCTGATGTTGTTCTGATGTGGTTCTTTGGGGAACAGACCATTTCCTCTTTTGGTTTCTGCTGGTCTGCTGGTCTAGTGTATCTCTTCAGCCTGGTGGCCAGAGCTGTGAGACTTTGTTTGGCAGTTTCCAGGGCCTCATTTATGGACATGTTGTTGTACTTATTTAGATGATTGACTACAAAGGAGGGGAGAAAGATAACAAACATAACATGGAAGGAACAACTAAATTGATTTTTAAACACAGTCTCCACTAAATACAAATATGTTGCAAACAGCTCATCCAACATCAGCTGGGGAAAAGCCTGGGAGCCCAGGCCCAGGTATTTCCAGTTGGCACTTATGATCCCCTGCCCCACATACCAGGTATCTGCAAAACAGGTAAGAAAGGAATAACTGGCAAATAATGGCAGGGGTCATCACACGACACATTGCAAATGTAAGCTTAAGATTATGTTAATGTTATGTTGTTGATCCAACCCTTTGCCTACAGTATAGCTGGTTTGTTAAGAGTTTCTTCAGATTTTCTTTTGAACCTGTTTGCCATCCTTCTGTCTGAATGCAGGTTTTTTATAACCTGAAAATAAATCTCTGTCTTGCAGTGACGAACAGTAAGTCACCCATATGAAGATTTTTTACTCCAGATAAAAAAAAACTAAACTGATATTTGAGTCAATGAAAGAGCCTAAAAATCAGGAGAGATCAATGTTAGAGATTAAAAAAAACTATCTAATGCTGCAAGTGCAGCCAAAAAGATTTAGCTATGTTATTACAGATTGTGTTACACACACACACACACACACACACACACACACACACATATATATATACACACACACACACACACACACACACACACACATATATACACACATATATACACACATATATACACACACACACACACACACACACACACACACACACACACACACACACACACACACACACACACACTATATGGACAAATGTATTTGGGCACCTGGCCATTACACCTACAGGAGCTTTTATGACATCCCATCCTAAATCCAAAGGCACTAATATGGAGTTGGTCTCCCCTTTGCAGCTATAACAGCTTCCACTCTTCTGGTGAGGCTTTCCACAAGATTTTTGAGTGTGTCTGTGGGAATTTTTGCCCATTCATCCAGAAGAGCATTTGTGAGGTCAGGCACTGATGTTGGACGAGAAGACCTGGCTCGCAATCTCCATTCTAGTTCATCCCAAAGGTGTTGGATGAGGTTGAGGTCAGGGCTCTGTGCGGGCCAGTCAAGTTCTTCCACACCAAACTCACCCAACCATGTCTTAATGGACCTTGCTTTGTGCACTGGGGTACAGTCATGCTGGAACAGAAAAGGACCCCCCTAAACTGTTCCCACAAAGTTGGAAGCACAGAATTGTCGAAAATGTCTTGGTATGCTGAAGCATTAAGATTTATCTTCACTGGAACTAAGGGGCCGAACCCAACCCCTGAAAAACAACCCCATACCAGTATCTCTCCTCCACCAAACTATAAAGTTGGCACAATGCAGTCAGGCAGGTAATGTTCTCCTGGCACCTGCCAAACCCAGACTCGTACATCAGACTGTCAGATAGAGAAGCGTGATTCGTCACTCCACAGAACACGTTTCCACTGCTCCAGAGTCCAGCGGTAGCGTGTTTTACACCACTCCATCTGACGCTTGGCATTGTGCTTGGTGATGTAAGGCTTGCATGCAGCTGCACAGTGATGGAAACCCATTCCATGAAGCTCCCGGTGCAGTTTTTGTGCTGATATTAATGCCAGAGGAAGTTTGAAGCTCTGCAGTTATTGAGTCAACAGAGCGTTGGTGACTTATACGCACTGTGCGCCCCAGCACTCGTTGACCCCGCTATGTGACTAACTAACTTTTCTGTTGGCCTTTCACAGAGCGGAACATGCACGCCATATGAGGGGGGTACTGTGCTTTTCAAGAGGCTTAGAGTTAATGTCGGGAGTGCAGACAATAAGTTCAGAATTGAGTGAACAGTTGAAGGCAGCTGAATTTTGGGGCGTGCTCTTTGATGGATCAGAAGACTTAACACAAGTGAAGCAAGAAATTCTGTACATTGTGTCTGTGTCTAGCTATGGAGAGTTTACCTCAGATTTCATTGGATTAATTAATTTGAGTGTGAACCAAGCCGCACAATAATGAAAGGACTGGAGCAGCACTTCCATACTTGTGGTTAAGGGGATCAGTGGAAGACGAAGTTGGTCCCGGTGTGTACAGACGGAGCAGCAGTCAACGTTTGAGTTTACAATGGGGTCGTTCCCAAATTGTGTCAGATGGTGGTGATCAGGGATTCCCTTGTGCATAGACTGTGTACTGCCCACACCCTCGAGAACTGCACAGTCAGCTGATTGCATGGTACCATACTGTGAGACATTTAATCGCTCCGTTGTCAAGTTGCTGAACTTGTATTTACAGAGAGGGGGAGCAAAAAGAACTGAACAAATAAAGAACATATATGATGAGAATGACATTGCCTTTGTGAAACTAGGAAAGTTTCACACCATCGGATGGTCTGCATGGATGCAAGATGCTCTGTTGAAAATATGGAGGCTATTACCTGACATTCAAATTCAAGTGGCTACAAGTGATGACAGGGACCTAAAACATATTTGCACATATCGTTTTCAGTGTTTCCTAGCCAACCTGCTTGACACTGGAAACATTTTACAGTTCACCTCTCTCGGGTTCTAGCAAGTTAATTGACTATTGGTGAATGCAATGATGAGCTCATGGTAGCTGCTGAACAGCTGACATTATTGCTTGACAGTAAAGGCAAGTACAGGAAAGATACTGTTTCAAATGCTGATGCTGACAGGGACAAGGCTGATGAATTGAGAGGTCTAATTCATGAGTTTGAAAGCAGATATGAATCCCTTAATGAATGTGCTGATAATGTGAGGGATAGGTTTCCTCCAAAATTTTGTCAAGGTCTTCAAAAAAGTAGTCTCGTTTTGAAACTGTGTTCTGATCTCTCTCTGATTGATGCATGGCACTTTTTTGAATCCTGATATACAGGCTGTTACTTGGTCTAATAAGAACTTGTCCACTCGGTCCAGAATTGACCTATTTTTAATTTCATCATCTGTTCTTCGTCTTGTAAAGTATGTTTCTCATTCTTTTGCTTCGTTGTCAGATCATAAGCAAATTATTCTAAAGCTTGGTGGTCTACAGAATACTCCAAAATTAAGAGGCTACTGAGAACTCAATGTAACCCATCCAGAAATAATAGGTTAAAGAAAAAGAAACTTATTTAAAAACTATATAAGTTATAAACATTAATTTGTTTTAAGTTCATGTTTTATTTTATTTCATATTATAGTTATGGTTTATTACTTCCAGCTTGTCAGAAAGCTTTTGAGGAGATCATTGGGAAACTAACATCATCCCCAGTCCTAGGGTTTGCAGACCCTAAGTTACCCTATACTCTCCATACGGATGCTAGCACGACATGCCTTGGTGCGGCATTGTACCAGGAGCAGGATGGGCAGAGTCGTGTTATTGCTTATGCAAGTAGAGGTCTGTCAAGATCTGAGGCTCGGTATCCAGCCCACAAGCTGGAATTTCTAGCCTTGACATGGGCTATAACGGAAAAGTTTCATGACTACTTGTACGGCAACACTTTCACAGTGGTAACCGACAATAATCCACTCAGGTACATACTTACCACTGCCAAGCTTGATGCTACCAACTATCGCTGGTTGGCTGCCCTGTCCACCTTCTCATTCGACATTAAATATCGGGCTGGAAAGCAGAACCAGGATGCTGATGGTCTGTCAAGGAGACCACAGGTTTTATTGGCCTAAGATGTCATCAGATGTTGAGTCAAACATCAAAACCTGTGCAAGATCTGTTAAAAGGAAAAGTCAGCCAGAAAGGGCTGCACCTCTGGTCAGTATCCAAACCAGCCGTCCTATGGAACTCATCTGTACAGATTAATTTGTGTGTGTGTGTGGTTATTACACTCTGTCCTTAGATCCTCCCGAACCTAAAGCATTGTGCATCCCAAGAGTGGGTTACATCAACAACACCCTTCTTAAGAGAGCCCCTTTAATGACAGTGTTAAAAAGTTAGTTAATGAAATATTTATTGATAACACAAATTGTGAATATAAACAAAAATGGGAGTATTCTAAGTACATGATTAGAGGTGTTGCTATAAAGAGAAGTAAAGAGTTAAAAGCCCTTAAAAGTAAAACAGAGTCTAACTTATTAAACAGAATAAATGTCCTCTTATCTAAGACTAGAAAAGGACTTGTACCGATTGGCTAGACAGAGGGGACCGACCTGCGAAGGATGTGCAACAAGTTAGGGCGATCAAGGATAGAGATGGAAATGAGTTGACAAGAAAGGAGAGTGTGCTGAAAAGGTGGAAGGAGTACTTTGAGGGGCTGATGAATGAAGAAAATGAGACAGTGAGAAGGTTGGTTGATGTAGAGATAGTGAATCAGGAAGTTCAGTGGATTAGCAAGGAGGAAGTGAGGGCAGCTATGAAGAGGATGAAGAGTGGAAAGGCAGTTGGTCCTGATGACATACCTGTGGAGGTATGGAGATGTTTAGGAGAGATGGCAGCGGGGTTTTTAACTAGATTGTTTAACACAATCTTGGAAAGTGAGAGGATGCCTGAGGAGTGGAGAAGAAGCATACTGGTACCGATTTTCAAGAACAAGGGCGATGTGCAGAACTGTAGCAGCTACAGACGTATAAAGTTGATCAGCCACTGGAAGAGGATATGTGAAAGCATAATAGAAACTAGGTAAAGAGGAGAGGTGACGATTAGCAAGCAGCAGTATGGTTTCATGCCATGAACAAGCACCACATATGTGACGTTTGCTTTGAGAATGTTGACCGAGATGTATAGAGAAGGCCAGAAGGAGTTACATTGTGTCTTTGTAGATTTAGAGAAAGCATACGACAGGGTGCCAAAAGAGAAGGTGTGCTATTGTATGAGGAAGTCGGGAGTTGCAGAGAAGTATGTAGGAGTGGTGCAGAATATGTACGAGGGAAGTGTGACAATGGCAAGGTGTGCGGTTGGAATGACAGATGGGTTCACGGTGGAGGTGGGTTTACATCAAGGATCGGCTCTGAGCCCTTTCTTGTTTGCAATGGTGATGGACAGGTTGACGGATAAGATCAGGCAGGAGTCTCTATGGACGATGATGTTCGCGGATGACATTGTGATCTGTAGCGAGTAGGGTGCAGGTTGAGGAGAGCCTGGAGAGGTAGAGATGTGCACTGGAGAGAAGAGGAATGAAAGTCAGTAGGAGCAAGACAGAATACCTAAGCATGAATGAGAGGGAGGACAGTGGAATGGTCAGGATGCAAGGAGTGGAGTTGACGAAGGCATATGAGTTTAAATTCTTGGGGTCAACTGTGCAAAGCAACGAGGAGTGCAGGAGAGAGGTGAAGAAGAGAGTGCAGGCAGGGTGGAGTGGGTGGTGAAGAGTGTCATGAGGGATTTGTGACAGAAGGGTACCAGCAAGAGTTAAAGGGAAGGCTTACAAGATGGTTGTGAGACCAGCTGTTATATGGTTTGGAGACAATGGCACTGACAAAAAGATGGTAGGCGAAGCTAAGATTTTCTCCGGGAGTGACGAAGAAGGACTTGATTAAGAATGATTATATTAGAGGGATCGCTCAGGTTGGACGGTTTGGAGACAAAGCAAGTGAGGCAAGATTGAGATGGCTTGGACATGTGTGAAGGAGAGATGCTGGGTATATTGGGAGAAGGATGCTGAATATGGAGCTGCCAGGGAAGCGGAAAAGAGGAAGGCCAAAGAGGAGGTTTATGGATGTGGTGAGGGAAGACATGCAGGTGTCTGGTGTGATAGAGGAAGATGCAGAAGACAGGAAGAAATGGAAAAAGATGAACCGTTGTGGTGACTCCTAACGGGAACAGCTGAAAGTAGTACTTGTAGTTTAAAACAGAATCGAGTGCATGCAAAGATAGCTTGCTATCATAGGGGTTAACTAGCTAGCATAGCCACGGGCCAAAAGGATTTGAATGTATGAAATATTTGAAATAGCAATAATTGTTTGTTCGCTTAAGTATATTCTCAGAAAACGGTATGTACTAGTTATTAATATGTCGAAGTGTGTTTTGTTGAGCACAGTGTTTGGAAGTGCATATTACTGGCGCTGAGTACAAGATGTGTGCATGACATGAGCATGTGATCGTACCTACTGCTAGTACAGAATACACTGTGTGTGCATGAAGTTGGCCCGTGATCCAGACATGCACAGTGTGTGCACCTTCACTCCCGCATGTGTGCACGCGTGTGAATGTAGGCTTGTGTGCAGGTCTGAATTTATATGTTATCTTTGCAGGCGCAGTAACTAAATAGTCTTGTTTTACGTTGCGATTTGTATTTTGGGTAAGCTGAACAAAAGTAAGGGTTAGTGGGAAAGTGATACAGGCAGGCGCGGATCTACGGGGTGGCAAGGGGTGGCAGCTGCCACCTCTGGGACACAGTCTTGCTACCCCTTTGCCACCCCAGAAGAAAATCTCTAGATCCGCCACTGGATACAGGTACACTTTTATGACCAGTGAATGTGGTAATGAGATTTCTTGTGTAATGCCTCTTAATTTTATTGTCATTTTATTGTGAAGTGTATGGTATACACCTTTTGAAAATAAGATATACATTGCAAATGCAATATGACTGTATATGCTGTGACAGTAAGGTGTTTGCTATCCCATCTATACAAATCCAGTATGTTAACATTGCATGTAATTTGAACGGCATTAATACAATTAATACAGTTGATGAAGAGCCAGCAACTGTCCCGTATTAATTTCTTCCCCTCTTCCAGGGGTATTACAATGACAGCTTGTAGGATAACCATGCCGTGTAAAGACTGAGTACCAAGCAACATCGCCAGGTGCTTCCTTGAGAACCAGACCATAAAGTTGTGCCCCCCTGGCCATGATACATCTTCTGAGCCATGAGACAAAAGCACAGACATACAGAAAGTTAAGGATATTCATTTTCAAGACATGGTAGATAGTTCCAGAGAACACAATAATAATAATAATAATAATAATAATAATAATATTACTATTATTATTATTATTATTATTATTATCATTAATAATCATAATCATAGTCATAATAAACTTTATTTATATTGCACCTTTCTAAACAACGATACATGGTGCCTTACACAACAGGATAAAATAATGCACATAGTCAAGATAAAACAACAAAATACAATAAAAATATAAAGAATCAAAATGTTAAATTATAAAAGTATGAAATATAAACAATATTTAAGAAAATAAACAACAATTGGGCAACAACGGATTTACTATAAAATTAAGTTTTACGAAGTGATTTAATAGAAGGCAGTGAGTTTGCTAGCTTAATTTCCTCAGGCAGGGAGTTCCACAGCTGTGGGGCTCTTACAGAAAATGTCCGATCACCTTTAGTAATGACGCTGTCTAAGGGAACAGTTAAAAAGGACCTGCCTGAGGAGTGCAGGCAGTGACCATGCCCATGGGGTGTGAGTAAATCAGTGATATAGTACATATAGGTGCAAGGCCATGTAGGGCTTTAAAAGTAATTAATAAAAGTTTAAAATCAATCCTATACCTAACAGGTAGCCAGTGAAGTATTGCAAGAATGGGAGTGATGTGTTCATGTTTCTTGGAATTTGTTAACAATCTGGCAGCTGAGTTTTGGACAAGCTGGATGTGGGTGATGGACTTTTGATTGAGCCCTGAATACAGGGAGTTACAATAATCCAGATGTGATGAGATGAATGCATAGATCAGTTTAAAAGGCACATTTATGGTTTGTGTGTAAACGTTTGCAAAAGAATAATAGTCTCCTTTTATTGTTTTGAAGGCATGGCTATGATGACACTTCAAGAAAATTACAGTCCCTCTTCCCACACAAAGAAAAACAAACAGCAAAAAAACAGCAAAAAGAGAAGAAAACTTTCAGTTTCAGTTATCAAGACAGGCGGGATAACAAGTAAAGTCAGAGGAAGAGTTTTGGCCAAAATTGAAAAAGCAAAAAAAAAAAAAACACTGAGTCAAGTTACATGTTTCTAAGGACTAATGCACTTCACCAAGCCAGTTTGGCAAAATTATCTCAAATCCCTTGCTATGTGTATAGGCTTGTGCTCCCAACCACGCTACAGGACAGACACTTGCTCTTGCGCTCCGCTTTGCTATTTGACTTTCCAAATTTTCCTACTATTTTGTTACTTTTTGCTACTTCTCTATGTGCCTGTACTTAACAACTAGATTATTTGTAAAAGTGACCATAGTTTTTACGGAGTTTTCAGATTTAATCTCTTTTAAGAGAAGAGACTGTCTGCTCATGGAACCGAGGCTGAAGCAAAATGAGTCCCGCTGCCCTTGGGATCCAGACTGGCTTTTCTTTGTGGAGATTGTTTTCACTTCTGGTCGTGGAATGTGAGGAATTAATGTGAATAAATACAGCTGGAGTTTGTTTTTCTTTGGGAAAAATGCTCCCCCCCTGCCCCCGCCACTGAATACACCAGCTGTGCCACACTCAGCCAGAAAATCACAGAGCTTGAAAGAAGAATCTCCATACAACAGGATGAACACCTTATTGACACTGATTGCTGCTTCCCAAGCGGATGTCCCGGAACCAGCTGACGATCAGAACCAGAGACATGAAGTGCATTGCGAAGTGGCTTTCGGACATAATGAGCCCCACACTGACGACTATATGGACACTATTCCCTGGTCTGGCCCGAACTTGCTTGAGACCGACACTACATCGGATGTGGATATGTGCTATTGGCTAAACCAGGGAGCAAGACCAAAGACCTGTTCTGTCCCCACAGGGTTAAACTGTGAGCTCTGGACAGACGTCCAGGGTGAAAGAAGAGTTAGATACAACAAGCACAGTTCCAATAATGTCTAACCAGATGTTCGGCTGGAGAACAGGTTTATTATTTTGGATGAGCTACCTGTCATTGAGCACAATGGCAATGCAACAGCTAGCATTAACACCGCTACCTCAGAAGCTTATGCCGTGACCTGTGCAGCCATGGCCTCTGATACAGCTAAGCCTGTTATGAACATCTCTCGGCAGCACCCAGAGGTAAAAAACAGATCAATAGCTGCTGCTAAAGCTAATGGCACGTCATCAAAAAAGACAGCGTCACAGCAGAACATGCACTAGATATTCGAAAAAGAAGTAAACCAAGCTAGACAAGACATCAAACCAAAGACTCTGCTGCTATGTGATCATATAATAGACATCAAAAGCAAATTTCTGAAAACTGCCTGTCTACCTAACGCTACGGTTAGTGACACAGTTCAAACACTGCAAGTGTTATTTGACTATCCGGGCATGGACACACGTATTGTGTATGTTGGAACAAACAACACTCATCCTGGAATGACACATGGCTCAGAGCTGTTAAAAAAAAAGTCCCAGTTCAGATATTTGCATCAGGTCCAATCCCCATTTTAGGGAAAGGAAATTAACGTTTCAGCCGCTTGCTGGCATTAAACACCTGACTTTCCTCTGCATACACTGCAAAAACTGAACTTCATTGACAACTTCAACCTGTTTTGAGAGCAACGAAACCATTTCAGAATGGATGGGGTTTATTTAAACAGAATGGGGGTCCACATGCTTACATCCAACTTAACCTATGGCCCCCAGCATCCCACGGTTGATATTTGGGAAGGGTCAGGGAAATCTGGGAAAAGTAGAATCATCTTTTCTACAATCATAAGTGACTGGCGGGGCAGGGCAAATGTGAACTGATCACATACACGTGGATCTGCATTTGTAGAACAGCCAGTAGGAATGCCCTCTCTCTGAAATGACTGGTGATTGCCTAAAATATTCTGTCCCGGGCTAGATTTTTTTTTATGCCTGAATACAGAGTCAAGAGGAGGTGCAGAAGTCTATATTTCTCTCAGACCATGAATCAAGTCAAGTCAACTCAATCTTATTTGTATAGCCCAATATAACAAGTTACAAATTTGCCTCAGTATGCTTTACAGTAATACATCACCCTGTCCTTAGAACCTCGCATCAGATAAGGAACAACTCCCTAAAAACCCCCTTTAACAGGAAGAAAAAATAGGAAGAAACCTCAAGGAGAGCCACAGAGGAGGGATTTCTCTCCCTGAGGAACATACGTGCAATAGATGTTGTGTTTACACAATTTACAGAATACAACATTAAAAGAGGATAAGCAATGTCCACATGCCACCGGATCAGCCTAGGACCTGGGCCACGCGACCACCATCACCATTTAGACCTGACAGGAGTACAGACTACACATGCACACAAAAGAGACTCACATCACACCATTCACATACGCAGGAGAAGAGACAAGAACAAAACACAAGTCACACATCAGAGTGAGAGAAGGTTATTGAAACAGCATAGTGTAGAGCCGAAGGAACGGAGAAGACCGTAGGTTCACACTTTAGCCGTGTAGGCAACTTTCTTTAATCCAAGGTAAATCAGAGAGACAACCAAACCACAGCTCGACTGAGCGGAGGTGGCAAGAATGACCAGAAAACTGGCTGGACAACCATAACTTAACCCTGCGTTAACCTGCCAGGGCAACCATGACTTAACCCTTAGTTCCTGGGTTGAATTCTGTCCCCAATACGTGTCCACCACATGAGCCCCCCCAGAATTCGCCCTAGTAATCGAAGTCAGGCAGGCGCACACCGCCCCCCTCTGCAACCCCCTTATGACGGCCCCTTCCGCGTCCTGGAACGGGGAACTAAGCACCTGGCGGTGGATTTTGGGGGCACGGCCGAGCATGTTTCAGTGGACCGAGTTAAACCCGCACACCTGGACTTGACGCAGCCGTTGGAGTTAGCCCAACCTCCTCATCGCGGTCGTCCCCCGGCTCCGCCTCCTCCCCCCGTGGAGGCCCGAGCTGCCTCTTCTGCTCCTCAGGCCGACCTCCACAGGCCCGCGTCAATGCCTCCTGTCGGATAACAGGGGCCGCTCCGGATAACAGGGGCCGGAGTGTCTCTGGGAGGCATTGACGCGGGCCTGTGGAGGTCGGCCTGAGGAGCAGAAGAGGCAGCTCGGGCCTCCACGAGGGGAGGAGGCGGAGCCGGGGGACGACCGCGACGAGGGGGTTGGGCTAACTCCAACGGCTGCGTCAAGTCCAGGTGTGCGGGTTTAACTCGGTCCACTGAAACATGCTCGGCCGTGCCCCCAAAATCCACCACCAGGTGCTTAGTTCCCCGTTCCAGGACGCGGAAGGGGCCGTCATAAGGGGGTTGCAGAGGGGGGCGGTGTGCGTCGTGACGGATGAACACGTAGTCCGCTGACTGCAGACCTGGGGGCACCTGGGACACCGGAGCGCCGTGTTGGGCGGTAGGGACGGGTGTGAAAGCTCTGACCCCGTCCAGCAAGGAGGCTCGTTGGGCCACAGCTGACCAGGGACGCGTTGCATTGGGCATGAAATCGCCTGGGACTCGCAGCGGCGTGCCGTACACCAGCTCCGCAGAGGAGGCTTGTAGGTCTTCCTTCGGGGCGGTCCGCAGGCCCAGCATGACCCATGGGAGCTTGTCGACCCAGTTGCAGTCCTTGAGAGTAGCCCGAAGCGCAGCCTTCATGGACCGGTGGAAGCGCTCACATAGGCCGTTCGCCTGAGGGTGGTAGGTGGTAGTGTGATGAAGCTTGACGCCCAGAGCCTCACCCACAGCATTCCATAGCTCTGAGGTAAACTGTGGCCTGCGGTCAGATGAAAGGTCGGAAGGCGTACCGAAACGTGAGACCCACGACCCAATAAAAGCCCGGGCCACATCAGCAGACGTCGTGGATGCCAGGGGAACAGCTTCAGGCCAGCACGTAGTCCTGTCCACCACAGTGAAGAGGTAGGTGAACCCATGGGAGGGGGGTAGGGGACCAACCAGGTCGACGTGGACATGGTCAAATCGTCTCTCCGGCACTGCGAAGCGTTCCAGGGGCGCCTTAATGTGGCGGTGTATCTTAGCCCGCTGACAGGCAACACACGAGTCGGCCCACGCTTTCACGTCTCTCTTAAGTCCCTCCCACACAAACTTAGCAGAGGTCAGGCGCACGGATGGCTTACCGCCTGGATGAGAGAGGCCGTGCACAGCTTCAAATACGGGGCGTCTCCAGCTGTGCGGGACGATGGGCCTGGGCTGTCCTGTGGAGACGTCACACAGGAGGGTGACACCTGTGTCGCTGAAAGGAACGTCCTGCAGGCGGAGCCCCGTGTCGGAGGCCCGGAGACGGAGGATGCTCGGGTCCGTGGCCTGGTCAGCAGCCATCTGTGCATAGTCAAGGCCTAGGTGGACCGCTCCAATCACTGCCCTAGAGAGGCAGTCAGCTACCTGGTTAGACTTACCAGTGACGTGCTGGATGTCGGTAGTGAATTCAGAAATGTAGGAGAGTTGTCGCTGCTGGCGAGCGGACCATGGCTCAGCCGTCTTGGACATGGCAAACGTGAGGGGCTTGTGGTCCACGTACGCAGTAAACTCGCGGCCCTCTAGCAGGAAACGGAAATGCCGGACGGCGAGCCAGAGACCGAGGAGTTCCCTGTCAAAAGTACTATACTTGCGCTCTCGGGGTGTAAGCTGGCGACTGAAAAAGGCCAAAGGCTGCCAAGCCCCCCCCACCCACTGTTCGTGAACCGCACCAACAGCATAGTCCGATGCATCCGTGGTTATGGAAATAGGCGCTGTAGGTGAAGGATGCGCTAGCAGGGTAGCCTGGGAGAGCGCAGCTTTAGTCTCGGTGAACGCACGGTCCCGCTCTGCTGTCCAGTCGACCGCCTGGTTGGGGGACATGCCTTTCAGCGCCTCGTACAGTGGCCGGATGATAAAGGCGGCTCGGGGAATGAAGCGGTGGTAGAATGTCACCATCCCGATGAACTCCCTGAGCGCACGAGCTGTTTGGGGGCGCGGAAAGGCCGCCACCGCTTCCACCTTTGAGGGCAGGGGGACTGCCCCGTCCCCAGTGATGCGGTGCCCGAGGAAATCAATGGCTGTCAGCCCGAACCGGCACTTCGCCGGGTTGACGATCAGCCCATGCTGGCTGAGGCGTGTGAAGAGGGCATGAAGATGGGACAGGTGTTCTTCCTCGGAGGCGCTGGCGATGAGTATGTCGTCCAAATAGACGAAGATGAAAGGAAGGCCACGGAGCACTGAATCCATCAGCCGCTGAAAGGACTGGGCCGCGTTTTTGAGTCCAAATGGCATTCGTAGGAATTCAAATAGGCCGAATGGGGTAGTCACCGCTGTCTTGGGGATGTCTGAGGGGTGCACGGGAACTTGATGATAACCACGGACCAGGTCGACTTTTAAGAAGACGCATTTGCCAGACAGGTTTGCAGAAAAGTCCTGGATATGCGGGACAGGATAGCGGTCGGGCGTGGTGGCGTCATTTAGTCGGCGGTAGTCCCCGCATGGGCGCCAACCTCCATCAGGCTTAGCGACCATGTGGAGTGGGGACTCCCACGGGCTGTCAGAGCGGCGGATGATCCCCATGCGTTCCAGGTGCTCGAACTCAGACTTGGCAATGGCGAGTTTGGCGGGGTCGAGACGCCTGGCTCTGGCGTAGACCGGGGGCCCCTTCGTAGCAATGTGATGCTCCACCCCATGCTTAGCGGTGGGTGCAGAGAAGGTAGGCTGGGTGAGGTCAGGGAACTCAGCGAGGAGGCGGTTGAACTTGTCTGCCTCTGAGAGAGAGTTGGCTAGACCTGCATAGGCCGCTTCCCTCCGCGTACATGCGAAGGAGGAGAAGGTTAAGGCGTCGACCAGACGGCTGTTCTGAATGTCCACTAGCAAACCGTAAGCGCACAAAAAAATCAGCTCCGAGGAGGGGAAGCGTTACATTGGCCATGACGAACTCCCACGTGAAACGTTGTCCACCAAAACACAGTTCTACAGACCGCACGCCGTAGGTGTGGATAGGGCTGCCGTCAGCCGTCGCCAACTGGGGGCCCCGCTCCCCGCCCATGATGTCGACGTCAGTAGCAGGGAGCACGCTTCTCTGTGCGCCCGTGTCACAAAGAAATCGCCGACCGGAGATGGTGTCGAGGATGAAGAGTAGCCTGCTCGTATCGCCAACACTCATGGCCACTACTGAGTGTTGGCCCTCTCGTTTCCCGTCGGCCTGTAGTTGCAGGGGGAACGGCACCGTTTAGCTTTCGCACCAAATCGAGCGTGGTACATACAGAGTCCAGAGGGCTTGTAGCGGTCTGATGCTGTGGCGCCACCGTCGGGCCACGCCCGCGATGTCGGCGGGGGGCCAGTGAAGGTAGGAGCCAGCACCCCGGCATGGGAGGAACGTTGTGTAGCGACGAAGAATCGGTCAGCCTCCTTTGCCAGCTCACGGGGATCAGTGATGGTGGAGTTAGCGAGCGCAGTCTGGACGTGGGGCGGCATGTTGCGCAGAAACAGCTCCATAAACAGGAAACATGGCTTTTCTTGACCCAGTAGGTTTAACATCCTGCTCATTAGCTCCGATGGTTTGCCATCTCCCAAGCCCTGAATTGCGAAGAGGCGACGTGCTCTCTCCGTTGTTGACAGTTCAAAAGTTTCAAGGAGGATATGTTTAAGTGCGGCGTATTTACCATCGGCCGGTGGGTTGGTTATGAAACCGCTTATCCTGGAAGCCGTAGCGCCCCCCAGCGCTGCCACTACGTAGTAGTACCTGGTCTCGTCCGCTGTTATGTCTCTGAGCGCGAACTGTGCCTCAGCCTGCGCGAACCATGTAGCCGCGGAAGACTCCCAAAACTCCGGCAGTTTAATTGCAACGGCGTTCGTAGCCATAATGTGTGTGGTTTCAGAAAACTTATCCGAAAACCGACGTCGGGGTCACCAGTGTAGAGCCGAAGGAACGGAGAAGACCATAGGTTCACACTTTAGCCGTGTAGGCAACTTTCTTTAATCCACGGTAAATCAGAGAGACAACCAAACCACAGCTCGACTGAGCGGAGGTGGCAAGAATGACCAGAAAACTGGCTGGACAACCATAACTTAACCCTGCGTTAACCTGCCAGGGCAACCATGACTTAACCCTTAGTTCCTGGGTTGAATTCTGTCCCCAATACGTGTCCACCACATGAGCCCCCCCAGAATTCGCCCTAGTAATCGAAGTCAGGCAGGCGCACACCGCCCCCCTCTGCAACCCCCTTATGACGGCCCCTTCCGCGTCCTGGAACGGGGAACTAAGCACCTGGCGGTGGATTTTGGGGGCACGGCCGAGCATGTTTCAGTGGACCGAGTTAAACCCGCACACCTGGACTTGACGCAGCCGTTGGAGTTAGCCCAACCTCCTCATCGCGGTCGTCCCCCGGCTCCGCCTCCTCCCCCCGTGGAGGCCCGAGCTGCCTCTTCTGCTCCTCAGGCCGACCTCCACAGGCCCGCGTCAATGCCTCCTGTCGGATAACAGGGGCCGCTCCGGATAACAGGGGCCGGAGTGTCTCTGGGAGGCATTGACGCGGGCCTGTGGAGGTCGGCCTGAGGAGCAGAAGAGGCAGCTCGGGCCTCCACGAGGGGAGGAGGCGGAGCCGGGGGACGACCGCGACGAGGAGGTTGGGCTAACTCCAACGGCTGCGTCAAGTCCAGGTGTGCGGGTTTAACTCGGTCCACTGAAACATGCTCGGCCGTGCCCCCAAAATCCACCACCAGGTGCTTAGTTCCCCGTTCCAGGACGCGGAAGGGGCCGTCATAAGGGGGTTGCAGAGGGGGGCGGTGTGCGTCGTGACGGATGAACACGTAGTCCGCTGACTGCAGACCTGGGGGCACCTGGGACACCGGAGCGCCGTGTTGGGCGGTAGGGACGGGTGTGAAAGCTCTGACCCCGTCCAGCAAGGAGGCTCGTTGGGCCACAGCTGACCAGGGACGCGTTGCATTGGGCATGAAATCGCCTGGGACTCGCAGCGGCGTGCCGTACACCAGCTCCGCAGAGGAGGCTTGTAGGTCTTCCTTCGGGGCGGTCCGCAGGCCCAGCATGACCCATGGGAGCTTGTCAACCCAGTTGCAGTCCTTGAGAGTAGCCCGAAGCGCAGCCTTCATGGACCGGTGGAAGCGCTCACATAGGCCGTTCGCCTGAGGGTGGTAGGTGGTAGTGTGATGAAGCTTGACGCCCAGAGCCTCACCCACAGCATTCCATAGCTCTGAGGTAAACTGTGGCCTGCGGTCAGATGAAAGGTCGGAAGGCGTACCGAAACGTGAGACCCACGACCCAATAAAAGCCCGGGCCACATCAGCAGACGTCGTGGATGCCAGGGGAACAGCTTCAGGCCAGCACGTAGTCCTGTCCACCACAGTGAAGAGGTAGGTGAACCCATGGGAGGGGGGTAGGGGACCAACCAGGTCGACGTGGACATGGTCAAATCGTCTCTCCGGCACTGCGAAGCGTTCCAGGGGCGCCTTAATGTGGCGGTGTATCTTAGCCCGCTGACAGGCAACACACGAGTCGGCCCACGCTTTCACGTCTCTCTTAAGTCCCTCCCACACAAACTTAGCAGAGGTCAGGCGCACGGATGGCTTACCGCCTGGATGAGAGAGGCCGTGCACAGCTTCAAATACGGGGCGTCTCCAGCTGTGCGGGACGATGGGCCTGGGCTGTCCTGTGGAGACGTCACACAGGAGGGTGACACCTGTGTCGCTGAAAGGAACGTCCTGCAGGCGGAGCCCCGTGTCGGAGGCCCGGAGACGGAGGATGCTCGGGTCCGTGGCCTGGTCAGCAGCCATCTGTGCATAGTCAAGGCCTAGGTGGACCGCTCCAATCACTGCCCTAGAGAGGCAGTCAGCTACCTGGTTAGACTTACCAGTGACGTGCTGGATGTCGGTAGTGAATTCAGAAATGTAGGAGAGTTGTCGCTGCTGGCGAGCGGACCATGGCTCAGCCGTCTTGGACATGGCAAACGTGAGGGGCTTGTGGTCCACGTACGCAGTAAACTCGCGGCCCTCTAGCAGGAAACGGAAATGCCGGACGGCGAGCCAGAGACCGAGGAGTTCCCTGTCAAAAGTACTATACTTGCGCTCTCGGGGTGTAAGCTGGCGACTGAAAAAGGCCAAAGGCTGCCAAGCCCCCCCCACCCACTGTTCGTGAACCGCACCAACAGCATAGTCCGATGCATCCGTGGTTATGGAAATAGGCGCTGTAGGTGAAGGATGCGCTAGCAGGGTAGCCTGGGAGAGCGCAGCTTTAGTCTCGGTGAACGCACGGTCCCGCTCTGCTGTCCAGTCGACCGCCTGGTTGGGGGACATGCCTTTCAGCGCCTCGTACAGTGGCCGGATGATAAAGGCGGCTCGGGGAATGAAGCGGTGGTAGAATGTCACCATCCCGATGAACTCCCTGAGCGCACGAGCTGTTTGGGGGCGCGGAAAGGCCGCCACCGCTTCCACCTTTGAGGGCAGGGGGACTGCCCCGTCCCCAGTGATGCGGTGCCCGAGGAAATCAATGGCTGTCAGCCCGAACCGGCACTTCGCCGGGTTGACGATCAGCCCATGCTGGCTGAGGCGTGTGAAGAGGGCATGAAGATGGGACAGGTGTTCTTCCTCGGAGGCGCTGGCGATGAGTATGTCGTCCAAATAGACGAAGATGAAAGGAAGGCCACGGAGCACTGAATCCATCAGCCGCTGAAAGGACTGGGCCGCGTTTTTGAGTCCAAATGGCATTCGTAGGAATTCAAATAGGCCGAATGGGGTAGTCACCGCTGTCTTGGGGATGTCTGAGGGGTGCACGGGAACTTGATGATAACCACGGACCAGGTCGACTTTTAAGAAGACGCATTTGCCAGACAGGTTTGCAGAAAAGTCCTGGATATGCGGGACAGGATAGCGGTCGGGCGTGGTGGCGTCATTTAGTCGGCGGTAGTCCCCGCATGGGCGCCAACCTCCATCAGGCTTAGCGACCATGTGGAGTGGGGACTCCCACGGGCTGTCAGAGCGGCGGATGATCCCCATGCGTTCCAGGTGCTCGAACTCAGACTTGGCAATGGCGAGTTTGGCGGGGTCGAGACGCCTGGCTCTGGCGTAGACCGGGGGCCCCTTCGTAGCAATGTGATGCTCCACCCCATGCTTAGCGGTGGGTGCAGAGAAGGTAGGCTGGGTGAGGTCAGGGAACTCAGCGAGGAGGCGGTTGAACTTGTCTGCCTCTGAGAGAGAGTTGGCTAGACCTGCATAGGCCGCTTCCCTCCGCGTACATGCGAAGGAGGAGAAGGTTAAGGCGTCGACCAGACGGCTGTTCTGAATGTCCACTAGCAAACCGTAAGCGCACAAAAAAATCAGCTCCGAGGAGGGGAAGCGTTACATTGGCCATGACGAACTCCCACGTGAAACGTTGTCCACCAAAACACAGTTCTACAGACCGCACGCCGTAGGTGTGGATAGGGCTGCCGTCAGCCGTCGCCAACTGGGGGCCCCGCTCCCCGCCCATGATGTCGACGTCAGTAGCAGGGAGCACGCTTCTCTGTGCGCCCGTGTCACAAAGAAATCGCCGACCGGAGATGGTGTCGAGGATGAAGAGTAGCCTGCTCGTATCGCCAACACTCATGGCCACTACTGAGTGTTGGCCCTCTCGTTTCCCGTCGGCCTGTAGTTGCAGGGGGAACGGCACCGTTTAGCTTTCGCACCAAATCGAGCGTGGTACATACAGAGTCCAGAGGGCTTGTAGCGGTCTGATGCTGTGGCGCCACCGTCGGGCCACGCCCGCGATGTCGGCGGGGGGCCAGTGAAGGTAGGAGCCAGCACCCCGGCATGGGAGGAACGTTGTGTAGCGACGAAGAATCGGTCAGCCTCCTTTGCCAGCTCACGGGGATCAGTGATGGTGGAGTTAGCGAGCGCAGTCTGGACGTGGGGCGGCATGTTGCGCAGAAACAGCTCCATAAACAGGAAACATGGCTTTTCTTGACCCAGTAGGTTTAACATCCTGCTCATTAGCTCCGATGGTTTGCCATCTCCCAAGCCCTGAATTGCGAAGAGGCGACGTGCTCTCTCCGTTGTTGACAGTTCAAAAGTTTCAAGGAGGATATGTTTAAGTGCGGCGTATTTACCATCGGCCGGTGGGTTGGTTATGAAACCGCTTATCCTGGAAGCCGTAGCGCCCCCCAGCGCTGCCACTACGTAGTAGTACCTGGTCTCGTCCGCTGTTATGTCTCTGAGCGCGAACTGTGCCTCAGCCTGCGCGAACCATGTAGCCGCGGAAGACTCCCAAAACTCCGGCAGTTTAATTGCAACGGCGTTCGTAGCCATAATGTGTGTGGTTTCAGAAAACTTATCCGAAAACCGACGTCGGGGTCACCAGTGTAGAGCCGAAGGAACGGAGAAGACCATAGGTTCACACTTTAGCCGTGTAGGCAACTTTCTTTAATCCACGGTAAATCAGAGAGACAACCAAACCACAGCTCGACTGAGCGGAGGTGGCAAGAATGACCAGAAAACTGGCTGGACAACCATAACTTAACCCTGCGTTAACCTGCCAGGGCAACCATGACTTAACCCTTAGTTCCTGGGTTGAATTCTGTCCCCAATACGTGTCCACCACAATAGCAAAATTATATGGATTTATAATATATATATATATAAAAATGTGATGATGGGGATACCAAGCAGTGTCCAGGTGGTGGCCACCACCACCATGGAGGCCTGGAAAGAGGACAGATTACATGAGCAAAGAGGGGAGACTCCTATCACACCAATTACATACACAGAAGAAGAACAAGGAGAACATATCATTCAGAGAGAGATATAATACACGTGAGAGAACAGAACAGTTTGCAGCAGTCAATAATCTATATAATCACGCCGGCAGAACAGTACTTGGTAAATTCATTGAGACAGAAACCGACCCCTCATGTAGCACAGATTGTGAAGTAATCAATTTAAAGGCAAGTGATGGTTCAGCCAAAAAAACAAAAAAAAAGATGTGTTTCAAATTTGGATTTATAGGTCTCAAGAGGGTCTGGGGCAGGGTCCTAGGGGGTCCTTAGACCCTCACTGGACGGTCGTTGTCACATAAATGTAAACGCACTGAAAACCAGTCAACGAGACATATTATGCATTGTTTCTTATTGCGTTGATTTTATGAGGCATTGCGTACATTTGGTTGTTATTATCCGTAAATACTATCAAAGTGTTGGTTATCGAATTTCACATATTAGCCATTGAGCTAAACAAAATGGTGATAAGGGGAAAGCCTTTTTTTCTTTTTTTTCTCGAACATATTTTTCATTCATTTTTCATTATGTACATTTTTTTATTTATTTTTATTTTTTTACAAATTAACGACACAATGTCAGAGTTTTAGTACAGGGGAGAGTCAGAACATAAAGAGTAAATAATTACAGTCTAAGTCGGCCCTGTGATGGTCTGGTGGCCTGTCCAGGGTGTCTCCTCGCCTGCTGCCCAATGACTGCTGGGATGGGCTCCAGCATCCCCGCGACCCTGAGAGCAGTGTAAAAGGTTTGGATAATGGATGGATGGAGGTCTCAAGAGACTCTTGATTGTCTGAAGGCAGCAGGCAGGTTATCTACAAGAACAGGACCCAATAAAAAAAAGGCCCTACCACCAGTTGACTTCTTTTTAACTTTGGGTACACACAGGAGCTCTGTATTTTGAGTGGAGGAATCGAGATGGAATGTACGATTTAAGTAGATCAGACAGATATGATGGGAAAAGCCCATTTAGGATTTTATAAGTCAACAGAACCACCTTGAAATCTGATCTAACATGGATAGGAAGCCAATGAAGGGAGGCAAGAATTGGTCTAACATAGTCAAATTTTCTAATTTTAGTTAGGATTCTAACTGCAGAGTTTTGAAACATCTGAACACTTTTAGAACTAAAATGTGGCAGACCTGAAAATAGAACACTGGGGGCATCCGGGTAGCAGAGCAGTCTATTCTGTGGCCTACTAACATGGGGGTCGCTGGTTCAAATCCCTGTGTTACCTCCGGCTTACTTGAGCGTCACTAAAAAGACACAATTGGTCGTGTCTGCTGGTAGGAAGCTGGATGTGGGTATGTGTCCTAGTCACTGCATTATCGCCTCCTGTGGGGTGGAGGAGAAACTGGGGGGAATGGCGTGATCCTCCCACACGCAACGTGCCCCTGTCGAATCCCCTCACTGTCAGGTGAAAAGAAGTGGCTGGCGACTCCACAAGTATTGGAGGAGACATGAGGTTGTTTGCAGCCCTCCCTGGATCGGCAGAGGGGGTGGCGCAGTGAAAGGGACAGCTCAAGAGAGTGGGGTAATTGGTGGGTACAACTGGGGAGAAAAAGGGGAAAAAAATAAAAGAACATTACAATAACCACGTCTAGACGAAACAAATGACAAATGCATGTATTAGTCTTTGTGTCACCCATGGACAGGAAAAACAGAATTTTAGCTATGTTACGTAAGTGAAAAAAAGGCAGTCTTGGTGATTTCCTTAGTGTGCTTATCAAAGGAAAGGCTGGAATCAAATGTAACACCAATATTTTTGGTTGCTACACTTTGTGAAATCACAGAATTGTCAATTGTTATTGTTAATTGATCAAATTGGTGTCTATGTCTAGCAGGGCCAACAAACAGCCTCTCAATTTTATCCGAATTCAAAAGCAGGACATTTAGTGACATCCAAATTTTCACAGCAGCCAAGATGGCCCCTAAATTAATAATTTAAGTATGATCTTCAGCCCTTACAGGCACATACAGCTGAGTATCATCCGCATAGCAATATAAATTTATTCCATGACTGAGTATAATTTGGCCAAGACGGGACATATAAACGGAGAAAAGTAGAGGGCCAAGGGGCATCCAGATAGCATAATGGTCTATTCTATCGCCTACCAATACAAGGATCACCAGTTCGAATACCCGTGTTACCTCTGGCTTGGTTGGGTGTCCGTCCCTACAGACACAACTGGCCATGTCTGCGGGTGGGAAGCCTGATGTGGGTATGCGTCATGGTCTGTCTCTGCACTAACACCTCCTCTGGTCGGTCAGGGTGCCTGTTCAGGTGGGAGGGGGAACTGGGGGGAATAGAGCAATCCTCCATGCGCCATGTCCCCCTGGTGAAACTCCTCACTGTCAGGTGAAAAGAAGTGGCTGGCGACTCCACATGTATCGGAGGAGGTATGTGGTAGTCTGCAGCCCTCCCCATATCAACAAAGGGGGTGGAGCAGTGACCAGGATGGCTCGGAAGAGTGGGGTAATTGGCTGGATATAATTGGGGAGAAAAAGGGGGAAACAAAAAAAGTAGCGGGCAAAGAAATGAGCCCTGAGGTATGCTGTATTTAATGTCATAGAATTTTGATGTAATGTGTTCTTCCAGATAAGTAGGACTTAAGCCAACAGAGAGCTAAGCCAGAGACACTAAAATTACAATTTATTTTATCTAATACTATACAGTGATTAGTGGTGTCAAAGGCTGCACTGAGGTCCAGTTATAGAAGCATAGAGGATGAATCAGAGTCCATAGCTAGCAGAATATTGTTCACCACTCTGGTCAGAGCAGTTTCAGTGGAGTCACATGCCCTGAAAGCCAACTGAAAAGGTTCCTATAGATAGTTTTCTTCTACATGGGTGGAACAATGTTTATACACAACTCTCTCTAGTACTTTAGAAAAGAATGGAAGATTAAAGACTGGTTCATTGTTATTAAGGACCCTGGATTGAGGTGCAGTTTCTTAAAGTAGACGTTGGACCACAGTTGTCTTAAAACTGCTGGGAACAGTGCCAGTAGTACGTGATAAGTTAACAATGTCTAGAATTGTAGGTCCTGGGAAAATCCAGAGGCCAGATGTATCTGAAAAGTTTTACAATAATTACAAAATGAAGAAAGGTTATTATGGGATTTTTGCCCAATGACTCCATAAAAAAATACTGCCTACCCCAGCTTGAAGTAACAATGGTACTATGTTCTGTGTCTTAATAGTTCATTCCAAGGAGGATAAAAATAACCGCACAGCAGGAGGGTCGGAAACAGGGACATAACAGTACCGGGAAGGGCAACCTCTCCCAAAAATAAGTAGAGCTGTGGAGAACTGGAAGTGGGGTTCAGCCACCCGTTGTTTTTCATCTTTTTCATTGATCAATAGATGTTTCTTCAAGCAAGTAAAAAAATGGATATTCCCACTCTTGTAGTTACCATCAGAAGCATAGACCCCTCATGTGCTATGTGTACTAGTGGACAAGCGAGAGAGACTGGGATTATCCAAAACAGGTTGTTGTTGTTGTTTTTTTCCCTACACTTTTTGCTAGTTTCCTCACTTGTCTTGTAGTGATTAGATATATTTACCATTGCTTTATAGCTGTACCCACCCCACCTTCATTTTCAAGACTTCCTCATCCAAGAAGTACAAGACCTCTTGGGATGTCCTGCCAAAGAGCCACTCTCTTCACACCAGAAGGATAGGCAAACTTCTACCTTGGAAAAGAGGACTGTGTTAAGGCATTTTATGGATATTGATTTTATTTCGAACATGTTAAAATAACAAAATAAAATATATAGGCAGGAATACAAGAACAAGTGGAAATAATAGTGAACATATTTTGCAAACGCTCTGTAACAACACAAGTAACAACTAGATCATGTTCGAAAAGGGCATACTAAAGAACTTTTCGGTCCTACCCCTTTCTTATAAATGATCAATCAAATCAAACCAAAACAAAACTTTCAAGACAAAACAAAAGTGAAAAAAGAAAATAAATACCAGTGCATACAGATCAAAATAAACAAAACAGCACAAGTCAAACAAGGCACCTTACACATTATGTATCATGTCATGCTATTCCAGTCCACCTCTTTGTTCATCCATCCTATATCTGTTCAGTGTGTTATTTTTTTAAAGAGTTGTTCAAACGTACTTATTGATGTACACATCTTCATTTCTTTTTTACAGTTCTTCCATATATTAACTCCTTTGATGATATACAATGAAGTTTTGCATTTTATGGTTAATCAGATGTTATCATCTGAGAAGAGGGAGCTTGCCAACACTATAGACATAAGATTGCTGTAGTGACATGTCGAGATTGTTTGAAAATGAAAGCACTTAATTCTTACAATGAATTTGTTCTCAACATTTAACCCATCCTATTGTATAGCAACAGTGGGCAGCTGCAGCACCAGGGGACCAACTCCAGTTCTTCTTTCCATTGCCTTGGTCAGGGGCACAGGCAGGAGTATTAACCCTAACATGCATGTCTTTTTGATGGTGGGGAGAAACCGGAGCACTCAGAGGAAAACCTCACAGACACGGGGAGAACATGCAAACACCACACAGAAAGGACCTGGGATGGTTGCCGAGACCACTTTACTGCACGGCCTGTCATCTTGCCATACATATGTCTATGGTGCTCCATAACATACAGTGGTGCTTGAATGTCTGTGAACCCTTTAGAATCTTTATATTTCTGCATAAATATGACCTAAAGCATAATCAGATTTTCACACAAGTCCTAAAAGAAGATAAAGAGAGCCCAATTAAATGAGACAACAATATTATACTTGCTCATTTATTTATTGAGGAAAATGATCCAATATGACATATCTGTGAATGGCAAAATTATGTGAACCTCTAGGATCAGCTGTTAATTTAAAGGTGAAATTAGAGTAAGGTGTTTTCAATCAATGGTATGACAATCAGGTGTGATTGGGCACACTGTTTTATTTAAAGAACAGGGGTCTATCAGAGTCTGGTCTTCACAACACATGTTTGTGGAAATGTATCATGGCAAGAACAAAGGAGATTTCTGAGGACCTCAGAAAAAGTGTTGTTGATGCTCATCAGTTTGGAAAGGGTTAAAAAACCATCTCTAAAGAGTTTGGACTCCACCAATCCACAGTCAGACAAATTGTGTGCAAATGGAGGAAATTCAAGACCGTTGTTATCCTCCCCAGGAGTGGTCAACCATCAAAGATTATTCCAAGAGCAAGGTGTGTAATAGTCGGCCAGGTCACAAAGGAACCCAGGGTAACTTCTAAGCAACTAAAGGTCTCTCTCACATTGGCTGATGTTAATGTTCATGAGTCCACCATCAGGAGAATACTGAACAACAATGGTGTGCATGACAGGGGTGCAAGGAGAAAGCCACTGCTCTCCAAAAAGAACATTGTTGCCCATCTGCAGTTTATTAAAGATCACGTGGACAAGCCAGGAGGCTATTTAACAGTGGCGAGCAGTCATAATAAACTATAAATGTGGTGCATGCCCAAGGCATTTGAAAATGGTGAGATAATTTACATACAGTATAATAATGAATTGAAAATCTATTTTTATAAGTAACATGAGCATTATTTACATTTAAAAAAAACAAAGAAAAACAAAAACAGGGACATGTTAAAAAGACTCGTAGACATTGTTGTGTACTTCGGAACCCAGGAGCAGGTATACCGGGGACATTCAGAGGGGGAAGGATTGGACGAGAGGCTAGCTCATCATTTGGAGACGTGCAGTGTCTTTTCTGGCATGTCAAGCCACATCCAAAATTATGTGATCGAATCTGTGGGGAATGTGCTGCTTAATGAACTAAAATCTGAAATCAAAGACACAAGCTTTGTAGCGATACTAACTGATGAAACCGCCGATGTGTCCAACTTCGCCCAGCTTTCTACAGTCTGGAGGTACATTACCAAAGAGGATGTGTGTGTGAGTTAGTGAGTGAGTGAGGGGTGCGAGCGTGCCATTTGTAGTGGTGGGAGTGGGTTGTAGTGGGCGTGCAGTCGTTTGTAGCACAGGTGGGGGTGGGGACGAGGTAGCATACCCAGCTTCAAAGGTCACCACTTGCCACTGCTATTGATTTTTTTTTGTGGACGGATGAGAGCAAAATAGAAGTTTTTGGTTTAAATGAGAAGTGTTATGTTTGGGAAAAGGAAAACACTGCATTCCAGCATAAGAACCTTATCCCATCTGCAAAACATGGTGATGGTAGTATCATGGTTTGGGCCTGTTTTGCTGCATCTGGGCCAGGACGGCTTGCCATCATTGATGGAACAATGAATTCTGAATTATACAAGCAAATTCTTAAGGAGAATATCAGGACATCTGTTTGTGAACTGAATCTCAAGAGAACGTGGGTCATGCAGCAAGACAACGACCCTAAGCACCCTAAGCACACTCGTTCTACCAAAGAATGGTTAAAGAAGGATAAAGTTAATGTTTTGGAATGGCCAAGTCCAAGTCGTGACCTTAATCCAATCGAAATGTTGTGGAAGGACCTGAAAGTGAGCAGTTCATGTGAGGAAACCCACCAACATCCCAGAGTTGAATCTGTTCTGTACGGAGGAAATGGTTAAAATACCTCCAAACTGATGTGCAGGACTGATCAACAGTTACCATAAATGATTAATTGCAGTTATTGCTGCACAAGGTGGGGGAGTCACACCAGATACTGAAAGCAAAGGTTCACATATTTTACCACTCACAGATATGTAATACTGGATCATTTTCCTCAATAAACAAATGACCAAGTATACTATTTTTTGTCTAATTTGTTTAATTTAGTTCTCTTTATCTACTTTTAGGACTATTGTGAAAATCTGATGATATTTTAGGTCATATTTATGCAGAAATATAGAAAATCCTAAAGGGTTCGGGCGGCACAGTGGTGCAGTGGTTAGCGCGGTCGCCTCACAGCAAGAAGGTCCTGGGTTCGAGCCCTGGGGTAGTCCAACCTTGGTGGGTCATCCTGGGTCGTCCTCTGTGTGGAGTCTGCATGTTCTCCCCATGTCTGTGTAGGTTTCCTCCAGGGGCTCCGGTTTCCTCCCACAGTCCAAAGACATGTAGGTCAGGTGAATTGGCCATACTAAATTGTCCCTAGGAATGAATGTTTGTGTATGTGTGTGTGTGTGTGTGTGTGTGTGTGTGTGTGTGTGTGTGTGTGTGTGTGTGTGTGTGTATGTGTGTATGTGTGTGTGTGTGTGTGTGTGTTTGTGTGTCGGCCCTGTGATGGCCTGGCCTGTCCAGGATGTCTCCCTGCCTGCTGCCCACTGACTGCTGGAATAGTCTCCTGCGACCCTGAGAGCAGGATAAGTGGTTAAGATAATGGATGGATGGATGGATCTAAATGGTTCACAAACTTTCAAGCATCACTGTAACATCCAAAGTAGAGGGTTTCTCCAGGCCACTGCCACTATCCACACATATCAATGAAGATGAGGGAGGAAAACGCTCCTACTATGAAAAAGTGCTCTTTTAAGTTACAAATCATATAGGCCATTATATATCATATACTAAAACTGTTAAATTTAGTTGAATCAAAAAGACATGCTGGGTGATATTTAAGTTGCATATCATTGAAAGAACACCTCCACTGTTGGAAGTTGTTTTGATTTTACTGTAATTGCTTCTTCACTTGCTTCCTAAAACGCTTTTTACTGATCATGCTTCCCTGCCGCAATTGATCTACTGGGCAAACAAGTGTTTCCACTGGAAAGCAAGTCATTTGATTGGAATGAATGGTAAGGATTTGTCAAAGATTTTTCTTTTTTTCATCATGTCTTTTCAATTACTTCTGTATTGGAGTAATTACTTTTCTCTTACATTTCAGGACAGCTATTTCAGAGGAAACTTCAGGACTGGTGATGTAAGAGGGCTGTGATTTGTTGATTGCAATGTTGGTGAAGGAACACAATATGGGATGTTGATCCAGGAACATGTTCTGCGTGTGAGCAATATCAAGTTGTTCAGTTGAGAAAGTTAACTGGTTTCCATGACTTCCCGTGACACACACACACACACACACACACACACACACACACACACACACACACACACACACAGACACACACACACACGGGGGGGGTTCATCCACGAAGAAAAAAATCCATTATTATATCCAGTGTAAAAGTCCATTGGGGTGAATGAAGGCTGAACTGATCTTTTTGCTGTGCATTTGCTGGGAAGTGGAATTAACCAAAACATGGTCAAGGTGAACAAGAAGAGGTGCCTTCAGTTAAGTGGAATGCTGCGGAGAGGAGAGGTGGTGTGAAAAGCAACACTTTCATCTTCCCCTCCTCTTAATCTACCCTTCATTCCAAAAGAGATTAGAACAATGAACCCTGTGATTGAAAGATGATGTATAATGAGGAAAAAAGATTGCCCTTTGAGGTCTAATCTTGTTTTATTCACTTGAAGACCACTGAATTCATAGCACCATAAACTGCAGCATTTGTAACAGTGTTTTAAGCAATAATTGGTGTTTATACGAAGGTAAGGGAGTATGAAATGCAGTGAAAGACAAAATAATCTCGTCAGAATGTTCAGTTTTCAATATTTTCCACAAACTGCCAACAAACTCTTAGTTGCCTTGTTGCTACTTTCTCAAATGTTTTTTTTTTTTAATACGCTGGGTATCATAGAAAAACATCAGTTCAGTCAAGCTATGCATTGTGTACTCATTCCTCTTATTCTCAGTTGACTCACACACAAACATGCAGCAGCCAAATGCATCTGGATTCAGCTTTGCTTTTAACTTGTGGGGCACGAAACAAAGCAGTTTTTTTTCTACTCACAATCTAAAGAAAGAAAGAAAGAAAGGGCATCTAAAAGGCACAAGTGACTGACTCGGTATTCAGTGGGGAGATAATTCATGGTGTCAATGCAGCTATTCTGTTGTTATGTGGTAAAACTATGGAGAGGAGCCATGGCCACGGTTACCTCGCATCACCCTTACATCCTCTTACTGATGAGTCGTGGATGCCTGTAGGGGGTTAACATATCTATTTTACTGTTCAGCCTATACTAAGTTCACATTAGCTTTTCCTTTCACTGCCCTGTAGGCTAGCACCAGAGTCTTAAACTGGATGCGAGCAGCTACTGGGAGCCTGTGTAGGGACATGAGAAGGGGAGTTGTGTGGGAGAACTTAGGGCAGTTGAACAGCAGACGAGCTGTAGCTTTCTGAACAAGCTCCAGAGGTCTGATGGCCGACGCCGGGGCGCCAGCAAGGAGGGAGTTGCCATAGTCCAGCCGGGAGATGACCAGAGCCTGGATGAGCACCTGTGACGTTTCGTCGGTGTTAGGGTTAATACTTATGTCTGTGCCCCTGACTAAGGCAAGATGAACTGGAGTGGGTCCCTGGGCACTGCACGGTGGCTGCCCACTGCTCCTATCTCTCTCTCTCTCTCTCTCTCTCTCTCTCTCTCTCTCTCTCTCTCTCTCTCTCTCTATCTATCTATTATTTTAACTCAAAAAGTGTGAAAATAAAAAACCCCAGCTGAGTATACACAGAAATCTCAGCCAAAATTCAGTCATCTGCTAGCTTTGGTAAATATTTGACTCCTAAGGCAGGAGAACTATGCACCAAAAAAAAAAGCAATATTGGCAAAGCCATATTTGGTAGGTGTGAACAAAAACCAACTGGGGGTGTGTGACTTCTTTTGGAACAGTGTGAAGGAAGGGGGAGGCAGAAAACATCTCCTGTCAAGGCGAGAAATGCTGCACAGTGCTCAGTGGAGAGAAAATGCAAACTGTTCATGGCAGCTTAAACATTTGTGAGGTCTAGCCCCAAGCATTAAGAAAGGGATGGAATTTGCCTTCAGTCATATCTAAGGTGACATTTGATATGGAATATGTGGAGGAAATTCATTCCTGAGCCAGATTTCCCTTGCCTAATAGTTCAGACACAGAGGGCATCAATACTGTACTAAATATAAGGAACAAAACTTTAGAAACAACTGTTCTTTAATGACACACAAAGGCTTAGCGAGTACAGGTGAAAATACATTTTTAATTACACCTGTTATGTCGACTTCAGTAAGCCAAAGAAAAAAGGGATTTGTTTAGATTTATTAGGTGTTGGGAAGTATTAAACATATTTAAGGGTTCCAGTTAAACATTAGCAACATTTCTTATGGACACTCAGTGTGCAAGGATGAGCCAAAGGGAAAGTTTGGAAGAGGAAGAACAAAATCTCAGTAGAGCGTTGAAACACTGGATGGTGTGAAGAAAAAACACACAGATTTTCTGCTCAAACTACACTACACATTAAATATGTTTTTTTATGGTTTCACGTTGCTGTTGAATCTAAGACAGATGATCATACGTTATCATTTTCACAGCACTAAAATCCTTGGGATCTAGAATTAAACACCATGGAGGCACTAGCCCAGCCTAAGCCATTCATAAGCCTGTTTACAAGTTTCATGTCCCCAGAATAACATGGTAATGTGCGGTGGAAAATAAATTTAAAGTAATTTCTGAGAGAAATCCTGAGCCAGAAATTGAGCAAAGGGATTCACTTTCTAATCCTCTTTCAAAATGTCCATACATGGCTTTGGTGCTGCTTACAGTGGTCATGTATGTCTAATCTAAATGATATTCCTGCTGCTTGTTTCACAGGGCCGGCCCTGCCTCTCTCTCACTGTCCCCACAGTCACATCTCCTCACTGGTAATCCCACTTAATCTCACTGCCCGACTGCATGGGCAGAGCCTAACCTGGGCCCAGCTATGGTTATCAGCCCTGGCCACATTGCACTGGACATCTGCCACTTTCTTTACTGTGCCAGCAACAACCCAGATCCCTGCCCCATCCACCACCCTAATCTCACCACAACCTCTCCAATGCAAAACACAACCTGACCTGGGTCAAATACTTTTCTCGGACAAGATTCATCAAATATTTATGTATGTATTTATGTGTGTACGTACGTACGTATGTATGTACATATGTATGTATGTATGTATGTATGTATGTATGTATGTATGTATGTATGTATGTATGTATGTATGTATGTATGTATGTATTTATTTATTTATTTTGTTAGTTAGTTTGTGCACCAGACACGTAGGTCATAGAAGTGGGTATGTCTATTCAACTGATTTTCAAATGGCCTAAACTTTCTGCCATTCACTGTTTGGTCTTGTGTAGCAAATGCCTTGTATTTCAAAAGGCTATGACTAAACAAAAACTAGAAATGTTATTTGATGCTTTTTCTTTCAATCAGCATCCCTCTTCATTGGGAAGCCAGCTAAAACAGCTGCTATGATAACCATACAAGTAATAAACTGCTTGAGAGCTTCCTGAGGTACGTCCAACCAGTGACGTGCGGTGAGGTCAGTGGATGGGTAGGCAGTGGGCATTCACAAATCCAAATTACATCCTTGTGTGCTCTCTATTGTTTTATAACAATCTGATCCTTCTTTGTTCTTCCAGCTGCCACAGAATTCTAGAATATTGTGCCCCCCTGGCTGAACTACATCCCAAGTGAAAACCTAAACAAAAATATTGTCAAAGTATACAAAGTATACGTGAAGTACTTTTGTCTTGTTTTATATGGATTCTGATAGCTGTGAAATGACTAAGTAACATGATTGCCTTTCCTTAGAGCTCCCAAAACACTGTGGATTTCATTGCGGTCACTACAAACAGCATATGAGACACTATTTGGAAATATTGTTGAAACATTACCTTAAAAGAACACAAATACAACACAAAGAAACAAAATTTGTGATAAAAATATGTAATTTAATATATGTAAAATATACAAGTACATATAGTTAAATTATGTACCATTTCATTAATTCATTTATGATTAATAATAAAATGACTGATAGCAGAACTGAGTGAATTCATGCAAATAAACTGGGTGCTGAGGTGAGAGAATGTTGAGATCATATGTATTGAAGTCACCTATAGATCAATTAAAAACACAAGTTTTTGGGCAATACTTGTGAAAATAGCAGTTAGCATTCACGGCATGCTTTTATCCAAAACGATTTAAAAGCAAACTTATAAGATACAAAGTGATACCAGCATATTAGGTGACAAATGGTGAGAAGGTAAACATATAATAGCATGTATCCCATCATTAATGCTTCACCTGTGCAGTTAGATCCCAGTCCAGTTCATCCATCCATCCATTATGCAAACCGCCCATCCTGCTCTCAGGTCACGGGGATGCTGAAGCCTATCCCAGCAGTCATTGGTCGGCAGACAGAGAGACACCATGGACAGCCCCCCCCCACACACCTACCTAGGGACAATTTAGTATGGCCGATTCACCTGACCTACATGTCCTTGGACTGTGGGAGGAAACCGGAGCACCCAGAGGAAACCCACACAGACATGGGGAGAACATGCAAACTCCACACATAGGATGACCCGGGATGACCCCCAAGGCTGAACTACCCCAGGGCTCGAACCCAGGACCTTCTTGCTGTGAGGCGACCGCACTAACCACTGCGCCACCGTGTCACCCCAGTCCAGTTCAGCTACATAATATAACAACGTGTAAACATTTAAAAATGTGAATAACATAATCACAAAAATTGTACAGTGAAAGTGAACAGTAAATATTATTTATGAGTAATTGCACCAATTTGTAGAAATGGAAGACAAACTGAAATGACTTGCATAAATCTGTAAACTTCAAAAAGGTTGACAACTTTCAGGGCTGTTTTTGATGTATTAGTGGGAGATCAATTGTCAATCAATGAAAAGAAAATGTGGCATGATGCCTTGAGCTAGCTTGAAAAAAAAACACGGCAAAACTACAAGTAAAAAAAATAGTGTGACTTGGGAAGCCATATATGACACGTGTACTCATGTCATTCACAGCACTCAATTTCACATTTAGCCAGTATCTTCGAAAATGCAAAGTGCCAAAAGCATATAAAATGATACTGACTGCAAAGCAAGCATCCACTGCAGCTAAACACTTCAGTTCAGCTACACGATTGAAAAAGTGCATGAATGTAAGAACAGTGGCATACCTTTGTGGACTCTACATTTTTATAGGTTTGTAAAATAAACAGTAAATATTAATGCAAACTAGAGGTCTAAAAATGAACAATAAATATCAATTCAAATATTGTATAGATTTGTAAAATCTATGACTAAACACTTCCCTTCAGCTACACAAACAGTTGCATACGTTTCTGAACTCTACATTTGTATAAATTTGTAAAAATGAACAATGACAATTGAATTAAAACATACAAAATAATTGTATAAAGGGCTATTAATAAGAAGGATGTGAAATAACGAGTGTGTGCAGCTGATAGGAAAGATATTGCAGCGATGGTTGTCTTATGCAGGAAAACATTCTATAAAAAAGTAAAACTTTAGGGAATAAAATTAAATTAAAAATTGTCCAACACAGAAATACTACATGAAAAACACGTTTACATACTACTTTAATTTAACACTCGTCGTCGTCGTTGCCGTCTCTCGTGTCCGAGGATCCATTCCAAGAGATTAAGGTGTGTGCTTAAAAACTTGAGCCATTCGCTAAAGCCTTGATTAAAGTGGTGATCAGGTCGCTATGCTGGTCCACGCTGCTTGGCCTGGGAGGATCTAGTTCCATGGCAACACAAGAGTGAAGACGTTGGGATCCGCCACAGGTTGCACCCAAGTGCTGGTCGGATTGGGAGTCCGGACTGCCCACTTGTTAGGCACTTACGAGCCAGGGATGTGTGGGATTTTTATAACCACCAGTCCGCAGTCCCGTTAGGCTTTAGCCAGCTGAGTGCTGCCGAGGTTACGCCAACTCCACAAGTGAAGTCCGGTCAATACCGCGAGGAGGGGCCTATCCGGGTTTTGTCACGCATGCAGGAATAGGTAGCCTGTACCTTTCAGCCTACATCACATAACGCTTCAGCAACCCAGTTAGAGAATAAAACTTAACACTACCACAAGCGTAAAAGTGCAAAATCAATGGCTTACCTTCACTTGAAGATGAAGTCCATTTGCCTGTCTTTCTCCACAAATCTCTTCGTAACGTGTGGGACGTGACCTTGATGACTGATTGGATCACACTCCTGCCATAAGCAGTGCCTTCCCTCATCCGCAGCAGAGCCTATACCCTTCCGATTGAAAAAGTAGGCGAGCTTCGCATTAGAAGTTTAAGGACTTAAAAAGGGGGCAAGGGCATAAAAATATAGCTTTATAATATAACACAGCATACTTGTAACTAGAGTGAGATTTTGATATGTTGTTATGAATGTGTTGTTCCAAAGTAACGTGCAGAAGAGAGGTGAAGAAGCGAGTGCAGGCAGGGTGGAGTGGGTGGGGAAGAGTGTCAGGAGTGATTTGCGACAGAAGGGTACCAGCAAGAGTTAAAGGAAAGGTTTACAAGATGGTAGTGAGACCAGCTATGTTATATGGTTTGGAGACAGTGGCACTGATGAAAAGACAGGAGGCAGAGCTGGAGGTGGCAGAGTTGAAGATGCTAAGATTTGCATTGGGAGTGACAAAGAAGGACAGGATCAGGAATGATTATAATAGAGGGACTGCTCAGGTTGGACGGTTTGGAAACAAAGCGAGACAGGCAAGATTGAGATGGCTTGGACATGTGTGGAGGAGAGATGCTGGGTATAATGGGAGAAGGACGCTGAATATGAAGCTACCAGGGAAGAGGAAAAGAGGAAGACGAAAGAAGAGGTTTATGGATGTGGTGAGGGAGGACATGTAGGTGGCTGGTGTGACACATTGGTCCTAACTAACCACTGGGCACCCTAATGTCTTTAAAGCAGCTTTCCCAAACTGTGAGCACCCCCCATCCCCAGGGATGCAGGGGAACTGCAGAGGGACATGACAAAATGCTTAAGATATTCAAGCCAAATCAAATGTCTGGAGAAAAAACAAAAAACAAAAAAAAAATAAACAAACATGCTTTTCAATACATATCTCACATAAAATGTGATTCTTTTTTTGTCGGTAAAATATGCCTGATTGAAAAAAAAGTCTGGGAATCTCTGCCTTAAAGGTATAATAAATACATTTTTTAAAAATATATATTATATACATGCTAGATTGGTAACTTGTAATATTAAAAACCAATAAGAAGGGTTTCTGGCATGTTTGGCAATTCATGAAAAAGGTATGAGTGTTTTTGAATTGTTGTTCTACTGCCAATAGCAGGCTGCCATGCTGCCATGCTGCTGCATGCTGACACATAGACGCAAAGCTGAGAAACTACATCAGTGTCAATGTTGGCTAGAAAAGGGGCAAAACGCATAAGCCAAAATCAGCATAAACAGACATGATGGTGGAAAGTGACTTGGAAGGCAGCAAGTATGAAATAGACCAATAGTTTTGTTTAGCATAGGAAAATGTTGTCAAAGATGTTTGATTTTATGGCCAGTGATCCCAGTGTATGAAACCGATGTGACAATGGGTCGATTTAAAGAGTACCTACAGACATGCTCAAATTTGACAGTTCATTCAAATAATGTTCAATTCTTCCTGAAAAGTGATGAAATTAAAATCTATTTTGTCATGTATACGCATGCCTTTGGTAAATCATAAAATACCATCTTGGGGGAGAGATCCCTCCTCTGTTGCTCTTCCAGAGGTTTCTTCCTATTTTTTCTCCTTATTAACATTTAAAAAAAAATTTTTTTTTAGGGAGTTGTTCCTTATCCGATGTGAGGGTCTAAGGACAGGGTGTTGTGTTACTGTAAAGCAAATGAGGCAAATTTGTATTTTGTGATATTGGGCTATACAAATAAAATTGACTTGACAATAAAGCAAAGAACCCATGAAAGTTGAATTATTGCTTATTCTACAAAGATATTCTAAAAATGCCTGGACTCATTTGTTGGTACCTCTTAAAAACAATTGGATTATAGTGATATTTCAAACAAATTAGTTTCTTTAATTAGTATCACACGTCTCCAACATTGTAATTAGTCATTCAGCCTATTTAAATGGAGAAAAGTAGTAACTGTGCTGTTTGGTATCATTGTGTGCACCCACCAAACATGGACCAGAGAAAGCAAAGGAGAGAGTTGTCTGAGGAGATCAGAAAGAAAATAATAGACAAGCATGATAAAGGTAAAGGCTACAAGGCCATCTCCAAGCACCTTGATGTTCCTGTGATAACAGCTGCAAATATTATTACGATGTTTAAGGTTCATGGAACTGTAGCCAACCTCCCTGGGAGTGGCCACAAGAGGAAAATCGACCCAAGATTGAACAGAAGGATAGTGCAAATGGTACAAAAAGAATCAAAGATAACTGCATGAACTCCAAGGTGAAGGAACGTCAGTTTCTGATCGCATTATCCGTCACTTTTTCAGTGAAAGTGGGCTCCACAGAAGAAGACCCAGGAGGACTCCACTTTGAAAGGAAAACATAAAAAATCCAGACTCGAATTTGCTATAATGCATATTGACAAGCCACGATCCTTCTGGGAAAATGTCCTTTCGACAGATGAGTCAAAACTGAAGCTTTTCAGCAAGTTACATTGGCTCTATGTTCACAGGAGAAAAAATAAGCTTTAAAAGAAAATAACACCATACGTACAGTGAAACATGGCAAAGGCGCGGTTATGTTTTGGGGCTACTTCGCTGTGCCTGGCACAGGGCGCCTTGAATCTGCGCAAGGCACAATGAAATCTCAAGACTATTAGTGTATTCTGGAGTGAAATGTACTGCTCAGTTTCAGGAAGCTCTGTCTCAGAAAGACCATTGGTCCTCCAACAGGATAATGACCCAAAACACAGCTAAAAACACCCAAGGATGGATAAGAACAAAACATTGGACCATTTTAGTGACCTTCTATGAATTCTGATCGGAATCCTATCAAACATCTATGGAAAGAGCTGAAACTTGTAGTCCAGAGAAAGCACCCATCAAATTTGAGACAGCTGCAGCAGCTTGTTCAGGAAGAGTGGGCCAACATACCTGTTAACAGGTGCAGAAGTCTCATTGAGAGCTAAGAAAAATGTTGATTGCAGTGATTGCCTCTAAAAGTTGTGCAACAAAATATTAGGTTAAGGGTACCATAATTTTTGTCCATGCAATTTTCATTTCCTTTATTATTTAAAATATTATATTGAATAAAAACTAAAATGCAAAATCTGATTTCTATGAAATATGAAATAATATGGGGTGGCACAATGGTCCAGTGGTTAGCACTGTTGCCTCATAGCAAGAAGGTCCTGGGTTTGAACCCCAGGCCGTCCCAGGTCCTTTCTGTGTGGAGTTTGCATGTTCTCCCCGTGTCTGCGTGGGTTTCCTTCGGGTGCTCCGGTTTCCTCTCACCATCAAAAAAAGACATGCATGTTAGGGTTAATACTCCTGCCTGTGCCCCTGACCAAGGCAATGGAAAGAAGAACTGGTGTTGGTCCCTGGGCGATGCAGCTGCCCACTACTCCTACACCATAGGATGGATTAAATGCAGAGAACAAATTCATTGTAAGGATACAATTTGATGTACAATGTCAAATAAAGTGGCTTTCATTCAACAATGATGTATATCAATTACTTTTGTCAGTTTCAAGTTATTTCAGGGAATTGTGCATTCTTTGTTTCTTCAGCAAGGGCACCAACAAATTTGAGCACGACTGTTAACCCTAGCGGATTTTGAGTTTTCTGACATCTACAGGTTAAAAAACTTGTAAATTTTAAAACATGGAAGGCTGGTCTTGGTACTCTGTGATGTTAACATATCAATATGAACATAGCTGTAGATAATAATGTTGATAATTTTTCTGTTAGATTACACTGACAGACAGACAGACAGACGGCAACACTAATGATCGTCAATAGTACTGTCGGTGCTGATTCTTTGGAACCCCTAAACCAATCCATCCATCCATCCATCCATTATCCAAACCGCTTATCCTTGGTCGCAGGGATGATGGAGCCTTTCCTAACCGTCATTGGGCAGCAGGTGGGGAGACTCCATGGACAGCCCAACAGGCCATTACAGGGCCACACACACACACACACACACACACACACACACACACACACACACACACACACACACACACACACACACACACACACACACACACACACATACACTTAGGGACAATTTAGTATGGTTGAATCACCTGACCTTCATTTCTTTGGACTGTGGGAGGAAACTGGAGTACCCGGAGGAAATCCACACAGAAATGGGGGAGAACATGCAAACTCCATACAGAGGACAACCCGGGATGACCCCCAAGGTTGGAATACCCCGGGACTCGAACCCAGGACCTTCTTGCTGTGAGATAACTGCATGAACCACTGCACCACTGTGCTGCCCATCCCCTAAATCCAACAGATCCATTATTCATGTTATTATCTGCAGCTGTGTTTGTCCTTCTATGCTAACATCACAGAGTACCAAGAACAGCCTGTCATGTCTTTTACCCTTTTCATGGGCTTTAACCTGTAGATGTCAGCAAACTCTATAAAATGGTCTTGGGTTTAGGTACTTTTTAAAATAGCCTCAGTGGCAGTGGCCATAAAATATCTCATCTCATCTCATCTTCAGCCGCTTTTCAGGGGTCGGGTCACGGTGGCAGCAAACTAAGTAGGGCACTCCAGACGTCCCTCTCCTCAGCAATGCCCTCCAGCTCTTCCTGGGGGATCCCAAGGCATTCACAGGCCATATTGGACATGTAGTCCCTCCAGCAAGTGCTTGGTCTACCCTAAGGTCTCCTCCCATCAGATGCCCGAACCATCTCAAATAGCTCCTTTCGATGCAAAGGAGCAGCAGCTCTACTCCAAGCTCCCTCCAGATGTCCAAGCTCCTCACCCTATCTCTAAGGCTGAGCCCAGACACCCTACAGAGGAAACTCATTTCAGCCGCTTGTATCCATGATCTCACCCTTTAGGTCACTACCCAAACTCATGCCCATAGGTGAGGATCGGAACAAAGCTTGACTGGTAAATTGTGAGCTTTGGCTTCTGGCTCAGCTCCTTCTTCACCACAATGGTCCGGTACAACGTCCACATTACTGCTGATGCTGCACCAATCCGCCTGTCAATCTCCCGCTCCATCGTACCCTCACTCATGAACCAGACCCCAAGATACTCGAACTCCTTCACTTGGGGCAGCAACTCATCCCTAACCCGGAGGGAGCAATCTACCATTTTCTGGTAGAGAACCATGGCCTCAGACTTGGAGGTACTGACTCTCATCCCAGCCATTTCACACTCAACTGCAAACTGCCCCAGTGTGCGCTGGAGGTCGCGTTCTGATGAAGCCAATAAAACCACATCATCTGCGAAGAGCATTTATGCAATTCTGAGGCTCCCAAAATGGACACACTTCTCACCTTAGCTGCGACTTGAGATCCTGTCCATGAGTATTACAAACAGAATCAGATACAAGGGACAACCTTGGCACAGTCCGACACCCACCGAAAACATGTTTGACTTTGTGCAAAGAATGCAGACACAGCTCTCACTTTGGCTATACAAGGACCGGATGGCTTGTAGCACCTGCCCCTTTACCCCATACTCCTGCAGTACCCCCCACAGCGTGCCCCGGGGTACAGGGTCATAACCCTTCTCCAAGTCCACAAAACACATGTAGACTGGCTGATCAAACTCCCATGCCCCCCTCAGCAGTTCCACAAGGGTAAAGAGTTGGTCCGTTGTTCCATGGCCAGGACGGAATCCACATTGTCCCTCCTGTATCTAAGGTTCGACAATCGGACGGGCCTCCTTTCGAGCACCCTAGAGTAGACTTTCCCAGGGAGGCTGAGCAATGTGATGCCCCGATAATTGGAGCATACCCTCTGGTCCCCCTTTCTGAATATGGGAACCACCACCCCAGTCTGCCACTCCACAGGTACTGTCCTCAACCTCCACGTGACACTGAAGAGGCGTGTCAACCAAGACAGCCCAACAATGTCCAGAGCTTTCAGCATCTCAGGGCGAATCTCATCCACACCCGGCGCCTTGTCACCGAGGAGCTTTTTAACTACCTCAGAGACCTCTGCCAGGGATATGGGTGGGGCTTTCCCTGAGTCTTCAGGCTCTACCTCCTCCACTGAGGACATGTTAGTTGGGTTCAGGAGCTCCCCAAAATGTTCTTTCCATTGCTCAACTACATCCCCAGTCCAGGTCAACAGTTCCCCTCCCCAGCTGAATACAGCCTGAGTCAAGCCTTTCTTCCCCTTCCTGAGTCGCCGGATGGTTTGCCAAAACTTCCTTGAGGCCAACCAAAAGTCCTCTTCCAAAGCCTTGCCAAACTCTTCCCACACCCGAGTTTTTGCTATTGCGACCGCCGAAGCGGCAGCCCTTCTGTTCTCCCGGTACCTGTCTGCTCCTTCAGGAGAAACCTGGGCCAACCAAGCCCAAAAGGCCTCCTTCTTCAGCCTGACGGCTTCCATCACCACTGGTGTCCACCAGCAGGTTCTTGGGTTGCTGCCTCGACAGGCACCGATGACCTTTTGACCACAGCTCCTGCCTGCCACATCTACAATAGAGGCTTTGAACATGGCCCACTCAGACTCCATGTCCCCAGCCTCCCTCGGGATACATGAGGACTTCTTCTGGAGGTGGGAGTTGAAGACCTCATGGACAGGGGCCTCCACCAGACATTCCCAGTTCACCCTCACTACAAATTTGGGTTTGCCAGGTCTCTCCGGCAGCCTTCCCCGCCATCTGATCCAACTCACCACCAGGTAGTGATCAGTTGACAGCTCTGCTCCTCTCTTCACCCGAGTGTCCAAAACATACGGCAGCAGATCTGATGATACAACCACAAATTCTATCATCGATCCTCGGCCTAAGGTGTTCTGGTACCAAGTACACTTATGAACTACCTTATGTTCGAACATGGTGTTTGTTATTGCCAATCCATGACTCACACAGAAGTCCAATAACAAGGCACCACTTGAGTTCAGATTGGGGAGGCTGTTCCTCCCAATCACTCCCCTCCAGGTTTCTCCATCATTGCCCACGTGAGCATTGAAGTCCCCCAGCAGAACTACAGAGTCCCGAGGCAGAGCCCTATCCAGGGCACCACCCAGAGACTCCAAGAAGGCCGGATACTCCGTACGTCTATTCAGTGCATAAGCACACACAACAGTCAGAGCCTTTCCCCCAGCGACTCGCAGTCGTATAGAGGCAACCCTCTCATTCCCCGGGGAGAACTCCAACACAGTGGTACTCAACTGAGGACTTGTGGATATCCCCAAACCCACCCGGCACCTGTCACCTTGGCCAGCTCTGGAAAAGTAATAAGTCCAGCCCCTCTCTAGGTGTTTGGTATCAGAGCCCATGCTATGTGTGGAGGTGAGTCCAACTATATATAGTTGGTACTGCTCCACCTCCCATGCCAGCTCAGGATCCTTCCTTGCCAGAGAGGTGACATTCCATGTCCCGAGGACCAATCTGCAATGCTGGAAGTCGGCATGCCCCGGTCCCCGCTTTTGCCTGCTGCCTGGCCTGTATTGCGCCCTACCCCAATGCTCATCCCCACGTGTGGTGGCTCCATGTTGTTTTTTCGGGCCGAGTCCGACCGGGCCTTATGGGCCAAGGCCCGGCCACCAGACGCTCGCCAGTGAGCTCCTGTCCCAGGTCTGGCTCCAGGAGGGGGCCCCAGTTTCCCTTTTCCGGGCGAGGTACTGTAACTCTGCTGGTGTAAATTCATTGGGTTTTTTGGGAATTGCTCTTAATCTGGCCCCTCCCCTGGGACCAATTTGCCTTGGGAGGCCCTACCAGGGGGCTATTGCCTCCGACAATACAGTTCCCAGGATCACCGGGACACATAAACCCCTCCACCACGTTAAGGTGAAAATTCTCAGAGGAGGCGAATGAAATACTTTGGAGACATATATCTCAGTTGTCTGAGCACTTTTTTTTAATTATCTTTTTTTTTTAATTATTAGAATGACCAGTTGGTTTAAATCAAAATCTTTCTGTTTTTACTAAGGCTTCACTCACTCTATAAGTTAAAACAAACTAAGCTAAACTTAAGTATCACTGTCCATATGCACACCATGGGAGGAATAAATAAAAAGTCAACTTAAAAGAAATATAAGCGGGCAGATGAAATTATAGCAGGTTTAACCTGGATGATATCATACAGTTGTCATAATGTGTGGCTTTAAAATGCCTATTAATGGGGCACAGGAGAGAAGGGATGGGTTCTTCTTTGATGTCGAGAGAGGAGCCATCAATGATTTTCATTTCATGGCCAGGTGAATACATTCACGAAGCTCACTGAGGTCTCAATAAGGACGGGAGAGAGAGATGAGAGGGTTTTATCCTTGGCAGGAAATAGCAACGGTGACCAACATCTGATTTTAGCCAAATGCCCAACTAAAGTAGTACTACACTCGATATGGATCATCAGATGTACTAATTAGTACCATGCAAATATATGCCATAAAACTTAGTCTTAATAAATGAAATTGTTAGGTAGATAGACCAGTAAACTCCATTGATGCTTTAATTTCATTATTACGTCATTCTTAAATATTATTCTCTATAAGTCATAAGTAAGTTATTAAAGCTTTATTTATGTAGCACTTTTTAAACACACACACACACACACACACACACACACACAAAAAAATATAAGTAAACAAATAAATAAACTACATTTACAATATAAAACATGGCACAATGAGAAACAGACCAAACTACAAACCAAAACAAAAGATGGAGATGGGGATCTTTAAAAAGGCTTGTGCATACAGATGTGTTTTTAAAAGCTGCTTAAGACAGTCCAAAGATTCAGCAAATCTAATAGATTGGGGCAGATTATTACAGAAGTGTGGGGCTAAAACTCAAAAGGCGTGGTCATCTTTTGTTTTGCAGTTGAAGTGGGGATGGATAAAAGACTGAGGCTTGTGGATCGGAGAGATCGAGAAGTCGAATGAGGAATGAGGAGATCAGTAATATAGCTTGGGGCAAGGTCATGCAGTGCTTTATAAGTAATCAATAAGATCTTGTAATTTATTCTGAATTTTGCGAGAAGCCAATGCAGGGATGCAGGAAGAGGAATAATGTGGGGCCTACCGCTAGCTCTAGTTAATAATCTAGCAGCTATCTCCTGAATCAACTGTAAATGATTTAAAACAGTTTGACTGGGGCATGTGTAGAGGGAGTTACAATAATCAAGACGAGAGAAAATGAAAGCATGAATTATTTGTTTGAGATCCATAGATGACAAAAACATCTGATTTTTGTGATATTTCTCAGCTGAAGAAAACATAACTGTATGATCTTATTAACATGTTGGAAAAAAGACATATACTGGTCAAAGATAATACCAAGATTCTTAGCGGTAGGTTTGATATTTGAGCGAAGTAGACCAATAAATGGATCAACTGCAGTGACAAAGTTCTCAGTACCAGTTGAGGGAACTTCAGTTTTGTCAGGGTTTAGGTAGACAAAATTAATGGACGTCCAATCTTTGGTGGCAGCTAAACCATCATGGAGGGAGGGCAGTTGATTCAGGCTATCGGGTTTGGCAGAGAAATTGATCTGTGTATTATTGGTGTAACAGAGGTATGACATTTCATGAAAGCAGCTGAACAAATGGCCCAGAGGAAGCTTGTAGAATGAGAAGAGGATTGGCCTAAGAACAGAGCCCTGAGGGACTCCACACAGGAGGGGAGCTGATGAAGACACATGGTTGTTCATACAAACATTAAATATATATATATCAGTCAAATAAAATTGAAATCAGTTTAATGCAGTAAAAGAAAGGTCGACCCTGTTATGTACAAATGGACCAGAAGAGTGTTGATTAACTGAAGTGATTTATACTTGAATATTATACAAGTATGTAGATAGTCACTTGTTTTAATGTTAAAAAATACAACCATAGGCAGAGTTTGACATTTTGATTATTGTGTCCATTGTCGATCGCCGCAGGATTGTGCACAACATCAGAACTTGGAAAGAAATTCACGAGTTATGTCAGCTATTTAATAAAAATCTTGCACCAAGAGGGCAGCAGTACAGGGAAAACATTAGCTACCACCTGATTTCATACATCCAAGTTAACCGAGGAGGAATGCAGATCCTTTCTAATATATTTCCCTCATCATCCATCAGGAAAATGACAATACACTGCATCACAGCATATTTAAAGGATACAAGAGGCATTGATTTGATTGATCAAGTCGAAGTCCACCCCAACTCCGCCTGCTTATAATATATTCATCCTAACTCAACCTCTTTATGAACTACACCATGCTGCACTGGTCACCAAAAAAAAAAAATGAAACGTTTACTGCACCAGCAAACCACACTAGTTCCTGTATTTGTGTTTGCATCAAGTTTCATGAAATTAGAGCACTTTTTTATTCAAAGGACATAGTGAATCTTGCTATTAGGACAAATGAAACCAGTAGCAGTTACCCACTGAAACGGGTTGGCTTATTTTAGCTTTATATAATAATAATAATAATAGAACTACAGAAGATTGCACTACTTGGAACATCTCATATCCTAAGACAGGCACTATCCATCAAATAGACTTCTACCTCATTCTAACCTTAGGCCCAAGGAATGGGCCCAGTTATTATGTTGTATTATGGCATGAAGTTAAATGACATTTGTATAATAATAATATTGGATTACATTTATATAGCGCTTTATTTAGACACCGAAAGCTCTTCACAGTGAAGGGGGGACACTCACCTCAACCACCACCAATGTGTATCACCCACTTGGGTGATACACGGCAGCCATTTTATGCCAGAACCCTCACCACACATCCACTTGAGGTGTATGTTCGCGTGACGTTATACGTGTTTTCAATATGAGGCCATGGCCATGTTGGAGGACTTACATAATTGAAAATGGCGAGTGACAATGTAAACATGAAACTAATGCTATCGCAGATAAACTCGAAAGAGATGTGAAAAGTTTCTACCAAGGGAAGATAAAAAAGATTGGAATAGATCCACTGCTCATTCCTGCTGAAAAGTTCAGTCCAGAATCTCTACAACCAATTGAATCTTGTGACATTCTTTCATATCTTGTTTTGTACACAAGATTTTACAAAAAAATATAAAAAAAGAAAACAAAAAATAATAATAATAAAAAAAAAAAACATCCATCCATCCATTATCTGAACCGCTTATCCTGCTCTCAGGGTTGCAGGGATGCTGGAGCCTATTCCAGCAGTCACTGGGCGGCAGGCGGTGAGACACCCTGGACAGACCGCCAGGCCATCACAGGGCATTTCGAAGCCTTCAAGTCAACAATCACATGGTTTCTGGATTTATTAATAGCGTTCTTGGTTGTATTATGAACAAGACATATGTTTTGGTTGCGAAAGTTAGGCATTCTCAACAGATGAATGATCCACTTGTCCAGCTGTGGCTCATAACAACTGGAGATGGTGTGGTTCTTTCTGCATACTGTACGGGTTGTATGGCCGGATTGGGCAAATTTTGCTCGCACATAGCAAGTGTCTTGTTTTATGTAGAAGTGTGGATACAACTTAATGGCAAACAATCATGCACTCAAGCGAAATGGACATGGTTTTTGCCTTCATAGGTCAAGCACGTTGATTATGCAGAGGTAAATGCCATTCGTTTTAAATCTGCGAAAAAACTGAAGGAAGTTATGGAGCACTCATAATGAACTTCAATGAAGCTGCAACTACAGAGAAGAGCTCCAAAAAGGCAACATAAATTAAAGAGCCAAGTAAAGCAGAACTCGAAGAGCTTTACAACTCTATAAATCAATGCAAGGTAAAGCCCATCTGTTTTTCAGTCATTTCACCATATTCAGAGTCGTTTCTGTCAAAATCAAGAAATGTAAACTCAATCAGAGACCTTTTCAATGAAAAGTTTACTACTCTGGAGTGTAACGAGCTTCTCAAAGAGTGCCACAAAGTAGAGCTAAACATCACAGACGAGCAAGTGAAAATTGTGGAAGTGTTTTTTATAAACGCAGAGCTGGAGGGGTTGGTGCATCGAAGTGTTATGCAGCTTGTCATGCTGACCCAGCCCAACCATCTGTCGCTCATCAATTCAATTCAATTTATTGTCATTAAAAACAATGTGTAGGCACATGTTAAAAATTAAAAGACTATAAGCTATCCAGATGTTTTTAAATTCAGCACAGCAGTGACAAGGCATGGATGTGACCACAAGGATCTTGTTATTTCTGAATATGAAACGTTGATGAAACCTCTGAATAAGAATTTCAAGGTTTCAAAATGTGGCATATTTATCAACAGAAGTTACCCGTTTCTACAAGCAACGCCAGACTTCCTTTGTTCCTGTGACTGTTGTGGTGAGGGGTGTGGGGAGGGGAAATGCCGTTTTTGTGTTGAGGGCATAGATTTTGAATCATCCATTAATCTGACGCCCATTGCTTCAATCCAGGCACTAATAACTTTTGAAAAAACTAGCTTTGATACAGAAAATCGATAAGCAAGGGCCTGATGTAGGACATTCAAGCGCAACTTCATTAGGACCATCACAAATTCCTGAAATTTTGTTAAAATTGCTGGTTGACATAAAACATGTGGTGCCACAAAATCAACTGTTTTCTTTAAAACCTCAAAAGAATGAAGACCAGTGTAGAATTTAACCTTAGCATCATCCTTAGAAAATTATGCTTTGCCAAGAATCCTAACTGGTGCTCTCTGATTTTGAAACAAGAAGTGAAATTTATCTGTAGATGTGGCTGCATCTTTTGTAAGGGATAGCTCTTCCAGAAGATGAGGTATTTCATCAAATTGTTCAGAAATAGCATCCTGCTCAAAGATGTCTCTAACTGGAAAGCTTGTTTCACTTAGTTTTGAAGCCTTTGCTTCCTGTCTTTCAACATTTTCTCTCTCAGCAGCCCGCTTTTGTCAATCAGTTGCTATATCACTTCGGGCCTGCATTTCATCTCTTTTTTCGTTCTGGGTTTCAAATTTGTCTTGTCCAAGTTTTAAGCTCGGTACCCAGTCAGGATTCCATCTATCCCACGGCTGTGCAGCTGCTCCACTCAAAAGGTGCTCGCCACAAACACAATCATTTTTCAAAATCTTTTCGATTAGGCCATCTGGACTGATAGCAAGTCATAGCCTTCGTCGCTCAGTTGACAGTGCTTCGGCTTGTTCTCCTTGGTGCCTAATAATTTTTGTAACACGACAAAACGATAAATGTTTATATGTATCGCTATTATTACATTTGTAAATTAAACAAAATGAAGGCACATCTGATTACGACGATTTTGCTGCGCAAGTGCAATTCGCCTACAACGTTCTTATCCTCCAATATGGCCGACGATAAGTTTTTGGTGACTTTTGGTCACGTGTTCGAACACACGCTATTACACGGGGGATGATTAGGTGGCCAGATGGAGAGAGCTAGGTTGGGAATTTTGCCAGGACACCGGGGGACCCCCCCCCCCCCTCTTTGCGATAAGTGCCATTGGATCTTTAATAATCACAGTGAGTCAGGACCTCGGTTGAACGTCTCATCTGAAGGACGGCATCTCCTACAGCACAGGGTCCCTATCACTGCCCTGGGGGATTGGCTTTTCTTTTTTCCCTTGGACCAGAGGGAAGACTGCCCCCTACCGGTAAACACCACTTCCAGCAACAACTAATGTTCCCAAGCGAAAGCGCCTCCAAGTCTTTATCGGCCCTCGACCGGACCAATGGTTGAGCGAGGTTTTCCCTCAACTGGACCAATGGTTGAGCGAGGAGCACACCAGTCCCCAACGACCAATCAGCGTGCCTCGTCACGGGCCGATCGACTGACAGCGCGCTAGCATGTCAACTGTCGACTCAACTGATGTCCGTCTCCCTGCCATTTTTCGGGACTCCAGGTAAATTTAATAGAAATCTTTTTCATACTTAACATAAGTTCTTGTTATGGATTAAGCGGTTTTCGTTTTATTAAGAGATTAGGAAATCGGACAACAGCGTCAGTCAGTTGTTACTAACGTTACTCGAGATGCGCGAATTGGCTAAGTGTCGGGAGGCTAGCGTTGTTAGCCTCGCCAGAAAACATGAAATCACACACTTTCATTAGCTTTATTCAGTCCAACAACAGTCCAGCTTACAATATTATTGTCTTATCCAACTTGATGTGTACCACTGAAGTTACCTACCGGCAGCTCAATTCGGGCTGTAGGCCTATGTTTCTCAACCCCTCAGCCGATACAAAACAGCCTCTGAGGAACGAGTGGATTGTAGGCTAACGTTACCCTCTATTTTATATTGTCTCCCAATAATTCTGTTGACGTTTCATTTCAACTGTATTTGAGAAAGGGTTTCTTTACGGTAACTGCTGTAGAAATTGTGTGCGCAGTGTCACGTAAATTAAATTGCACTTTTTAATATTTTTGTATCAACACAGTGTTGTGTGATACCGGGCAATCTATAGAATCTATTTGAGCTTTAACAATTAAAGGGTAAGCCATTTGAGAGTAGCCTACAAAATAAAACGAGTTTAACTCATAGGACTAGGATACACATGGTTTTGGATAGCAAAATAGGCTATTAGAATACTAATGGGCTTTTAGACAAATTACTTATATTTCTTCATGTTTCACTCCACCAGGTGAACAACATGGACAGAGTAAATCAGTGCAGCGTGTGTGACAAGGTCTTCACTGAGAAGTCCAACCTTACACGCCACATGAAAAGCCATGCACCGAAGGAGAACCAGTGTGCAGTAACAGCAGCCTCGTCACGTCGCTGGGAAAAGGCGTGGTGAGGAGAAGGTAAGATGTTTACATCTTTACTGTTATGCTCGCGCACCAGAACCTGACCCGTGTGGCGAAACCCAAGACAGACAGACACGAGATGACGTCAAAATCTACAAAGGGAGGTCTTATTGTGGGAGGGAAATGTATGGTGAAAAAAAGGCGTTCTGTTAGTGGGATGTGTGAATAAACTATGTGTGGTGTCCCGTGGTTTGCGTGTATAACTATGTGTGAGTGTTTTTAGCCAATGTGTGGTGCGGTATGTAAGTGACCAGGAGGTGTTGAAAAAATGTGCGTGCACCTGGCGAGAAAGTCCAGTCCGTGATCCAAGATGGGTTGTTCGAGAAAGTCCAGGTCCGAGATCCGGGAAGTCGAGTCCGAAAGGAGGGGTCCAGATAGAGGGACAAGGGGGGAGATCGCAGGAGAGGTCCGGGGAGAAACGAAGGTCGCTGGGGACGAGGGAGACGCGGGGAGCCGTGGAAATCGCGGAGGGAGAGTCTTGGGAGGAAACAGAGACACGAAGATAAGACACTGGGGAATAAACAGAATACAAGGAACGCTGGAGGGCTTGTCAGAACTTTACCGCAGGGTTCAGTACGTCGAAGCACTGAGAGACGTTCTGGGAGGCTTCTTGTAGAAGGCTGCCTGATTGCCACAGGTGTGCCTGATGGATGATGGCAGACACCTGGTGCAGTGCAGCGCTCGTCTCCTCAGAGCGCGAGCCGAGCGCTCGGATGTTTCCGGCACGTCCGAGCTGGGGGAGTGGCTTGAACGTGCCGGGGAGGCAGCTCGGGGCGGTGTAACCACAACATTTACAGCGATTAAATGATGTGAGTAGGCTGTTTGCTCGATTAAAAATAAAATGTTAAGCGATTACACAGATAATTATACTTAAAGATCAGTTAGGCCCCACTAGATAAACGGTCTATTGAAAAGAACAAAGCTAGATTGTCCAATTTTCTGCAGAGTTACCATTCTGTTTGTGTTTTTTTATGGTTTCACTCAAACCACAACAGATACGTAAACAGAAAGGAACCTCTGCAGAATATCAGACAATCTAATTAATTAAGTTATGTTTTGAATAGACCATATATCTAGTGGGGTCTGAGTGATCATGTAGTGTGATTTTCTATGTCATTACTATATATCTAATTTTTAATGCTTCAAACAGCCAAGTACACCTTTAAATGATGTGAGTAGTTTTTTAAGTGGTAATGAAAGTAAATGCACATTAATCTTATCGTATGCTTTATATTTGCAGGTTGGATTTTGAAGAGCCGGAGCCTGTGAGCCGACCCATTCATCAACAGTCTGCCACTGCTGAGCCTGCGAACCCACCCATTCAGCCAAAGCCTGCCACAGCCAGCGGAGCAACACCGACCCCTTCAGCCAAAGCCTGCCACGGCCACCTTCATTCGAGCTGCGGTGTCGGGGGCATCTGTGCTCCTGGTGGTTCCTGCACAGCCTCAGGCTCCAAACATCAGTTTTCATGGGCCATCATGCAGTCAGAGTTTCACAGTGGTAGCACCGCCCGGCCTGCCGCACCAACAACCAAACCGGTCATGCCCAACAAGTCGAGGAGGCCATGCAGTGCTTGCCAAGTACCTCAGTGTGGTGGGCAGCGGAAGCGGTACACACCCTCCAAGGAGAAAGCTGCTGGCTGGGAGTAGCCAGAAGATAGTCACCGATTGCCCAGTAACTAGGAAATCAACTACTACTGGTTTTGAAGGTGTTGTGTACATGAGCTATGAGCACTTTAAAAGTGTTGTACATGAGGAACTGGAAAAGAGGAAATAATTGGGCTCACTCTTCTGCTATGGAAGGTGAGGAACGGCCACGGCCAGGGCAGGTGCTGAGCTAAGAGCAAAATCCAAAGTGAAAAGATGAAGCTGTCAATGAAGAGCTGCTCCAAAACATGTCACGTTAGCAGAAATAAATGCTTTAATTATTTTGAAGAGTCTGCAGTGTCGCGAGCTTCATCTTTTCACTGTGGATTTCACTCCTATGCTATGCCTTAATACCTCGATATTGTTTCTCTCTAACTTATTTGTGGCTCAATTTTTTCTTTTACATTTTATTTGCAAAGTTCTGTTATTGCACTGTTATTTTAAAGTTATTGCACTGCAAGGTAAGTCCTAGGTAATGTTTAAAAGAGGTGCATAATGTTGTGAAAAGGCTAATTATATTAATCATAGTATAGGTAGTTTAAACAAAGGACAAACATGGGACATTTTAATGTTGAGAAGTGTGGGATTGTCTGTCATTAGGCAAAGCACTCGAGTCAATTTAGTGATGAGGTCAACATGCCAACAGTAACACAAAAAGAAATATTTAAAATGGTAATTTAAAATATATTTTAATAATATTTGAAGTTGTTAATTTGTTTGCAAAATTGTATTCTGCTTTAACATGTGTGATTTCTTATGGGTCTCTGTAAAATGGAGATTTTTTAAAATGGAACAATAATTTACGGAGAAGAAAAATGCCCACTGTCTGTTTTTTTTCATTTTAATTCTGCTGTTTAAACTGTTAAAATTTGGTGAGTTGATAAATAATAAAATAACAATTTTGTCAATAAAAGATTTGTCAATGTCTGTGTGTTTACTAAATGCAAGTTTAGTATTGTGGAAATAAGATGACCCCATAATGACTGGAAGTGACCATGACAGGAAGTGTCTTCTGCTTTGGTGCCATGCCTCTTAAACTAGGAGATGCTGTCAAAACTATCCAGCAAGCCTCTGGGAATCAGTTCAGTTAGTCAATAAAAATCTGAAATCTGAGCACGTTTACTTGAATGCGACCTGAAGTGAATGGAATGAAGACTTGTGTGGGAAGGCTGGGTCATCTGGAAACATCAGATTAACCTGAGATTGCCACTCAAAACAATCCAATTGACTGTCTTCTAGATAACAAGTTGTTAGTAAAATGTGCTTATTTGGCATATAATTTAGCATATCATATGATGCAAATATAATAATGGCAATGATACATTTGTCTGTGTTTCTTATTGTGGGATGTTTACAAAGATGTGTTGAAATGAAATTTACATTGCAATCTTTGTAAATGTAAATGTTAATGTCCTGTTAATGGACCTTTCCCTTTTGCTATGCCATAGAATAACCTTTTCTTCTATGGCATCATTTAGGTAGCCATTTTCTATTTGGACTGTTGAGGTTTCCCTTTTGCCATGTCACAAGCAAAAAATACAGACGAAGCTTGCGAGACATAGCAACAATAACTATGTTGCTTTCCCAGGAGATGGCACAAATTCCCCATATGAAGGCACGATGTCCCAGGATTTGCTCAATCTAGGATCCCAGGGATATGGACTTGGGGGGGGTCGTGACCCGTTCCCAGAAAGTTGCCCATCCAAATACTAGTCAATGCCATACCTGCTTAGCTTTCATCATTCGGCAGAGCCAGGGTACATGTTGGTATGGCTGCCGGCATATTGTAGCCAATAATGCATTTTGTGTTGTAGTGACATAGATGGACTAAACGTTATATCAAATGGGTATTGCACAGTGATGTGTATTGCACAGTGATGTGTATTGCACAGTGAGTGATTGTAGCAGGCAAAATGAACATACTTGGGACATGCTTGGAAGCAGTGGCTCCCCCAAGGGGTGGCCAGGGGTGGCCACGGCCACCCTGATACCATCCCTGCCCCCCCCCCCCCCCCGCTGGCCCCCCCAGCCACGAGTCGCATATGCAGAATATGCTTCTGATTATGCAGAATATGCTTCTATCTGATATTTTACATTAGGTGCTGTTCATTTAAATCAATTAATGTATATTTTTCATAATAATCCATGTCAAAGAAAATAACAAATGCATAGCCAGGCAGCCAGCCATGTTTGATCGTCCGTCACTGCTTCACACATATACAATATAACAATGAATCGTCTAACACGTTACAATACATACAGATACATAACACATTAAAACAGAATTGTTGTGGAACTCATAATGTTAACTGTACCAGTATTAGTTTATGCACATCAGATATTTAGTAACATTAACTGTAAAAAAAAAAAAAAGAAACCAAAGTATTTCAACATGCGATTCCTCAACTCTCATATTGACAGTTTTCAACTAGCCTATACAGTATACTGCAACAGCAGAATAGAATTCCTGAATTCAGTCATGGCTTTTGGATTTGGTGTGCCACCCCAAGATTTTCAGTGGCCCCATTTGGCCACCCAAATGAAAAATTTCTTGGGGCGCCACTGCTTGGAAGAATCATTCTGAGGCCAATATGAATCGAGTCTCAAATAATGCAAACTGAATGATACATACGGGATTGTTCTGTACTGAGCCTACTGAATTGAGTCATGGAACTGTTGGCAATATGACAAAGCTTGAAAGTGCAAATAAATAAGAGGGTATGCACCGATGGATCCATACAGAACGGTAAAAACTGAATTAGCCTGATTCTACAACTTCATCAGGCAATACTACAAATCCCTAAAGCTCACATAAACAGGTCCATAATGAACATGACATTAAATCCTGCACATGCTGAATAGAATGGCTCAACTCCCTTTGTTATATATTTAGTTCATTGATACATGTAATTCATATAGTTAAAAATATACAGTTAAAAAGGTTACATATTGTGAATGTTGAATCATTTTGTTTGTTTATAAAGAATTATAATTGTGAACAGTGGGTAATACAGACTACAAGGTGGCAGTGATGTTTTGAGTGTAAAATTACAAGTGCCACAAAGCAGTGTCGAAAAATGAGGAAGACGAACTTTACTAACAGGAGTGAGATGAAAACAGTTGAATGCCCCCACGCAATTTGTTAATGTAAATGATACGCAGTTGTTCAGTAAACGTTTGAAAGTTCAGATGTGATGTCCCAGCCATTTTTGTAGAAGCTGCAGCTAAGTCCCCACACATTTTGGTACGAAACCAGGGACAGAAGATTAATATCAGATTTGCCGATAGCTGTGACTACCTTACCAGCTAAAGAAGAGCCGGAGAAAATGATGGAGCATTTACACAGACTTAAACAAAGGCGCAGAGTTGTACGAGCATCTACAACCAAGTTGCTGAGGACAATTGAAGAGGAAACGTGCAAGGATGATGTGAGTTGTGACCGCCTACAGTCCATGTTGTCAGTTAAATGTCACCATTTCCAACTGACACAGTAAAAAGTGAACAGCAATAAACTCATTTGTATCTACTGATTCAACAAAATAATCGAGTATTATTGCCTATCTAGATGCTTTTGCATCGTGAAAAAGTATGATGAGATCTCAATGCAGAGAGTGGACAAAATAAAAAGGAAACGCTCATTGTAAGGTAATCATATGGGATACTGAAAGATTTTCTTTTTTTAATATGTTTAAATATTCTCACAAGGGTGTACATAATATACACAATATGGACAAACGTTTTGGGACATATAAAATCAAGCAGCTAGCCATGCAGTCTACATTTAAAAACATTTGTGAAAGAATGGGTCGTTCTGAAGAGCTCAGTGAATTCAAGCATGGAACTGTCATAGGAGGCCACTTTTGCAATAAGTCAGTTGGTGAAATTTCTTCCCTGCTAGATATTCCACGGTCAACTGTAAGTGATATTATTGAAAAGTGGAAGTGTTTAGGAACAACAGCAACTCAGCCACAAAGGAGCAGACCACATAAAGTCACACAGCAGGGTCAACGAGTGCTGAGGCGCATAGTGCGTAAAAGTCGCCAACGCTCTGTTGACTCAATAACTGCAGCGTTCCAAACTTCCTCTGGCATTAACATCAGCACAAAAACTGTGTGCTGGTAGCTTCATGGAATGGGTTTCGATTGGCCGAGCAGCTGCATGCAAGCATTACATCACCAAGCACAATGCCAAGTGTTGGATGGAGTGGTGTAAAGCATGCTGCCACTGGACTCTGGAGCAGTGGAAACGTGTTCTGTGGAGTGACGAATCACACTTGTCTGTCTGGCAGTCTGACGGACGAGTCTGGGTTTGGTGGATGCCAGGACAACATTACCTGCCTGCTGCATTGTGCCAACTTTATAGTTTGGTGGAGGAGGGATAATGGTATGGGGTTATTTTTCAGGGGTTGGGCTAGGCCCCTTAGTTCCAGTGAAAGGAAATCGTAATGCTTCAGTATACCAAGACATTTTGGACAATTCAATGCTTCCAACTTTGTGGGAACAGTTTGGGGAGGGTCCTTTTCTGTTCCGGCATGACTGTGCCCCAGTGCACAAAGCAAGGTCCATTAAGACATGGTTGGGTGAGTTTGGTTTGGAAGAACTGGCCTGCACAGAGCCCTGACCTCAACCCCATTGAACGTATTTGGGATGAACTAGAACGGAGATTGCGAGCCAGGTCTTCTCATCCAACATCAGTGGCTGACCTTACAGATGCTCTTCTGAATGAATGGGCAAAAATTCCCACAGACACACTCCAAAATCTTGTAGAAAATCTTCCCAGAAGAGTTGAAGCTGTTATAGCTGTAAAGGGGGGACCAACTCCATATTAATGCCTATGGATTTAGAATGGGATGTCATAAAAGCTCCTGTAGGTGTAATGGCCAGGTGTCCCAATACTTTTGTCCATATAGCATATGAGCCATATACCACTAATTCATAGTTGGACTTCGACTTTTACATAATTATGGTATACTGCAACTGAAAGAAGAAAAAAAAAACCCCAAAAACATAAAAACAAACTTCTAAATGCATGTACAGGTATCTGTATCTGTCTCTATAAATCTGCTTTTTTGTATTTAGATAATGTTTTACAATTATTTTCTTAGTGTTATCTTTCACGTGAAAATGAAGAACATTGATTTTGAACTTTCTGAATAACCAACCTCATTGAACACAGGACACTGAACAATCAGGCACAAATTGAAAAGTTTTCCAGGGATAATGTGAACATCTCAAGATTCAAGATTTTTTATTTGTTACGTCTCATTGTACAAGTACAAGAGAGTAAAATTCTTGTGTTCCAGCTCCTCAAAACTGCAGCAACAATAGTAATAAATAACAACAAAACAGAACAAAAAAGCAGTAATAATAATAAATAGTGTGTGGTTTATGTAGGGTGCTGTGTGTGTGTGTATAGGCCCAGCCTTAATAAATGTGCATATATGTATGTAGTTGTTTGTATATTTGTGTGAGTTTGTGTATGCCAAGCTATGTCTGTGTGAGTGTGTTTGTGTGTAAACTGATGATCCGCTGAAGACCACAGGTCAGTCAGTACCAGTCAGTCTGGCACCAGGCTTAGTGTCTTTAATTTTGTTTGTTCAAAAGCCTGGTTGATTGGTGGAAAAAGCTGTTCTGGAGCCTACTGGTCCGAGCTTTGAGGCTGCGGTACCGCTTGCCTGATGGTTGCAGCTGGAACAGTCCAAAGTTGGGGTGGCTGGGGTCTTTGATAATCCTACGGGCTTTGCTGACACAGCGTACATTGTATATATCCTGGATGGAGGGAAGCTTACATACACTGATGTCCTGGGCTGTCCACACAGCCCTCTGCAGTGTTTTGTGGTTGTAGGCAGTACAGTTCCCATGCCAGACGGTGATGCATCCAGTCAGGATGTTCTCGGCTGTGCCTCTGCAGAAGGCCCGTAGAATCCTGAGCCCCATGTCGAACTTATTCAGTCGCCTGTGTTCATCCCAGGTGAGGTCCTTGGTAATGTGGACACCGAGGAACTTGAAGCTCTTGACCCTCTCTACAGCAGTCCCGTTGATGATGATGGGGTCCAGCCTCCCCCCCTTTCTTCCTGTAGTCCACAATCAGCTCCTTGGTTTTGTCGACATTGAGAGAGAGGTTATTCTCGTGGCACCACTTTGTTAGTATCTAATCAAATTCTGGCAAAAACTTTCATACTCCCCATTCAACTTCCTAAGACTCCCTTGCTCGAGTTTGAGTTTTGAATGTCAGAGACAGTATTGTATGTCAGAAAGCTCAACTGAATGCTGTAGACCATGCCTGATTTAAGAAGGAAACAGGAGGTCTTAATTTTGCCTAGCCTAAGGTTGGTGCTATAGCCGCTGGCCAGCAGATGCATGCTGGCAAGTGTTAAGTCCTGCTTCACCACAACATTTCTCAACTTAAATTCTATCACCATCTCTTGGCTGATAAGCCCTCACATTGCCTTGGGGGGGGATAGAAAGATAGAAAGGTAAAGTGCTTGTGTGAGCAAGCAATTAAACAATATGTTCGCTAGCTGTCAAAAGCAGCCCACCAAACAGTAACAAATCGCAAGTTGTAACATATAAGTTAGAATCGTATTGAAAGACCAACATAAATATATTGTTATGAGTGAATATATGTACTTTTCAGTATAACATCTTCAAATTTATAATTATAAGAGGTTTACAATTTGCTTACTTTTTAAATGCATTGATTTTCAAAAATCACGCATGCCTAACTCCCACAACCACACAAACACAGACTCTTCTTTATTGGACACTGGTCATCAGTGGCCTAATTAGCACCAACCTCTTGTTACACATATTCTGTGCCATCTGCATGACATACATTATCATTATCATTTACAAATTAACCACCCACCCTATTCCAGGAATGGGGTCTTGTCATGGTTGACAGTTCATTTGCTTAAAATAGGCCCTAAAGGAACCCCTTAGCCTGATTAGCAGGATGCAGTGAATAACACATTTGGCAGATGAAAAAGTATTACGTAAAACTGGGAAACTAAAGAGTGAAAGTGAGGAACACTGACATGTCTGTTCGCTTGTCAGATGCTGAAGTCAGTTAGGGGTGAAATGTGTGTGTGTGTGGGGGGGGGGTCTGCAGTCTCTCCAATGGCCCCTTTAGGGAAACTATAGTTATCTGCTGTTTACCCACCTTAATTAGTCAAATACCCCTGCCTTACTCCCCTGAAGAGCCACCTGTACAGCACACCTAAGAACAGACGTAGATTATGGTTGAGGGTCCCGAGAGTTAAGCAAATCGACAGCCTGTGATACTTTTACAGCTGGGACATACAGATATTTGCTCTGAAAGCTGAAAAAAAACAACAACAAAAAAAAACAACAAACATCCACCGACTGTTGCATGCCCATAGAGATATGCACACACATATACAAACACAGACGCCTGTACACAAATGGCTGCTCATGCAGAAACGTGCATGTACAAAAAACCTAAACACCTCCTGACCCACCTACCCATCAAAAAACACACAAACATACATGCACACACTTACAAAAACAATAGTCAATGAAATAAACCATAATCACAAATTGATTTGCACCTATGTCAGCATAATTTGATGTTTCATATCATAAATCATAAGTTATAATCATCATACTATAGTTAAAGGAAGCTCAAACATTTTATGCTATGTATAAGACATTATCTGCATTTTGCAGAAACATTACAAGGAGCAATGTGTAAGGTAGACTAAAACATGAAATATTTAAAATGAGTTCTTTACTCCGAAGAGTTGCCTGTGCTCTGATTTAGTCAGATTACCATCTGTTTATTTGTTTTTCCTTGCATTATCAACCGGGGGCAGCTCAAGCAGATTAAAGAGTGGCTAAGCAGTCTAAATTGCATGTCAAGGAGTTCATTTCTGGGCAGCTAAAGAGTTTTGGGGAGAGTTATATGTGCTGCTGTGAATGGATCCATGACCAGAAGACATGTTTAAACTGGTCTAAATGGATCTCCGCTGCAAACTCATTTAAACTCCACAGGATATCCATGCCTTCTTCTCCATGTCTTGTGTTATGATTGCATTGCCCTGAAGGATGTGTTCCATAATTCGTGAAATTTTTAAATTATGTGAAAGGGGCAGCCTCCAACAAATAGTCTGCAATATGTGCAGGCATTTAAAGGCATTGAAAGTACATGGATCCAAGTTGAAATTACATTACTTTCTAATGTGCTATCTGCAAGCTTCTTCCAAGCTTGTATTAAGAGTGCTGTACTGTATAATGTAATGGTTGCTGAATAATTTGGAATTATGTTACTGTATTGAAAGAAACAGGAATGAATAACGTAGCACATCTTGAGAACTGATTCACGGTGATATTTGTGTTTAAATTGAGAGGGTGCATTATGATGGTAAACACAACACAGTACATGCAAATGCTCCTCAAGCATCCATCTTCAACGTTAGTATTCACGTGAAATTCTCTGCTATACTTTGTATCTACGCCGTTGACCCACTAATGCCCCCTACTGGTGCTGTAAGTACCACACCAGCACTGACCCTCCAAGTGCCATTCCAAATACCCAGCTGCCTTCAAACTATTCCCAGACAAACTGAAAAGTTGGTTTACTTTTTACACTTGAAACTATACTGAATGTTAAAAGTGTGACTGTCTTGTGGCTTATCCTTGTAATGTTATTTTCCTTTTTTTATTTTTTTTTAATTGAATACATGCTACTGGAATGCTGACAATTTCCTTGGAAATGGGAATACCTTTTACAATAATAGAGCCAGCCTGGTAATACCATATTACAATACAATGTTAATGTTAATAGAAATTCAATCTGATGTTCCATTACTTTTTTTCAGACACATCAAATGCTATTTTTTACAGCCTGTTCATCACCTTGCATTCATTTTTATTTACCATAACTTTTTTTGTGCTCTGAATATTTGAGCGGTGAATCATTTCTTTACTCTGGAATTTTCTATGAAAGAGGATGAAATATCTTCCAAAATGAAGTGACCTCATTGGAAAATGTGTGAGGAAAATAGATGGGGCACATTAAAGCCTCGTCACTCAAGAGGTGTTCCACAGGAGCCCCAGTAGCCGAGTGGTTAGGGATGCCACATAATCACAACATCCCTGGTTCACTTCCAGCCAGTGATCTTTGTTGCACGTCATACCCATCTCTCTCTCCCCTTGATTCCCGTCTACCACGTCACTATTCTCTACCAATAAAAGGCAAAAAAAGCCACAAAAAAATAAAATAGAAAAGGTGTTCCAGAGACATATTGTTCTCTTAAAACTGTAGTTAATTTTGGTATCTTGAAATTATTGGTATAATGTCTTAATTTCTAGTGTTCTGGGCTAGCTCTGTGTGTATGTGTGTGTGTGTGTGTGTGTGTGTGTGTGTGTGTGTGTGTGTGCGTGCATGCACGCGCTGGGGGCAACAAGCTATTGCTTTTAACATATTTCCAATTTAAGGTGGAACACCTAAATGACTGATTTGTTTGTTGAAATCATATCGACCATAAAAGCTGTGTTCTCTCTCCTGGACACACTGCAGTGCAAACGGTTCAATACAGCTTTATTTCATCTGGCCTCGGCTCCAAACCCTCTTTAAAGGTGTGCTGGAGAAGTTAAAGAGCTGGCGTCCCATCCTCGGCCTGTCTCTGCAGGCCTGTTTCAACTGCTGGGTTTAGTCGGTGAGAGGGAGTGTTTGCTTTTTACAACACACGGTAAGTCATTTGTTCCTTTTGCCATCTAATCAATGGCCTCGAAGCCCCAGATAAAGCAATGAGCTGCTCCCAAAAGGTCATCGCTGCTTTTACAGATCTCTATGTCTACAGAATCAAACAGCAGATGAACACCTTTGCCTGACTTTGAATGTAAAACGGCCACATGTGTTGAAATGCACAGATGTGTCTGCATGCATACAAATCCATATATCTATGTACAGAGGTATGCGCATTCATATACATCTGCTTAGACACGTGTCCACAAACACACTCACACATGCACGCTCTCTCTCGCTCTGTTTCACACACACACACACACACACACACACACACACAAACACCACACAACACACATCTCACACACACACGTACACATGCACGCACGCACACAAAGCCTAGTATTTGTGTGTGACCTTGCCTCCAAGGAACTTTATCAATGCCAGTATCTATCTTGTTAAAGGTGAGATGGGCAGGCCACACAATACACTGTCAGCTTATTTTTCTTAAAGCATAAATACGGTGCATAAAATTCACTGGAGTAAAACTCAAAAAAGCCCAAAGTACATTTTCCCTGCATTCACCAAGATTAATCCATGACAGAAGGCAGAATTTAAAGTGTCAATAAAAGTTCAAAACAAAGCCTCTCTCTCAAGTCTCAAACAAAAGTGAATCTACAATTTGTATTTCATGCTAGCGTTATAAGACAAACATGGCAGGAATAACACATTTCGTTTGAACACATCCAATAAATCCCTCATTTTTCAGCAAGCCATCTCTTGAGGTGTCAGATCCCAAGTGCTTATCAGCATTTTCAACAACATTCACAACTTTGAACTGACTGTTTTCAAGGTGAAACACACAAACAATTCTAGAAGACTTTTTTTTTTTACTGACACATTTGGAGATTTTTAATTTGCTGGCATACCAATTCCCCCCTGAGACACAGTGCAATAGATTACTTAGGCCTAGCGATGTGATGCCAGTCGCTGGAGTGATTGAGTGTTATCATCCAATCCTGACCTGTGATCAATCACCACATTCTATCTGAGGCTGATAGCCGAGGAGGGGACTGCAGGCCAACAATGAGACAAGGCAAATTTTGGACATACGTCTCTATTGGGTGATTACAGCTGACCTCGAGCGGCTATTGTAAGAATCAATGTCTAGATAAAAATTATAGATTGTTTCCACCACCATGAGGGGCTCATATTCAGCCAGTTTTCTGGCCTTGCTATAAATCCAGTGTTCACTTTGGGTTGGGACTCAAACTCTGAAACGTCCTCCTATTCATGGTACAAACTCTCTGCCAACTTGATTTGATAATGATGTGGTTTTGATATCGTTTTAGTATCTTATACTATAATGCCTTCATTTTAAGGAGTGAACATTTACACAGATTGTGTTTGTGTAACCCAACATACATGCTGAGTTGTGATCGGTGCAGAGTAAATGACCGTCACCAAAAGCAACAAAGTAAAAATGTAATGAAAGGTGGGGCCTCAGACAACAAGATAGGATGCTATTAATGGCCCCAGAGGGCCTTATCCATCACATAACACCTCACATAGCGCTCTCATCTCTGCCTCTCTGTATGCTTTCTAAACTCTCTGTCTACCTTTTCCTAGTATCCAATCTTCTCTGTCTTTCTCATTTCTTTCTGCTTGTCGACTTCTCCCTCTATTGCACTCTCTCCTGTCTTATACGTCTCCATTTTCATACCTTTCATATCTCTTTCTATGTCTGCCTCTCTTCCGCTTTCTTTCCAGCCGAGCCCAGTGTAATCTCCCATTCCCCTCTGGGTGAGAGAAGTAAATCAGCGCAGCTGGATCGCAGGCATCAATCTCAGCCAGCTCGCAGGATGGACCACTTGTGAGCCCCCAGGGAAGCATTTCCTCTTCATTTCAAATGAGAGACAAATGTTGGAGAGGGAAAGTGATGCAGCATGTTGTGTTTTGGGTAAGCAGGGAGAGGTGGTAGACAGGGATTTCAGGGAGAGGGGAGTGGCACTAAAAAAAGGTGACAGAGTATGAGCAGGAACATAGTGAGCGAGATGGAAAAGAAAAGGGCTGTGGTGTAGCTGTGAGTGGGCCCAGGTGGGCCTGGGCCCACCCACTTGGGACTCAGGCCCACCCAACCTATAGGCTTCCTTCCCAGTCAATGAAAACTGTTTCAATTATCTGACTACATGACTGATAAAAATAAAACAATTCTTGTTCCTTGCTTCTCATTTACGATATGATGATCATAGGTCAGATTTTTTGAGTGACAGTGAATTTCACAAATACCACATTGAGAGCAGCCCCTCCCCTTTCACTGAGTGTACAGCCCGCGCGTTGCACAGAGGAACAGAAGCCTACTTTCCACTAGCTAGCTGCTTTTAATGTAGGTCAAAACAAAAATCATTGCAAAACAAAGCAGTTTGCTTAACTTTGTCACAAAAATATGTCACGAGGAGCAGAAGGAAGATAATTCAGCCATGATTCTCAACTCACCATCCACACCAAGCCCAGTCATTCATTCATTATCCAAACTGCTTATCCTTACTCAAGGTCGCAGGGATGCCGGAGCCCATCCCAACAGTCATTGGGTGGCAGGAAGGGAGACACCCTGGACAGGCCGCCAGACCATCACAGGGCAAACCCAGTCACCTCCTGCTGTAATCATCAAAAATAAGCTAATTTACAATTTTGGACTGCAGTAGCCTATTGCCTATTTCAGTATCATTGTTTATTGGGTATAGTTTTTGGTGGGTGTACAGTTGGATTTTGTGCTAACATTGCTGGTCTGCTTTATGTGTGTGTGTGTGTGTGTGTGTGCATGTGTGTGTGTGTGCGTGTGTAGTGTTGTGCAAATTTACACTTCACAAGAGCTAGCTTAACGTTAAATTCACACAGATTAAAATTAACTAGTTCACGTTCATAGTTCACAATTTTTGAATTTTGAACTAAGTTCACAGTCCCCAAAACATAGACTAGTTGTTGTTAATTTCTTCCGTTTTTTCTAAATGAGCTGCTCTGATGGCAGGATGCTTCAACTCAGTGTCTTTTCAAATTCGTCACCGAAGTGGCTGATGATCGGACTTGTTTTACAGACCCGGCGGGCACCAGTTGAATAAAAAATTGACTTTTTTTTCCCCATTGGAATCTGTACTGATTCGTTCATGAAACTCCTTCAAATATTCATGCGAACTGACTTCAGCAGTACTGGTAGCTGCGTCTGAATTGCCAGTTGCCGCACATGGTGTCAGGTCATGAACAAAGGAATTTTTCAGAAATGTATAAGGGGCCGTACAAGTTATAATATATTCTGGCCCTCTCATATATACACAGTCTCTTTCCATATACATATATTTTCCCTCTTACACACATACATTCTCCTTCCACATACATACATTTTCATTCAAACAAATACATTGTCCTTTCACACTCACACACATACATTTTCCTTTCACATACATTTTCACTCTCACACACATACATATATTTTCACTCT